>NW_028135801.1:0-306582 GCF_964662115.1 Mustela nivalis
ATAAGGTCTAGGTTCTGATGACTGAAAACCCAGGTTGGGAATGGATGGTGGCCTAAGGCAGTGGCGGGTCCAATGTGCTGGGTGTGCAGCCAGCTGTGTCGGTGTCTGTTGGAAGGTCTGGGCTCAGGCTATTTGCGACAGAGCATCAGTGTTTAAGGTAGCCTATGCAATTGGGGTGTTGCCGAGGGCCAAGCAGTTTGATCCTCATTTGGGGTTTCTGGGCAGCACCATAGACAAAGTTTTTCTCCTGGGAGGCAGGCGGAGTGCTTCATTGTGGCCCCAGAATTCCCAGTAGGGAGGGTTTGTGGGCCAGGAGTGTGAGGACGGAAGTCTAGGAACACAAGCTAAAGTGAGGATTGGAGCCAAGGGCAGAGCAGGCCCACTAGGCAGAGGCTGAATCAAAATCTCCTGCATCTGAAGTCAGGCTGAGGATCAGACGTTGGCTGAGGCTGGAGTATGTGTCCATGATGGCACCTTCATGAAGCGGGGGCCTCATGAGGCCAAGGAAGTTTTCCCACGCTGAGTTTGGAGGTTGCCCCAAACCACCAGGTTTCCTTCTGTGGGACATTCGAGTCCTGTTGCATGGCTCCAGGACATACCATACGGAAGGACTGGAGAGCACGGTTCGAAGGATGGATCCCTGTACAGCATGCCTCGCATTCCCATTGGCCATTAGCCACAAGATATGTTTGATCTGCTGCCTCTGGGGCACGCTAACCAGGGGGCTGAGTTGAAATGGCCTCTCCTGAGGATGCGTCATAATGTGCGTTTGGGTCCATGGAAACCTTGGAATGTGCTGGTTGTTCAGTGGCCCTGCGGAACTCTCCTACCTGAAGGGTTTGATACATCCCCAGTAAGTAAGCTCCCCATGTGGAGGCGAGAGAGGTTTGGTTTGGTGCCTCAGAAAAGCCCCGTGTGCAGGTCTACGAAAACAGACCTCTGAGGACGGACACATGGAAACCAAAGCTAAGGTTCAGATTAGGGCCTGGGGGCCTGTCCATTTCAACCTTCTGTCTCTGGGGACACTGTCTGAGAGTCTAAGTGGAGATAGTTGCTCCGCTGGTGTCAGAGAGCCCCTCTTAGTCCAGGGTGGCCTACACTATTGATGGCCTCAGGGGCCTTGGAGCTTTTCCCTAACCTGTAGGGTTGTGGTCAATGGATTGGGCACAATTTCCTTGGAGAGGGCAGGCACAATCTTTCGCTGTGGCTCCAGAGGCCCTAGCCTGGCGGTTGTAGGGTCCAGGCTGAGGGCACAGAAGTCTGAAAACACAAACTCAGCTTATGAGTGGCGCCTAGGGTATGGCAGGCCGGATGTACAGCCCGAGAGGGAGCTCCTGGGCCTCTGAAACAAGGGCGAGTGGGAGGCGTTCCTTTAGGCTTTTATCTCTGGATGTTGTGTCCGAGATAGCCGTGGATTGGAGGGGTGGCCTCAGGGACTGTGGACGAGTATCCCTCTCTGGGGATTTGTCCCAGCTCCCAAGAGTTTGGGGTCATTTTGTGGGAAGGGTGGAAAAGTGTTGTCTGGCTCACGTGTCTCTCCAAGAAAGGGATTCCAGAGCAGAGCCCCAGGTACGGGCGGGGCGACTGGAAAACTCAAACACTGGTGAGGATTGGGTGCATAGGGGCTTGGCAAGCCCCATATGCGGGCTCTTGGCCCAGGCCCTGACAGGCCTTTCTTTGACATGGGGCTCATGCTGAGGGTCAGAGTGTGAATTTGTGCCCAAGCAGCACTCAAGTTTGGGCGTGGCATCAGGGACCAGGAAGGTTTCTCCCACCCTGAAGGTGTGACTCCATGCCAAGAGCAAGCTTTACAGCCACGGGGAAGGAGGAGTTCTGTGTTGTGCTTGCGATACCCAGCTGTGTGGAGAATTGATATAATGTCTAGGTTCAGATATCTGAAAACCAAGGTTAGGAAGAGGAGACGGCATAAGACCATGGCGTGTCCAAAGTGCTGGGTGTGCGGCCAGCTGTCTCCTTGTCTGTCTGGACGTCTGGCTTCAGGCTGTGTCAGACAGAGCATGAGTGCCCAGAGCAGCCTATCCAGTTCGGGTACCGGACGAGGCCCGAGCAGGTTGATCCTCATCTGGGTTTTCTGGAGAGAGCCCCACAGGGAAACGTTTTTCTTCCTTTGGGCAGACCCTGGGCTGGGTTGTGGTTCTGGAGTTCCTAGTCCGGAGGGCTTGTTTGCCAGGAGTGTGAGGAAGGAAGTCTGAAAACACAAGCTAGCGTGAGGTTTGGGACCGATGGCACGGCAGGCCCACTCTGAGAGGCTGAATCGAGATCTCCTGCACTGAGGTCATTTCAACTCTGAGACGTGCCTCAGGCTAGAGTTTTTGTCCAGCATGGCCTCTTCCTGAATGGTGTGGGGGCCTCATGAGGCCAGGAAGGTTTGCCTACGATGGGATTTGTGAACTACTCCAAACCTCAAGGTTTCCTTCTGCACGAAAGTCGAGTGCTATTGGATGGTTCCAGGAGGCCCCATACGGAAAGACTCGAGAGCAGGTGTCTAAGCATGGATGCCTGGGAACGCCACCTCATATTCCCACTCTTTAGTCAGGACAAGGCAGGCTCAATCTGCGGGCTCCTGGGTGAGCTACCCAGAGGGGAGAGTTGAAATGGACTCTCCTGAAGATGAGTCCTACGGTGGCTTGGTGGCCTGGGAGACCTTGGAATGTGGAGGTGGCTCAGGGACTCTGCAGGATTCTCCAACCTGAGGTGTTTGACACGGCTCCAACAAGGAAGCTTCCCATGTGGAGACGAGAGAAGTTCTGTTCAGTGCCTCAGGAAAGCCCCATATCCTGTTCTTCGAACCAAAGCCTCTGAGGAGTGACACCTGGAAAACAAAGCAAGAGTTGAGATTAGGGCCTAAGGGCCTGTCGGGCTCAACCTTCTATCTCTGTTGACATCTGTGTGCATGCCTTCATGGAGGTAGCAGCTCAGCTTGTGTCCGAAGGCCCCTGTGTGTGCAGGGAGGCTCCCGGTAATGGTATGTCCTCGGGGGCCTTGAGGTTTCTCATATTCTGGAGGTGTGTGGCCAAAGGAATGGACAGAGTTTCCCAGGAGAGAGCAGGCATGGTCCTGTGGTATGGCTCCAGAGGACCCAGCCTAGAGGCTGTGTTTGCCAGGGCTGTGGGGACAGATGTCTGAAAAAGCAAACTTGGCTCAGGTAGCGGCCAAGGTAATGGCAGGCCTGATCTCCAGTCCGAGAGGGGAGATCCTCTGGATATCAAAGGAGGGCAAGTGGGAGGCAGTCGCTCAGGCTTTTGTCTCTGGGTGTTGCGTTCACAGTGGCCGTTCAGGGTAGGGGTTGCTTCAGGGGCCGAGGAAGAGCCTTCCTCTCGGGGGATTGTCCAAGCTCCCAAGTGTTTGGGTTCATTCTGTGGGAAGGGAAGAGTACTGTTTTCTGCCACAGGGGACCCCCCAGGAGAGGGACTCTAGAGCACAGCAGTGGGTTCCCTCAACTGGAATACACACCATCTAGTTAGTCCTGCGTGCCTATGGGCATGGCAAGCCACATATGCGGGCTCTTGGTCCAATCACTGAGAGGCGTTACTTGAATAAGGTACTCACGCTGAGGGTCACAATGTGTGTTTGTGCCCAAGGCGGCCCTCACACATGGGCGTGGCCTCATGGGCCATGCCGTTTTCTCCTACACTGAAGGTTTGACTCACTGCCAGCAGCAAGGTTTCTTGCCATGGGGAAGGAGGGGTTCTGACTTGTGCATCAGGTTCCCCCCTGTGCAGGGATTGGAGATAAGGTCTAGGTTCTGATGACTGAAAACCCAGGTTGGGAATGGATGGTGGCCTAAGGCAGTGGCGGGTCCAATGTGCTGGGTGTGCAGCCAGCTGTGTCGGTGTCTGTTGGAAGGTCTGGGCTCAGGCTATTTGCGACAGAGCATCAGTGTTTAAGGTAGCCTATGCAATTGGGGTGTTGCCGAGGGCCAAGCAGTTTGATCCTCATTTGGGGTTTCTGGGCAGCACCATAGACAAAGTTTTTCTCCTGGGAGGCAGGCGGAGTGCTTCATTGTGGCCCCAGAATTCCCAGTAGGGAGGGTTTGTGGGCCAGGAGTGTGAGGACGGAAGTCTAGGAACACAAGCTAGGGTGAGGATTGGAGCCAAGGGCAGAGCAGGCCCACTAGGCAGAGGCTGAATCAAAATCTCCTGCATCTGAAGTCAGGCTGAGGATCAGACGTTGGCTGAGGCTGGAGTATGTGTCCATGATGGCACCTTCATGAAGCGGGGGCCTCATGAGGCCAAGGAAGTTTTCCCACGCTGAGTTTGGAGGTTGCCCCAAACCACCAGGTTTCCTTCTGTGGGACATTCGAGTCCTGTTGCATGGCTCCAGGACATACCATACGGAAGGACTGGAGAGCACGGTTCGAAGGATGGATCCCTGTACAGCATGCCTCGCATTCCCATTGGCCATTAGCCACAAGATATGTTTGATCTGCTGCCTCTGGGGCACGCTAACCAGGGGGCTGAGTTGAAATGGCCTCTCCTGAGGATGCATCATAATGTGCGTTTGGGTCCATGGAAACCTTGGAATGTGCTGGTTGTTCAGTGGCCCTGCGGAACTCTCCTACCTGAAGGGTTTGATACATCCCCAGTAAGTAAGCTCCCCATGTGGAGGCGAGAGAGGTTTGGTTTGGTGCCTCAGAAAAGCCCCGTGTGCAGGTCTACGAAAACAGACCTCTGAGGACGGACACATGGAAACCAAAGCTAAGGTTCAGATTAGGGCCTGGGGGCCTGTCCATTTCAACCTTCTGTCTCTGGGGACACTGTCTGAGAGTCTAAGTGGAGATAGTTGCTCCGCTGGTGTCAGAGAGCCCCTCTTAGTCCAGGGTGGCCTACACTATTGATGGCCTCAGGGGCCTTGGAGCTTTTCCCTAACCTGTAGGGTTGTGGTCAATGGATTGGGCACAATTTCCTTGGAGAGGGCAGGCACAATCTTTCGCTGTGGCTCCAGAGGCCCTAGCCTGGCGGTTGTAGGGTCCAGGCTGAGGGCACAGAAGTCTGAAAACACAAACTCAGCTTATGAGTGGCGCCTAGGGTATGGCAGGCCGGATGTACAGCCCGAGAGGGAGCTCCTGGGCCTCTGAAACAAGGGCGAGTGGGAGGCGTTCCTTTAGGCTTTTATCTCTGGATGTTGTGTCCGAGATAGCCGTGGATTGGAGGGGTGGCCTCAGGGACTGTGGACGAGTATCCCTCTCTGGGGATTTGTCCCAGCTCCCAAGAGTTTGGGGTCATTTTGTGGGAAGGGTGGAAAAGTGTTGTCTGGCTCACGTGTCTCTCCAAGAAAGGGATTCCAGAGCAGAGCCCCAGGTACGGGCGGGGCGACTGGAAAACTCAAACACTGGTGAGGATTGGGTGCATAGGGGCTTGGCAAGCCCCATATGCGGGCTCTTGGCCCAGGCCCTGACAGGCCTTTCTTTGACATGGGGCTCATGCTGAGGGTCAGAGTGTGAATTTGTGCCCAAGCAGCACTCAAGTTTGGGCGTGGCATCAGGGACCAGGAAGGTTTCTCCCACCCTGAAGGTGTGACTCCATGCCAAGAGCAAGCTTTACAGCCACGGGGAAGGAGGAGTTCTGTGTTGTGCTTGCGATACCCAGCTGTGTGGAGAATTGATATAATGTCTAGGTTCAGATATCTGAAAACCAAGGTTAGGAAGAGGAGACGGCATAAGACCATGGCGTGTCCAAAGTGCTGGGTGTGCGGCCAGCTGTCTCCTTGTCTGTCTGGACGTCTGGCTTCAGGCTGTGTCAGACAGAGCATGAGTGCCCAGAGCAGCCTATCCAGTTCGGGTACCGGACGAGGCCCGAGCAGGTTGATCCTCATCTGGGTTTTCTGGAGAGAGCCCCACAGGGAAACGTTTTTCTTCCCTTGGGCAGACCCTGGGCTGGGTTGTGGTTCTGGAGTTCCTAGTCCGGAGGGCTTGTTTGCCAGGAGTGTGAGGAAGGAAGTCTGAAAACACAAGCTAGCGTGAGGTTTGGGACCGATGGCACGGCAGGCCCACTCTGAGAGGCTGAATCGAGATCTCCTGCACTGAGGTCATTTCAACTCTGAGACGTGCCTCAGGCTAGAGTTTTTGTCCAGCATGGCCTCTTCCTGAATGGTGTGGGGGCCTCATGAGGCCAGGAAGGTTTGCCTACGATGGGATTTGTGAACTACTCCAAACCTCAAGGTTTCCTTCTGCACGAAAGTCGAGTGCTATTGGATGGTTCCAGGAGGCCCCATACGGAAAGACTCGAGAGCAGGTGTCTAAGCATGGATGCCTGGGAACGCCACCTCATATTCCCACTCTTTAGTCAGGACAAGGCAGGCTCAATCTGCGGGCTCCTGGGTGAGCTACCCAGAGGGGAGAGTTGAAATGGACTCTCCTGAAGATGAGTCCTACGGTGGCTTGGTGGCCTGGGAGACCTTGGAATGTGGAGGTGGCTCAGGGACTCTGCAGGATTCTCCAACCTGAGGTGTTTGACACGGCTCCAACAAGGAAGCTTCCCATGTGGAGACGAGAGAAGTTCTGTTCAGTGCCTCAGGAAAGCCCCATATCCTGTTCTTCGAACCAAAGCCTCTGAGGAGTGACACCTGGAAAACAAAGCAAGAGTTGAGATTAGGGCCTAAGGGCCTGTCGGGCTCAACCTTCTATCTCTGTTGACATCTGTGTGCATGCCTTCATGGAGGTAGCAGCTCAGCTTGTGTCCGAAGGCCCCTGTGTGTGCAGGGAGGCTCCCGGTAATGGTATGTCCTCGGGGGCCTTGAGGTTTCTCATATTCTGGAGGTGTGTGGCCAAAGGAATGGACAGAGTTTCCCAGGAGAGAGCAGGCATGGTCCTGTGGTATGGCTCCAGAGGACCCAGCCTAGAGGCTGTGTTTGCCAGGGCTGTGGGGACAGATGTCTGAAAAAGCAAACTTGGCTCTGGTAGGGGCCAAGGTAATGGCAGGCCTGATCTCCAGACCGAGAGGGGAGATCCTCTGGATATCAAAGGAGGGCAAGTGGGAGGCAGTCGCTCAGGCTTTTGTCTCTGGGTGTTGCGTTCACAGTGGCCGTTCAGGGTAGGGGTTGCTTCAGGGGCCGAGGAAGAGCCTTCCTCTCGGGGGATTGTCCAAGCTCCCAAGTGTTTGGGTTCATTCTGTGGGAAGGGAAGAGTACTGTTTTCTGCCACAGGGGACCCCCCAGGAGAGGGACTCTAGAGCACAGCAGTGGGTTCCCTCAACTGGAATACACACCATCTAGTTAGTCCTGCGTGCCTATGGGCATGGCAAGCCACATATGCGGGCTCTTGGTCCAATCACTGAGAGGCGTTACTTGAATAAGGTACTCACGCTGAGGGTCACAATGTGTGTTTGTGCCCAAGGCGGCCCTCACACATGGGCGTGGCCTCATGGGCCATGCCGTTTTCTCCTACACTGAAGGTTTGACTCACTGCCAGCAGCAAGGTTTCTTGCCATGGGGAAGGAGGGGTTCTGACTTGTGCATCAGGTTCCCCCCTGTGCAGGGATTGGAGATAAGGTCTAGGTTCTGATGACTGAAAACCCAGGTTGGGAATGGATGGTGGCCTAAGGCAGTGGCGGGTCCAATGTGCTGGGTGTGCAGCCAGCTGTGTCGGTGTCTGTTGGAAGGTCTGGGCTCAGGCTATTTGCGACAGAGCATCAGTGTTTAAGGTAGCCTATGCAATTGGGGTGTTGCCGAGGGCCAAGCAGTTTGATCCTCATTTGGGGTTTCTGGGCAGCACCATAGACAAAGTTTTTCTCCTGGGAGGCAGGCGGAGTGCTTCATTGTGGCCCCAGAATTCCCAGTAGGGAGGGTTTGTGGGCCAGGAGTGTGAGGACGGAAGTCTAGGAACACAAGCTAAAGTGAGGATTGGAGCCAAGGGCAGAGCAGGCCCACTAGGCAGAGGCTGAATCAAAATCTCCTGCATCTGAAGTCAGGCTGAGGATCAGACGTTGGCTGAGGCTGGAGTATGTGTCCATGATGGCACCTTCATGAAGCGGGGGCCTCATGAGGCCAAGGAAGTTTTCCCACGCTGAGTTTGGAGGTTGCCCCAAACCACCAGGTTTCCTTCTGTGGGACATTCGAGTCCTGTTGCATGGCTCCAGGACATACCATACGGAAGGACTGGAGAGCACGGTTCGAAGGATGGATCCCTGTACAGCATGCCTCGCATTCCCATTGGCCATTAGCCACAAGATATGTTTGATCTGCTGCCTCTGGGGCACGCTAACCAGGGGGCTGAGTTGAAATGGCCTCTCCTGAGGATGCGTCATAATGTGCGTTTGGGTCCATGGAAACCTTGGAATGTGCTGGTTGTTCAGTGGCCCTGCGGAACTCTCCTACCTGAAGGGTTTGATACATCCCCAGTAAGTAAGCTCCCCATGTGGAGGCGAGAGAGGTTTGGTTTGGTGCCTCAGAAAAGCCCCGTGTGCAGGTCTACGAAAACAGACCTCTGAGGACGGACACATGGAAACCAAAGCTAAGGTTCAGATTAGGGCCTGGGGGCCTGTCCATTTCAACCTTCTGTCTCTGGGGACACTGTCTGAGAGTCTAAGTGGAGATAGTTGCTCCGCTGGTGTCAGAGAGCCCCTCTTAGTCCAGGGTGGCCTACACTATTGATGGCCTCAGGGGCCTTGGAGCTTTTCCCTAACCTGTAGGGTTGTGGTCAATGGATTGGGCACAATTTCCTTGGAGAGGGCAGGCACAATCTTTCGCTGTGGCTCCAGAGGCCCTAGCCTGGCGGTTGTAGGGTCCAGGCTGAGGGCACAGAAGTCTGAAAACACAAACTCAGCTTATGAGTGGCGCCTAGGGTATGGCAGGCCGGATGTACAGCCCGAGAGGGAGCTCCTGGGCCTCTGAAACAAGGGCGAGTGGGAGGCGTTCCTTTAGGCTTTTATCTCTGGATGTTGTGTCCGAGATAGCCGTGGATTGGAGGGGTGGCCTCAGGGACTGTGGACGAGTATCCCTCTCTGGGGATTTGTCCCAGCTCCCAAGAGTTTGGGGTCATTTTGTGGGAAGGGTGGAAAAGTGTTGTCTGGCTCACGTGTCTCTCCAAGAAAGGGATTCCAGAGCAGAGCCCCAGGTACGGGCGGGGCGACTGGAAAACTCAAACACTGGTGAGGATTGGGTGCATAGGGGCTTGGCAAGCCCCATATGCGGGCTCTTGGCCCAGGCCCTGACAGGCCTTTCTTTGACATGGGGCTCATGCTGAGGGTCAGAGTGTGAATTTGTGCCCAAGCAGCACTCAAGTTTGGGCGTGGCATCAGGGACCAGGAAGGTTTCTCCCACCCTGAAGGTGTGACTCCATGCCAAGAGCAAGCTTTACAGCCACGGGGAAGGAGGAGTTCTGTGTTGTGCTTGCGATACCCAGCTGTGTGGAGAATTGATATAATGTCTAGGTTCAGATATCTGAAAACCAAGGTTAGGAAGAGGAGACGGCATAAGACCATGGCGTGTCCAAAGTGCTGGGTGTGCGGCCAGCTGTCTCCTTGTCTGTCTGGACGTCTGGCTTCAGGCTGTGTCAGACAGAGCATGAGTGCCCAGAGCAGCCTATCCAGTTCGGGTACCGGACGAGGCCCGAGCAGGTTGATCCTCATCTGGGTTTTCTGGAGAGAGCCCCACAGGGAAACGTTTTTCTTCCCTTGGGCAGACCCTGGGCTGGGTTGTGGTTCTGGAGTTCCTAGTCCGGAGGGCTTGTTTGCCAGGAGTGTGAGGAAGGAAGTCTGAAAACACAAGCTAGCGTGAGGTTTGGGACCGATGGCACGGCAGGCCCACTCTGAGAGGCTGAATCGAGATCTCCTGCACTGAGGTCATTTCAACTCTGAGACGTGCCTCAGGCTAGAGTTTTTGTCCAGCATGGCCTCTTCCTGAATGGTTGGGGGCCTCATGAGGCCAGGAAGGTTTGCCTACGATGGGATTTGTGAACTACTCCAAACCTCAAGGTTTCCTTCTGCACGAAAGTCGAGTGCTATTGGATGGTTCCAGGAGGCCCCATACGGAAAGACTCGAGAGCAGGTGTCTAAGCATGGATGCCTGGGAACGCCACCTCAAATTCCCACTCTTTAGTCAGGACAAGGCAGGCTCAATCTGCGGGCTCCTGGGTGAGCTACCCAGAGGGGAGAGTTGAAATGGACTCTCCTGAAGATGAGTCCTACTGTGGCTTGGTGGCCTGGGAGACCTTGGAATGTGGAGGTGGCTCAGGGACTCTGCAGGATTCTCCAACCTGAGGTGTTTGACACGGCTCCAACAAGGAAGCTTCCCATGTGGAGACGAGAGAAGTTCTGTTCAGTGCCTCAGGAAAGCCCCATATCCTGTTCTTCGAACCAAAGCCTCTGAGGAGTGACACCTGGAAAACAAAGCAAGAGTTGAGATTAGGGCCTAAGGGCCTGTCGGGCTCAACCTTCTATCTCTGTTGACATCTGTGTGCATGCCTTCATGGAGGTAGCAGCTCAGCTTGTGTCCGAAGGCCCCTGTGTGTGCAGGGAGGCTCCCGGTAATGGTATGTCCTCGGGGGCCTTGAGGTTTCTCATATTCTGGAGGTGTGTGGCCAAAGGAATGGACAGAGTTTCCCAGGAGAGAGCAGGCATGGTCCTGTGGTATGGCTCCAGAGGACCCAGCCTAGAGGCTGTGTTTGCCAGGGCTGTGGAGACAGATGTCTGAAAAAGCAAACTTGGCTCAGGTAGGGGCCAAGGTAATGGCAGGCCTGATCTCCAGTCCGAGAGGGGAGATCCTCTGGATATCAAAGGAGGGCAAGTGGTAGGCAGTCGCTCAGGCTTTTGTCTCTGGGTGTTGCGTTCACAGTGGCCGTTCAGGGTAGGGGTTGCTTCCGGGGCCGAGGAAGAGCCTTCCTCTCGGGGGATTGTCCAAGCTCCCAAGTGTTTGGGTTCATTCTGTGGGAAGGGAAGAGTACTGTTTTCTGCCACAGGGGACCCCCCAGGAGAGGGACTCTAGAGCACAGCAGTGGGTTCCCTCAACTGGAATACACACCATCTAGTTAGTCCTGCGTGCCTATGGGCATGGCAAGCCACATATGCGGGCTCTTGGTCCAATCACTGAGAGGCGTTACTTGAATAAGGTACTCACGCTGAGGGTCACAATGTGTGTTTGTGCCCAAGGCGGCCCTCAAACATGGGCGTGGCCTCATGGGCCATGCCGTTTTCTCCTACACTGAAGGTTTGACTCACTGCCAGCAGCAAGGTTTCTTGCCATGGGGAAGGAGGGGTTCTGACTTGTGCATCAGGTTCCCCCCTGTGCAGGGATTGGAGATAAGGTCTAGGTTCTGATGACTGAAAACCCAGGTTGGGAATGGATGGTGGCCTAAGGTAGTGGCGGGTCCAATGTGCTGGGTGTGCAGCCAGCTGTGTCGGTGTCTGTTGGAAGGTCTGGGCTCAGGCTATTTGCGACAGAGCATCAGTGTTTAAGGTAGCCTATGCAATTGGGGTGTTGCCGAGGGCCAAGCAGTTTGATCCTCATTTGGGGTTTCTGGGCAGCACCATAGACAAAGTTTTTCTCCTGGGAGGCAGGCGGAGTGCTTCATTGTGGCCCCAGAATTCCCAGTAGGGAGGGTTTGTGGGCCAGGAGTGTGAGGACGGAAGTCTAGGAACACAAGCTAAAGTGAGGATTGGAGCCAAGGGCAGAGCAGGCCCACTAGGCAGAGGCTGAATCAAAATCTCCTGCATCTGAAGTCAGGCTGAGGATCAGACGTTGGCTGAGGCTGGAGTATGTTTCCATGATGGCACCTTCATGAAGCGGGGGCCTCATGAGGCCAAGGAAGTTTTCCCACGCTGAGTTTGGAGGTTGCCCCAAACCACCAGGTTTCCTTCTGTGGGACATTCGAGTCCTGTTGCATGGCTCCAGGACATACCATACGGAAGGACTGGAGAGCACGGTTCGAAGGATGGATCCCTGTACAGCATGCCTCGCATTCCCATTGGCCATTAGCCACAAGATATGTTTGATCTGCTGCCTCTGGGGCACGCTAACCAGGGGGCTGAGTTGAAATGGCCTCTCCTGAGGATGCGTCATAATGTGCGTTTGGGTCCATGGAAACCTTGGAATGTGCTGGTTGTTCAGTGGCCCTGCGGAACTCTCCTACCTGAAGGGTTTGATACATCCCCAGTAAGTAAGCTCCCCATGTGGAGGCGAGAGAGGTTTGGTTTGGTGCCTCAGAAAAGCCCCGTGTGCAGGTCTACGAAAACAGACCTCTGAGGACGGACACATGGAAACCAAAGCTAAGGTTCAGATTAGGGCCTGGGGGCCTGTCCATTTCAACCTTCTGTCTCTGGGGACACTGTCTGAGAGTCTAAGTGGAGATAGTTGCTCCGCTGGTGTCAGAGAGCCCCTCTTAGTCCAGGGAGGCCTACACTATTGATGGCCTCAGGGGCCTTGGAGCTTTTCCCTAACCTGTAGGGTTGTGGTCAATGCATTGGGCACAATTTCCTTGGAGAGGGCAGGCACAATCTTTCGCTGTGGCTCCAGGGCCCTAGCCTGGCGGTTGTGTGGGTCCAGGCTGAGGGCACAGAAGTCTGAAAACACAAACTCAGCTTATGAGTGGCGCCTAGGGTATGGCAGGCCGGATGTACAGCCCGAGAGGGAGCTCCTGGGCCTCTGAAACAAGGGCGAGTGGGAGGCGTTCCTTTAGGCTTTTATCTCTGGATGTTGTGTCCGAGATAGCCGTGGATTGGAGGGGTGGCCTCAGGGACTGTGGACGAGTATCCCTCTCTGGGGATTTGTCCCATCTCCCAAGAGTTTGGGGTCATTTTGTGGGAAGGGTGGAAAAGTGTTGTCTGGCTCACGTGTCTCTCCAAGAAAGGGATTCCAGAACAGAGCCCCAGGTACGGGCGGGGCGACTGGAAAACTCAAACACTGGTGAGGATTGGGTGCATAGGGGCTTGGCAAGCCCCATATGCGGGCTCTTGGCTCAGGCCCTGACAGGCCTTTCTTTGACATGGGGCTCATGCTGAGGGTCAGAGTGTGAATTTGTGCCCAAGCAGCACTCAAGTTTGGGCGTGGCATCAGGGACCAGGAAGGTTTCTCCCACCCTGAAGGTGTGACTCCATGCCAAGAGCAAGCTTTACAGCCACGGGGAAGGAGGAGTTCTGTGTTGTGCTTGCGATACCCAGCTGTGTGGAGAATTGATATAATGTCTAGGTTCAGATATCTGAAAACCAAGGTTAGGAAGAGGAGACGGCATAAGACCATGGCGTGTCCGAAGTGCTGGGTGTGCGGCCAGCTGTCTCCTTGTCTGTCTGGACGTCTGGCTTCAGGCTGTGTCAGACAGAGCATGAGTGCCCAGAGCAGCCTATCCAGTTCGGGTACCGGACGAGGCTTGAGCAGGTTGATCCTCATCTGGGTTTTCTGGAGAGAGCCCCACAGGGAAACGTTTTTCTTCCCTTGGGCAGACCCTGGGCTGGGTTGTGGTTCTGGAGTTCCTAGTCCGGAGGGCTTGTTTGCCAGGAGTGTGAGGAAGGAAGTCTGAAAACACAAGCTAGCGTGAGGTTTGGGACCGATGGCACGGCAGGCCCACTCTGAGAGGCTGAATCGAGATCTCCTGCACTGAGGTCATTTCAACTCTGAGACGTGCCTCAGGCTAGAGTTTTTGTCCAGCATGGCCTCTTCCTGAATGGTTGGGGGCCTCATGAGGCCAGGAAGGTTTGCCTACGATGGGATTTGTGAACTACTCCAAACCTCAAGGTTTCCGTCTGCACGAAAGTCGAGTGCTATTGGATGGTTCCAGGAGGCCCCATACGGAAAGACTCGAGAGCAGGTGTCTAAGCATGGATGCCTGGGAACGCCACCTCATATTCCCACTCTTTAGTCAGGACAAGGCAGGCTCAATCTGCGGGCTCCTGGGTGAGCTACCCAGAGGGGAGAGTTGAAATGGACTCTCCTGAAGATGAGTCCTACTGTGGCTTGGTGGCCTGGGAGACCTTGGAATGTGGAGGTGGCTCAGGGACTCTGCAGGATTCTCCAACCTGAGGTGTTTGACACGGCTCCAACAAGGAAGCTTCCCATGTGGAGACGAGAGAAGTTCTGTTCAGTGCCTCAGGAAAGCCCCATATCCTGTTCTTCGAACCAAAGCCTCCGAGGAGTGACACCTGGAAAACAAAGCAAGAGTTGAGATTAGGGCCTAAGGGCCTGTCGGGCTCAACCTTCTATCTCTGTTGACATCTGTGTGCATGCCTTCATGGAGGTTGCAGCTCAGCTTGTGTCCGAAGGCCCCTGTGTGTGCAGGGAGGCTCCCGGTAATGGTATGTCCTCGGGGGCCTTGAGGTTTCTCATATTCTGGAGGTGTGTGGCCAAAGGAATGGACAGAGTTTCCCAGGAGAGAGCAGGCATGGTCCTGTGGTATGGCTCCAGAGGACCCAGCCTAGAGGCTGTGTTTGCCAGGGCTGTGGGGACAGATGTCTGAAAAAGCAAACTTGGCTCAGGTAGGGGCCAAGGTAATGGCAGGCCTGATCTCCAGTCCGAGAGGGGAGATCCTCTGGATATCAAAGGAGGGCAAGTGGGAGGCAGTCGCTCAGGCTTTTGTCTCTGGGTGTTGCGTTCACAGTGGCCGTTCAGGGTAGGGGTTGCTTCAGGGGCCGAGGAAGAGCCTTCCTCTCGGGGGATTGTCCAAGCTCCCAAGTGTTTGGGTTCATTCTGTGGGAAGGGAAGAGTACTGTTTTCTGCCACAGGGGACCCCCCAGGAGAGGGACTCTAGAGCACAGCAGTGGGTTCCCTCAACTGGAATACACACCATCTAGTTAGTCCTGCGTGCCTATGGGCATGGCAAGCCACATATGCGGGCTCTTGGTCCAATCACTGAGAGGCGTTACTTGAATAAGGTACTCACGCTGAGGGTCACAATGTGTGTTTGTGCCCAAGGCGGCCCTCACACATGGGCGTGGCCTCATGGGCCATGCCGTTTTCTCCTACACTGAAGGTTTGACTCACTGCCAGCAGCAAGGTTTCTTGCCATGGGGAAGGAGGGGTTCTGACTTGTGCATCAGGTTCCCCCCTGTGCAGGGATTGGAGATAAGGTCTAGGTTCTGATGACTGAAAACCCAGGTTGGGAATGGATGGTGGCCTAAGGCTGTGGCGGGTCCAATGTGCTGGGTGTGCAGCCAGCTGTGTCGGTGTCTGTTGGAAGGTCTGGGCTCAGGCTATTTGCGACAGAGCATCAGTGTTTAAGGTAGCCTATGCAATTGGGGTGTTGCCGAGGGCCAAGCAGTTTGATCCTCATTTGGGGTTTCTGGGCAGCACCATAGACAAAGTTTTTCTCCTGGGAGGCAGGCGGAGTGCTTCATTGTGGCCCCAGAATTCCCAGTAGGGAGGGTTTGCGGGCCAGGAGTGTGACTACGGAAGTCTAGGAACACAAGCTAAAGTGAGGATTGGAGCCAAGGGCAGAGCAGGCCCACTAGGCAGAGGCTGAATCAAAATCTCCTGCATCTGAAGTCAGGCTGAGGATCAGACGTTGGCTGAGGCTGGAGTATGTGTCCATGTTGGCAACTTCATGAAGCGGGGGCCTCATGAGGCCAAGGAAGTTTTCCCACGCTGAGTTTGGAGGTTGCCCCAAACCACCAGGTTTCCTTCTGTGGGACATTCGAGTCCTGTTGCATGGCTCCAGGACATACCATACGGAAGGACTGGAGAGCACGGTTCGAAGGATGGATCCCTGTACAGCATGCCTCGCATTCCCATTGGCCATTAGCCACAAGATATGTTTGATCTGCTGCCTCTGGGGCACGCTAACCAGGGGGCTGAGTTGAAATGGCCTCTCCTGAGGATGCGTCATAATGTGCGTTTGGGTCCATGGAAACCTTGGAATGTGCTGGTTGTTCAGTGGCCCTGCGGAACTCTCCTACCTGAAGGGTTTGATACATCCCCAGTAAGTAAGCTCCCCATGTGGAGACGAGAGAGGTTTGGTTTGGAGCCTCAGAAAAGCCCCGTGTGCTGGTCTACGAAAACAGACCTCTGAGGACGGACACATGGAAACCAAAGCTAAGGTTCAGATTAGGGCCTGGGGGCCTGTCCATTTCAACCTTCTGTCTCTGGGGACACTGTCTGAGAGTCTAAGTGGAGATAGTTGCTCCGCTGGTGTCAGAGAGCCCCTCTTAGTCCAGGGAGGCCTACACTATTGATGGCCTCAGGGGCCTTGGAGCTTTTCCCTAACCTGTAGGGTTGTGGTCAATGCATTGGGCACAATTTCCTTGGAGAGGGCAGGCACAATCTTTCGCTGTGGCTCCAGGGCCCTAGCCTGGCGGTTGTGTGGGTCCAGGCTGAGGGCACAGAAGTCTGAAAACACAAACTCAGCTTATGAGTGGCGCCTAGGGTATGGCAGGCCGGATGTACAGCCCGAGAGGGAGCTCCTGGGCCTCTGAAACAAGGGCGAGTGGGAGGCGTTCCTTCAGGCTTTTGTCTCTGGATGTTGTGTCCGAGATAGCCGTGGATTGGAGGGGTGGCCTCAGGGACTGTGGACGAGTATCCCTCTCTGGGGATTTGTCCCAGCTCCCAAGAGTTTGGGGTCATTTTGTGGGAAGGGTGGAAAAGTGTTGTCTGGCTCACGTGTCTCTCCAAGAAAGGGATTCCAGAGCAGAGCCCCAGGTACGGGCGGGGCGACTGGAAAACTCAAACACTGGTGAGGATTGGGTGCATAGGGGCTTGGCAAGCCCCATATGCGGGCTCTTGGCCCAGGCCCTGACAGGCCTTTCTTTGACATGGGGCTCATGCTGAGGGTCAGAGTGTGAATTTGTGCCCAAGCAGCACTCAAGTTTGGGCGTGGCATCGGGGACCAGGAAGGTTTCTCCCACCCTGAAGGTGTGACTCCATGCCAAGAGCAAGCTTTACAGCCACGGGGAAGGAGGAGTACTGTGTTGTGCTTGCGATACCCAGCTGTGTGGAGAATTGATATAATGTCTAGGTTCAGATATCTGAAAACCAAGGTTAGGAAGAGGTGACGGCATAAGCCCATGGCGTGTCCGAAGTGCTGGGTGTGCGGCCAGCTGTCTCCTTGTCTGTCTGGACGTCTGGCTTCAGGCTGTGTCAGACAGAGCATGAGTGCCTAGAGCAGCCTATCCAGTTCGGGTACCGTCGAGGCCCGAGCAGGTTGATCCTCATCTGGGTTTTCTGGAGAGAGCCCCACAGGGAAACGTTTTTCTTCCCTTGGGCAGACCCTGGGCTGGGTTGTGGTTCTGGAGTTCCTAGTCCGGAGGGCTTGTTTGCCAGGAGTGTGAGGAAGGAAGTCTGAAAACACAAGCTAGCGTGAGGTTTGGGACCGATGGCACGGCAGGCCCACTCTGAGATGCTGAATCGAGATCTCCTGCACTGAGGTCATTTCAACTCTGAGACGTGCCTCAGGCTAGAGTTTTTGTCCAGCATGGCCTCTTCCTGAATGGTGTGGGGGCCTCATGAGGCCAGGAAGGTTTGCCTACGATGGGATTTGTGAACTACTCCAAACCTCAAGGTTTCCTTCTGCACGAAAGTCGAGTGCTATTGGATGGTTCCAGGAGGCCCCATACGGAAAGACTCGAGAGCAGGTGTCTAAGCATGGATGCCTGGGAACGCCACCTCATATTCCCACTCTTTAGTCAGGACAAGGCAGGCTCAATCTGCGGGCTCCTGGGTGAGCTACCCAGAGGGGAGAGTTGAAATGGACTCTCCTGAAGATGAGTCCTACTGTGGCTTGGTGGCCTGGGAGACCTTGGAATGTGGAGGTGGCTCAGGGACTCTGCAGGATTCTCCAACCTGAGGTGTTTGACACGGCTCCAACAAGGAAGCTTCCCATGTGGAGACGAGAGAAGTTCTGTTCAGTGCCTCAGGAAAGCCCCATATCCTGTTCTTCGAACCAAAGCCTCTGAGGAGTGACACCTGGAAAACAAAGCAAGAGTTGAGATTAGGGCCTAAGGGCCTGTCGGGCTCAACCTTCTATCTCTGTTGACATCTGTGTGCATGCCTTCATGGAGGTAGCAGCTCAGCTTGTGTCCGAAGGCCACTGTGTGTGCAGGGAGGCTCCCGGTAATGGTAAGTCCTCGGGGGCCTTGAGGTTCCTCATATTCTGGAGGTGTGTGGCCAAAGGAATGGACAGAGTTTCCCAGGAGAGAGCAGGCATGGTCCTGTGGTATGGCTCCAGAGGACCCAGCCTAGAGGCTGTGTTTGCCAGGGCTCTGGGGACAGATGTCTGAAAAAGCAAACTTGGCTCAGTTAGGGGCCAAGGTAATGGCAGGCCTGATCTCCAGTCCGAGAGGGGAGATCCTCTGGATATCAAAGGAGGGCAAGTGGGAGGCAGTCGCTCAGGCTTTTGTCTCTGGGTGTTGCGTTCACAGTGGCCGTTCAGGGTAGGGGTTGCTTCCGGGGCCGAGGAAGAGCCTTCCTCTCGGGGGATTGTCCAAGCTCCCAAGTGTTTGGGTTCATTCTGTGGGAAGGGAAGAGTACTGTTTTCTGCCACAGGGGACCCCCCAGGAGAGGGACTCTAGAGCACAGCAGTGGGTTCCCTCAACTGGAATACACACCATCTAGTTAGTCCTGCGTGCCTATGGGCATGGCAAGCCACATAAGCGGGCTCTTGGTCCAATCCCTGAGAGGCGTTACTTGAATAAGGTACTCACGCTGAGGGTCACAATGTGTGTTTGTGCCCAAGGCGGCCCTCACACATGGGCGTGGCCTCATGGGCCATGCCGTTTTCTCCTACACTGAAGGTTTGACTCACTGCCAGCAGCAAGGTTTCTTGCCATGGGGAAGGAGGGGTTCTGACTTGTGCATCAGGTTCCCCCCTGTGCAGGGTTTGGAGATAAGGTCTAGGTTCTGATGACTGAAAACCCAGGTTGGGAATGGATGGTGGCCTAAGGCAGTGGCGGGTCCAATGTGCTGGGTGTGCAGCCAGCTGTGTCGGTGTCTGTTGGAAGGTCTGGGCTCAGGCTATTTGCGACAGAGCATCAGTGTTTAAGGTAGCCTATGCAATTGGGGTGTTGCCGAGGGCCAAGCAGTTTGATCCTCATTTGGGGTTTCTGGGCAGCACCATAGACAAAGTTTTTCTCCTGGGAGGCAGGCGGAGTGCTTCATTGTGGCCCCAGAATTCCCAGTAGGGAGGGTTTGCGGGCCAGGAGTGTGAGGACGGAAGTCTAGGAACACAAGCTAAAGTGAGGATTGGAGCCAAGGGCAGAGCAGGCCCACTAGGCAGAGGCTGAATCAAAATCTCCTGCATCTGAAGTCAGGCTGAGGATCAGACGTTGGCTGAGGCTGGAGTATGTGTCCATGTTGGCAACTTCATGAAGCGGGGGCCTCATGAGGCCAAGGAAGTTTTCCCACGCTGAGTTTGGAGGTTGCCCCAAACCACCAGGTTTCCTTCTGTGGGACATTCGAGTCCTGTTGCATGGCTCCAGGACATACCATACGGAAGGACTGGAGAGCACGGTTCGAAGGATGGATCCCTGTACAGCATGCCTCGCATTCCCATTGGCCATTAGCCACAAGATATGTTTGATCTGCTGCCTCTGGGGCACGCTAACCAGGGGGCTGAGTTGAAATGGCCTCTCCTGAGGATGCGTCATAATGTGCGTTTGGGTCCATGGAAACCTTGGAATGTGCTGGTTGTTCAGTGGCCCTGCGGAACTCTCCTACCTGAAGGGTTTGATACATCCCCAGTAAGTAAGCTCCCCATGTGGAGACGAGAGAGGTTTGGTTTGGAGCCTCAGAAAAGCCCCGTGTGCTGGTCTACGAAAACAGACCTCTGAGGACGGACACATGGAAACCAAAGCTAAGGTTCAGATTAGGGCCTGGGGGCCTGTCCATTTCAACCTTCTGTCTCTGGGGACACTGTCTGAGAGTCTAAGTGGAGATAGTTGCTCCGCTGGTGTCAGAGAGCCCCTCTTAGTCCAGGGTGGCCTACACTATTGATGGCCTCAGGGGCCTTGGAGCTTTTCCCTAACCTGTAGGGTTGTGGTCAATGCATTGGGCACAATTTCCTTGGAGAGGGCAGGCACAATCTTTCGCTGTGGCTCCAGAGGCCCTAGCCTGGCGGTTGTGTGGGTCCAGGCTGAGGGCACAGAAGTCTGAAAACACAAACTCAGCTTATGAGTGGCGCCTAGGGTATGGCAGGCCGGATGTACAGCCCGAGAGGGAGCTCCTGGGCTTCTGAAACAAGGGCGAGTGGGAGGCGTTCCTTCAGGCTTTTGTCTCTGGATGTTGTGTCCGAGATAGCCGTGGATTGGAGGGGTGGCCTCAGGGACTGTGGACGAGTATCCCTCTCTGGGGATTTGTCCCAGCTCCCAAGAGTTTGGGGTCATTTTGTGGGAAGGGTGGAAAAGTGTTGTCTGGCTCACGTGTCTCTCCAAGAAAGGGATTCCAGAGCAGAGCCCCAGGTACGGGCGGGGCAACTGGAAAACTCAAACACTGGTGAGGATTGGGTGCATAGGGGCTTGGCAAGCCCCATATGCGGGCTCTTGGCCCAGGCCCTGACAGGCCTTTCTTTGACATGGGGCTCATGCTGAGGGTCAGAGTGTGAATTTGTGCCCAAGCAGCACTCAAGTTTGGGCGTGGCATCAGGGACCAGGAAGGTTTCTCCCACCCTGAAGGTGTGACTCCATGCCAAGAGCAAGCTTTACAGCCACGGGGAAGGAGGAGTTCTGTGTTGTGCTTGCGATACCCAGCTGTGTGGAGAATTGATATAATGTCTAGGTTCAGATATCTGAAAACCAAGGTTAGGAAGAGGTGACGGCATAAGCCCATGGCGTGTCCGAAGTGCTGGGTGTGCGGCCAGCTGTCTCCTTGTCTGTCTGGACGTCTGGCTTCAGGCTGTGTCAGACAGAGCATGAGTGCCTAGAGCAGCCTATCCAGTTCGGGTACCGTCGAGGCCCGAGCAGGTTGATCCTCATCTGGGTTTTCTGGAGAGAGCCCCACAGGGAAACGTTTTTCTTCCCTTGGGCAGACCCTGGGCTGGGTTGTGGTTCTGGAGTTCCTAGTCCGGAGGGCTTTTTTGCCAGGAGTGTGAGGAAGGAAGTCTGAAAACACAAGCTAGCGTGAGGTTTGGGACCGATGGCACGGCAGGCCCACTCTGAGATGCTGAATCGAGATCTCCTGCACTGAGGTCATTTCAACTCTGAGACGTGCCTCAGGCTAGAGTTTTTGTCCAGCATGGCCTCTTCCTGAATGGTGTGGGGGCCTCATGAGGCCAGGAAGGTTCGCCTACGATGGGATTTGTGAACTACTCCAAACCTCAAGGTTTCCTTCTGCACGAAAGTCGAGTGCTATTGGATGGTTCCAGGAGGCCCCATACGGAAAGACTCGAGAGCAGGTGTCTAAGCATGGATGCCTGGGAACGCCACCTCATATTCCCACTCTTTAGTCAGGACAAGGCAGGCTCAATCTGCGGGCTCCTGGGTGAGCTACCCAGAGGGGAGAGTTGAAATGGACTCTCCTGAAGATGAGTCCTACTGTGGCTTGGTGGCCTGGGAGACCTTGGAATGTGGAGGTGGCTCAGGGACTCTGCAGGATTCTCCAACCTGAGATGTTTGACACGGCTCCAACAAGGAAGCTTCCCATGTGGAGACGAGAGAAGTTCTGTTCAGTGCCTGAGGAAAGCCCCATATCCTGTTCTTCGAACCAAAGCCTCTGAGGAGTGACACCTGGAAAACAAAGCAAGAGTTGAGATTAGGGCCTAAGGGCCTGTCCGGCTCAACCTTCTATCTCTGTTGACATCTGTGTGCATGCCTTCATGGAGGTAGCAGCTCAGCTTGTGTCCGAAGGCCCCTGTGTGTGCAGGGAGGCTCCCGGTAATGGTATGTCCTCGGGGGCCTTGAGGTTTCTCATATTCTGGAGGTGTGTGGCCAAAGGAATGGACAGAGTTTCCCAGGAGAGAGCAGGCATGGTCCTGTGGTATGGCTCCAGAGGACCCAGCCTAGAGGCTGTGTTTGCCAGGGCTGTGGGGACAGATGTCTGAAAAAGCAAACTTGGCTCAGGTAGGGGCCAAGGTAATGGCAGGCCTGATCTCCAGTCCGAGAGGGGAGATCCTCTGGATATCAAAGGAGGGCAAGTGGGAGGCAGTCGCTCAGGCTTTTGTCTCTGGGTGTTGCGTTCACAGTGGCCGTTCAGGGTAGGGGTTGCTTCCGGGGCCGAGGAAGAGCCTTCCTCTCGGGGGATTGTCCAAGCTCCCAAGTGTTTGGGTTCATTCTGTGGGAAGGGAAGAGTACTGTTTTCTGCCACAGGGGACCCCCCAGGAGAGGGACTCTAGAGCACAGCAGTGGGTTCCCTCAACTGGAATACACACCATCTAGTTAGTCCTGCGTGCCTATGGGCATGGCAAGCCACATATGCGGGCTCTTGGTCCAATCACTGAGAGGCGTTACTAGAATAAGGTACTCACGCTGAGGGTCACAATGTGTGTTTGTGCCCAAGGCGGCCCTCACACATGGGCGTGGCCTCATGGGCCATGCCGTTTTCTCCTACACTGAAGGTTTGACTCACTGCCAGCAGCAAGGTTTCTTGCCATGGGGAAGGAGGGGTTCTGACTTGTGCATCAGGTTCCCCCCTGTGCAGGGA
Source organism: Mustela nivalis (assembly GCF_964662115.1). NCBI lineage: Eukaryota > Metazoa > Chordata > Mammalia > Carnivora > Mustelidae > Mustela > Mustela nivalis. The sequence continues at coordinate 22,504 of NW_028135801.1, forward strand.
TTGGAGATAAGGTCTAGGTTCTGATGACTGAAAACCCAGGTTGGGAATGGATGGTGGCCTAAGGCAGTGGCGGGTCCAATGTGCTGGGTGTGCAGCCAGCTGTGTCGGTGTCTGTTGGAAGGTCTGGGCTCAGGCTATTTGCGACAGAGCATCAGTGTTTAAGGTAGCCTATGCAATTGGGGTGTTGCCGAGGGCCAAGCAGTTTGATCCTCATTTGGGGTTTCTGGGCAGCACCATAGACAAAGTTTTTCTCCTGGGAGGCAGGCGGAGTGCTTCATTGTGGCCCCAGAATTCCCAGTAGGGAGGGTTTGCGGGCCAGGAGTGTGAGGACGGAAGTCTAGGAACACAAGCTAAAGTGAGGATTGGAGCCAAGGGCAGAGCAGGCCCACTAGGCAGAGGCTGAATCAAAATCTCCTGCATCTGAAGTCAGGCTGAGGATCAGACGTTGGCTGAGGCTGGAGTATGTGTCCATGTTGGCAACTTCATGAAGCGGGGGCCTCATGAGGCCAAGGAAGTTTTCCCACGCTGAGTTTGGAGGTTGCCCCAAACCACCAGGTTTCCTTCTGTGGGACATTCGAGTCCTGTTGCATGGCTCCAGGACATACCATACGGAAGGACTGGAGAGCACGGTTCGAAGGATGGATCCCTGTACAGCATGCCTCGCATTCCCATTGGCCATTAGCCACAAGATATGTTTGATCTGCTGCCTCTGGGGCACGCTAACCAGGGGGCTGAGTTGAAATGGCCTCTCCTGAGGATGCGTCATAATGTGCGTTTGGGTCCATGGAAACCTTGGAATGTGCTGGTTGTTCAGTGGCCCTGCGGAACTCTCCTACCAGAAGGGTTTGATACATCCCCAGTAAGTAAGCTCCCCATGTGGAGACGAGAGAGGTTTGGTTTGGAGCCTCAGAAAAGCCCCGTGTGCTGGTCTACGAAAACAGACCTCTGAGGACGGACACATGGAAACCAAAGCTAAGGTTCAGATTAGGGCCTGGGGGCCTGTCCATTTCAACATTCTGTCTCTGGGGACACTGTCTGAGAGTCTAAGTGGAGATAGTTGCTCCGCTGGTGTCAGAGAGCCCCTCTTAGTCCAGGGTGGCCTACACTATTGATGGCCTCAGGGGCCTTGGAGCTTTTCCCTAACCTGTAGGGTGGTGGTCAATGGATTGGGCACAATTTCCTTGGAGAGGGCAGGCACAATCTTTCGCTGTGGCTCCAGAGGCCCTAGCCTGGCGGTTGTGTGGGTCCAGGCTGAGGGCACAGAAGTCTGAAAACACAAACTCAGCTTATGAGTGGCGCTTAGGGTATGGCAAACCGGATGTACAGCCCGAGAGGGAGCTCCTGGGCCTCTGAAACAAGGGCGAGTGGGAGGCGTTCCTTCAGGCTTTTGTCTCTGGATGTTGTGTCCGAGATAGCCGTGGATTGGAGGGGTGGCCTCAGGGACTGTGGACGAGTATCCCTCTCTGGGGATTTGTCCCAGCTCCCAAGAGTTTGGGGTCATTTTGTGGGAAGGGTGGAAAAGTGTTGTCTGGCTCACGTGTCTCTCCAAGAAAGGGATTCCAGAGCAGAGCCCCAGGTACGGGCGGGGCGACTGGAAAACTCAAACACTGGTGAGGATTGGGTGCATAGGGGCTTGGCAAGCCCCATATGCGGGCTCTTGGCCCAGGCCCTGACAGGCCTTTCTTTGACATGGGGCTCATGCTGAGGGTCAGAGTGTGAATTTGTGCCCAAGCAGCACTCAAGTTTGGGCGTGGCATCAGGGACCAGGAAGGTTTCTCCCACCCTGAAGGTGTGACTCCATGCCAAGAGCAAGCTTTACAGCCACGGGGAAGGAGGAGTTCTGTGTTGTGCTTGCGATACCCAGCTGTGTGGAGAATTGATATAATGTCTAGGTTCAGATATCTGAAAACCAAGGTTAGGAAGAGGTGACGGCATAAGACCATGGCGTGTCCGAAGTGCTGGGTGTGCGGCCAGCTGTCTCCTTGTCTGTCTGGACGTCTGGCTTCAGGCTGTGTCAGACAGAGCATGAGTGCCCAGAGCAGCCTATCCAGTTCGGGTACCGTCGAGGCCCGAGCAGGTTGATCCTCATCTGGGTTTTCTGGAGAGAGCCCCACAGGGAAACGTTTTTCTTCCCTTGGGCAGACCCTGGGCTGGGTTGTGGTTCTGGAGTTCCTAGTCCGGAGGGCTTGTTTGCCAGGAGTGTGAGGAAGGAAGTCTGAAAACACAAGCTAGCGTGAGGTTTGGGACCGATGGCACGGCAGGCCCACTCTGAGAGGCTGAATCGAGATCTCCTGCACTGAGGTCATTTCAACTCTGAGACGTGCCTCAGGCTAGAGTTTTTGTCCAGCATGGCCTCTTCCTGAATGGTGTGGGGGCCTCATGAGGCCAGGAAGGTTTGCCTACGATGGGATTTGTGAACTACTCCAAACCTCAAGGTTTCCTTCTGCACGAAAGTCGAGTGCTATTGGATGGTTCCAGGAGGCCCCATACGGAAAGACTCGAGTGCAGGTGTCTAAGCATGGATGCCTGGGAACGCCACCTCATATTCCCACTCTTTAGTCAGGACAAGGCAGGCTCAATCTGCGGGCTCCTGGGTGAGCTACCCAGAGGGGAGAGTTGAAATGGACTCTCCTGAAGATGAGTCCTACTGTGGCTTGGTGGCCTGGGAGACCCTGGAATGTGGAGGTGGCTCAGGGACTCTGCAGGATTCTCCAACCTGAGGTGTTTGACACGGCTCCAACAAGGAAGCTTCCCATGTGGAGACGAGAGAAGTTCTGTTCAGTGCCTCAGGAAAGCCCCATATCCTGTTCTTCGAACCAAAGCCTCTGAGGAGTGACACCTGGAAAACAAAGCAAGAGTTGAGATTAGGGCCTAAGGGCCTGTCGGGCTCAACCTTCTATCTCTGTTGACATCTGTGTGCATGCCTTCATGGAGGTAGCAGCTCAGCTTGTGTCCGAAGGCCCCTGTGTGTGCAGGGAGGCTCCCGGTAATGGTATGTCCTCGGGGGCCTTGAGGTTTCTCATATTCTGGAGGTGTGTGGCCAAAGGAATGGACAGAGTTTCCCAGGAGAGAGCAGGCATGGTCCTGTGGTATGGCTCCAGAGGACCCAGCCTAGAGGCTGTGTTTGCCAGGGCTGTGGGGACAGATGTCTGAAAAAGCAAACTTGGCTCAGGTAGGGGCCAAGGTAATGGCAGGACTGATCTCCAGTCCGAGAGGGGAGATCCTCTGGATATCAAAGGAGGGCAAGTGGGAGGCAGTCGCTCAGGCTTTTGTCTCTGGGTGTTGCGTTCACAGTGGCCGTTCAGGGTAGGGGTTGCTTCAGGGGCCGAGGAAGAGCCTTCCTCTCGGGGGATTGTCCAAGCTCCCAAGAGTTTGGGTTCATTCTGTGGGAAGGGAAGAGTACTGTTTTCTGCCACAGGGGACCCCCCAGGAGAGGGACTCTAGAGCACAGCAGTGGGTTCCCTCAACTGGAATACACACCATCTAGTTAGTCCTGCGTGCCTATGGGCATGGCAAGCCACATATGCGGGCTCTTGGTCCAATCACTGAGAGGCGTTACTTGAATAAGGTACTCACGCTGAGGGTCACAATGTGTGTTTGTGCCCAAGGCGGCCCTCACACATGGGCGTGGCCTCATGGGCCATGCCGTTTTCTCCTACACTGAAGGTTTGACTCACTGCCAGCAGCAAGGTTTCTTGCCATGGGGAAGGAGGGGTTCTGACTTGTGCATCAGGTTCCCCCCTGTGCAGGGATTGGAGATAAGGTCTAGGTTCTGATGACTGAAAACCCAGGTTGGGAATGGATGGTGGCCTAAGGCAGTGGCGGGTCCAATGTGCTGGGTGTGCAGCCAGCTGTGTCGGTGTCTGTTGGAAGGTCTGGGCTCAGGCTATTTGCGACAGAGCATCAGTGTTTAAGGTAGCCTATGCAATTGGGGTGTTGCCGAGGGCCAAGCAGTTTGATCCTCATTTGGGGTTTCTGGGCAGCACCATAGACAAAGTTTTTCTCCTGGGAGGCAGGCGGAGTGCTTCATTGTGGCCCCAGAATTCCCAGTAGGGAGGGTTTGCGGGCCAGGAGTGTGAGGACGGAAGTCTAGGAACACAAGCTAAAGTGAGGATTGGAGCCAAGGGCAGAGCAGGCCCACTAGGCAGAGGCTGAATCAAAATCTCCTGCATCTGAAGTCAGGCTGAGGATCAGACGTTGGCTGAGGCTGGAGTATGTGTCCATGTTGGCAACTTCATGAAGCGGGGGCCTCATGAGGCCAAGGAAGTTTTCCCACGCTGAGTTTGGAGGTTGCCCCAAAACACCAGGTTTCCTTCTGTGGGACATTCGAGTCCTGTTGCATGGCTCCAGGACATACCATACGGAAGGACTGGAGAGCACGGTTCGAAGGATGGATCCCTGTACAGCATGCCTCGCATTCCCATTGGCCATTAGCCACAAGATATGTTTGATCTGCTGCCTCTGGGGCACGCTAACCAGGGGGCTGAGTTGAAATGGCCTCTCCTGAGGATGCGTCATAATGTGCGTTTGGGTCCATGGAAACCTTGGAATGTGCTGGTTGTTCAGTGGCCCTGCGGAACTCTTCTACCAGAAGGGTTTGATACATCCCCAGTAAGTAAGCTCCCCATGTGGAGACGAGAGAGGTTTGGTTTGGAGCCTCAGAAAAGCCCCGTGTGCTTGTCTACGAAAACAGAACTCTGAGGACGGACACATGGAAACCAAAGCTAAGGTTCAGATTAGGGCCTGGGGGCCTGTCCATTTCAACCTTCTGTCTCTGGGGACACTCTCTGAGAGTCTAAGTGGAGATAGTTGCTCCGCTGGTGTCAGAGAGCCCCTCTTATCCAGGGTGGCCTACACTATTGATGGCCTCAGGGGCCTTGGAGCTTTTCCCTAACCTGTAGGGTGGTGGTCAATGGATTGGGCACAATTTCCTTGGAGAGGGCAGGCACAATCTTTCGCTGTGGCTCCAGAGGCCCTAGCCTGGCGGTTGTGTGGGTCCAGGCTGAGGGCACAGAAGTCTGAAAACACAAACTCAGCTTATGAGTGGCGCTTAGGGTATGGCAGGCCGGATGTACAGCCCGAGAGGGAGCTCCTGGTCCTCTGAAACAAGGGCGAGTGGGAGGCGTTCCTTCAGGCTTTTGTCTCTGGATGTTGTGTCCGAGATAGCCGTGGATTGGAGGGGTTGCCTCAGGGACTGTGGACGAGTATCCCTCTCTGGGGATTTGTCCCAGCTCCCAAGAGTTTGGGGTCATTTTGTGGGAAGGGTGGAAAAGTGTTGTCTGGCTCACGTGTCTCTCCAAGAAAGGGATTCCAGAGCAGAGCCCCAGGTACGGGCGGGGCGACTGGAAAACTCAAACACTGGTGAGGATTGGGTGCATAGGGGCTTGGCAAGCCCCATATGCGGGCTCTTGGCCCAGGCCCTGACAGGCCTTTCTTTGACATGGGGCTCATGCTGAGGGTCAGAGTGTGAATTTGTGCCCAAGCAGCACTCAAGTTTGGGCGTGGCATCAGGGACCAGGAAGGTTTCTCCCACCCTGAAGGTGTGACTCCATGCCAAGAGCAAGCTTTACAGCCACGGGGAAGGAGGAGTTCTGTGTTGTGCTTGCGATACCCAGCTGTGTGGAGAATTGATATAATGTCTAGGTTCAGATATCTGAAAACCAAGGTTAGGAAGAGGTGACGGCATAAGACCATGGCGTGTCCGAAGTGCTGGGTGTGCGGCCAGCTGTCTCCTTGTCTGTCTGGACGTCTGGCTTCAGGCTGTGTCAGACAGAGAATGAGTGCCTAGAGCAGCCTATCCAGTTCGGGTACCGTCGAGGCCCGAGCAGGTTGATCCTCATCTGGGTTTTCTGGAGAGAGCCCCACAGGGAAACGTTTTTCTTCCCTTGGGCAGACCCTAGGCTGGGTTGTGGTTCTGGAGTTCCTAGTCCGGAGGGCTTGTTTGCCAGGAGTGTGAGGAAGGAAGTCTGAAAACACAAGCTAGCGTGAGGTTTGGGACCGATGGCACGGCAGGCCCACTCTGAGAGGCTGAATCGAGATCTCCTGCACTGAGGTCATTTCAACTCTGAGACGTGCCTCAGGCTAGAGTTTTTGTCCAGCATGGCCTCTTCCTGAATGGTGTGGGGGCCTCATGAGGCCAGGAAGGTTTGCCTACGATGGGATTTGTGAACTACTCCAAACCTCAAGGTTTCCTTCTGCACGAAAGTCGAGTGCTATTGGATGGTTCCAGGAGGCCCCATACGGAAAGACTCGAGAGCAGGTGTCTAAGCATGGATGCCTGGGAACGCCACCTCATATTCCCACTCTTTAGTGAGGACAAGGCAGGCTCAATCTGCGGGCTCCTGGGTGAGCTACCCAGAGGGGAGAGTTGAAATGGACTCTCCTGAAGATGAGTCCTACTGTGGCTTGGTGGCCTGGGAGACCTTGGAATGTGGAGGTGGCTCAGGGACTCTGCAGGATTCTCCAACCTGAGATGTTTGACACGGCTCCAACAAGGAAGCTTCCCATGTGGAGACGAGAGAAGTTCTGTTCAGTGCCTGAGGAATGCCCCATATCCTGTTCTTCGAACCAAAGCCTCTGAGGAGTAACACCTGGAAAACAAAGCAAGAGTTGAGATTAGGGCCTAAGGGCCTGTCCGGCTCAACCTTCTATCTCTGTTGACATCTGTGTGCATGCCTTCATGGAGGTAGCAGCTCAGCTTGTGTCCGAAGGCCCCTGTGTGTGCAGGGAGGCTCCCGGTAATGGTATGTCCTCGGGGGCCTTGAGGTTTCTCATATTCTGGAGGTGTGTGGCCAAAGGAATGGACAGAGTTTCCCAGGAGAGAGCAGGCATGGTCCTGTGGTATGGCTCCAGAGGACCCAGCCTAGAGGCAGTGTTTGCCAGGGCTGTGGGGACAGATGTCTGAAAAAGCAAACTTGGCTCAGGTAGGGGCCAAGGTAATGGCAGGCCTGATCTCCAGTCCGAGAGGGGAGATCCTCTGGATATCAAAGGAGGGCAAGTGGGAGGCAGTCGCTCAGGCTTTTGTCTCTGGGTGTTGCGTTCACAGTGGCCGTTCAGGGTAGGGGTTGCTTCCGGGGCCGAGGAAGAGCCTTCCTCTCGGGGGATTTTCCAAGCTCCCAAGTGTTTGGGTCCATTCTGTGGGAAGGGAAGAGTACTGTTTTCTGCCACAGGGGACCCCCCAGGAGAGGGACTCTAGAGCACAGCAGTGGGTTCCCTCAACTGGAATACACACCATCTAGTTAGTCCTGCGTGCCTATGGGCATAGCAAGCCACATATGCGGGCTCTTGGTCCAATCCCTGAGAGGCGTTACTTGAATAAAGTACTCACGCTGAGGGTCACAATGTGTGTTTGTGCCCAAGGCGGCCCTCACACATGGGCGTGGCCTCATGGGCCATGCCGTTTTCTCCTACACTGAAGGTTTGACTCACTGCCAGCAGCAAGGTTTCTTGCCATGGGGAAGGAGGGGTTCTGACTTGTGCATCAGGTTCCCCCCTGTGCAGGGATTGGAGATAAGGTCTAGGTTCTGATGACTGAAAACCCAGGTTGGGAATGGATGGTGGCCTAAGGCAGTGGCGGGTCCAATGTGCTGGGTGTGCAGCCAGCTGTGTCGGTGTCTGTTGGAAGGTCTGGGCTCAGGCTATTTGCGACAGAGCATCAGTGTTTAAGGTAGCCTATGCAATTGGGGTGTTGCCGAGGGCCAAGCAGTTTGATCCTCATTTGGGGTTTCTGGGCAGCACCATAGACAAAGTTTTTCTCCTGGGAGGCAGGCGGAGTGCTTCATTGTGGCCCCAGAATTCCCAGTAGGGAGGGTTTGCGGGCCAGGAGTGTGACTACGGAAGTCTAGGAACACAAGCTAAAGTGAGGATTGGAGCCAAGGGCAGAGCAGGCCCACTAGGCAGAGGCTGAATCAAAATCTCCTGCATCTGAAGTCAGGCTGAGGATCAGACGTTGGCTGAGGCTGGAGTATGTGTCCATGTTGGCACCTTCATGAAGCGGGGGCCTCATGAGGCCAAGGAAGTTTTCCCACGCTGAGTTTGGAGGTTGCCCCAAAACACCAGGTTTCCTTCTGTGGGACATTCGAGTCCTGTTGCATGGCTCCAGGACATACCATACGGAAGGACTGGAGAGCACGGTTCGAAGGATGGATCCCTGTACAGCATGCCTCGCATTCCCATTGGCCATTAGCCACAAGATATGTTTGAACTGCTGCCTCTGGGGCACGCTAACCAGGGGGCTGAGTTGAAATGGCCTCTCCTGAGGATGCGTCATAATGTGCGTTTGGGTCCATGGAAACCTTGGAATGTGCTGGTTGTTCAGTGGCCCTGCGGAACTCTCCTACCTGAAGGGTTTGATACATCCCCAGTAAGTAAGCTCCCCATGTGGAGACGAGAGAGGTTTGGTTTGGAGCCTCAGAAAAGCCCCGTGTGCTGGTCTACGAAAACAGACCTCTGAGGACGGACACATGGAAACCAAAGCTAAGGTTCAGATTAGGGCCTGGGGGCCTGTCCATTTCAACCTTCTGTCTCTGGGGACACTCCCTGAGAGTCTAAGTGGAGATAGTTGCTCCGCTGGTGTCAGAGAGCCCCTCTTAGTCCAGGGTGGCCTACACTATTGATGGCCTCAGGGGCCTTGGAGCTTTTCCCTAACCTGTAGGGTGGTGGTCAATGGATTGGGCACAATTTCCTTGGAGAGGGCAGGCACAATCTTTCGCTGTGGCTCCAGAGGCCCTAGCCTGGCGGTTGTGTGGGTCCAGGCTGAGGGCACAGAAGTCTGAAAACACAAACTCAGCTTATGAGTGGCGCCTAGGGTATGGCAGGCCGGATGTACAGCCCGAGAGGGAGCTCCTGGGCCTCTGAAACAAGGGCGAGTGGTAGGCGTTCCTTCAGGCTTTTGTCTCTGGATGTTGTGTCCGAGATAGCCGTGGATTGGAGGGGTGGCCTCAGGGACTGTGGACGAGTATCCCTCTCTGGGGATTTGTCCCAGCTCCCAAGAGTTTGGGGTCATTTTGTGGGAAGGGTGGAAAAGTGTTGTCTGGCTCACGTGTCTCTCCAAGAAAGGGATTCCAGAGCAGAGCCCCAGGTACGGGCGGGGCGACTGGAAAACTCAAACACTGGTGAGGATTGGGTGCATAGGGGCTTGGCAAGCCCCATATGCGGGCTCTTGGCCCAGGCCCTGACAGGCCTTTCTTTGACATGGGGCTCATGCTGAGGGTCAGAGTGTGAATTTGTGCCCAAGCAGCACTCAAGTTTGGGCGTGGCATCAGGGACCAGGAAGGTTTCTCCCACCCTGAAGGTGTGACTCCATGCCAAGAGCAAGCTTTACAGCCACGGGGAAGGAGGAGTTCTGTGTTGTGCTTGCGATACCCAGCTGTGTGGAGAATTGATATAATGTCTAGGTTCAGATATCTGAAAACCAAGGTTAGGAAGAGGTGACGGCATAAGCCCATGGCGTGTCCGAAGTGCTGGGTGTGCGGCCAGCTGTCTCCTTGTCTGTCTGGACGTCTGGCTTCAGGCTGTGTCAGACAGAGAATGAGTGCCTAGAGCAGCCTATCCAGTTCGGGTACCGTCGAGGCCCGAGCAGGTTGATCCTCATCTGGGTTTTCTGGAGAGAGCCCCACAGGGAAACGTTTTTCTTCCCTTGGGCAGACCCTGGGCTGGGTTGTGGTTCTGGAGTTCCTAGTCCGGAGGGCTTGTTTGCCAGGAGTGTGAGGAAGGAAGTCTGAAAACACAAGCTAGCGTGAGGTTTGGGACCGATGGCACGGCAGGCCCACTCTGAGAGGCTGAATCGAGATCTCCTGCACTGAGGTCATTTCAACTCTGAGACGTGCCTCAGGCTAGAGTTTTTGTCCAGCATGGCCTCTTCCTGAATGGTGTGGGGGCCTCATGAGGCCAGGAAGGTTTGCCTACGATGGGATTTGTGAACTACTCCAAACCTCAAGGTTTCCTTCTGCACGAAAGGCGAGTGCTATTGGATGGTTCCAGGAGGCCCCATACGGAAAGACTCGAGAGTAGGTGTCTAAGCATGGATGCCTGGGAACGCCACCTCATATTCCCACTCTTTAGTCAGGACAAGGCAGGCTCAATCTGCGGGCTCCTGGGTGAGCTACCCAGAGGGGAGAGTTGAAATGGACTCTCCTGAAGATGAGTCCTACTGTGGCTTGGTGGCCTGGGAGACCTTGGAATGTGGAGGTGGCTCAGGGACTCTGCAGGATTCTCCAACCTGAGGTGTTTGACACGGCTCCAACAAGGAAGCTTCCCATGTGGAGACGAGAGAAGTTCTGTTCAGTGCCTCAGGAAAGCCCCATATCCTGTTCTTCGAACCAAAGCCTCTGAGGAGTGACACCTGGAAAACAAAGCAAGAGTTGAGATTAGGGCCTAAGGGCCTGTCGGGCTCAACCTTCTATCTCTGTTGACATCTGTGTGCATGCCTTCATGGAGGTAGCAGCTCAGCTTGTGTCCGAAGGCCCCTGTGTGTGCAGGGAGGCTCCCAGTAATGGTATGTCCTCGGGGGCCTTGAGGTTTCTCATATTCTGGAGGTGTGTGGCCAAAGGAATGGACAGAGTTTCCCAGGAGAGAGCAGGCATGGTCCTGTGGTATGGCTCCAGAGGACCCAGCCTAGAGGCTGTGTTTGCCAGGGCTGTGGGGACAGATGTCTGAAAAAGCAAACTTGGCTCAGGTAGGGGCCAAGGTAATGGCAGGCCTGATCTCCAGTCCGAGAGGGGAGATCCTCTGGATATCAAAGGAGGGCAAGTGGGAGGCAGTCGCTCAGGCTTTTGTCTCTGGGTGTTGCGTTCACAGTGGCCGTTCAGGGTAGGGGTTGCTTCCGGGGCCGAGGAAGAGCCTTCCTCTCGGGGGATTGTCCAAGCTCCCAAGTGTTTGGGTTCATTCTGTGGGAAGGGAAGAGTACTGTTTTCTGCCACAGGGGACCCCTCAGGAGAGGGACTCTAGAGCACAGCAGTGGGTTCCCTCAACTGGAATACACACCATCTAGTTAGTCCTGCGTGCCTATGGGCATGGCAAGCCACATATGCGGGCTCTTGGTCCAATCCCTGAGAGGCGTTACTTGAATAAGGTACTCACGCTGAGGGTCACAATGTGTGTTTGTGCCCAAGGCGGCCCTCACACATAGGCGTGGCCTCATGGGCCATGCCGTTTTCTCCTACACTGAAGGTTTGACACACTGCCAGCAGCAAGGTTTCTTGCCATGGGGAAGGAGGGGTTCTGACTTGTGCATCAGGTTCCCCCCTGTGCAGGGATTGGAGATAAGGTCTAGGTTCTGATGACTGAAAACCCAGGTTGGGAATGGATGGTGGCCTAAGGCAGTGGCGGGTCCAATGTGCTGGGTGTGCAGCCAGCTGTGTCGGTGTCTGTTGGAAGGTCTGGGCTCAGGCTATTTGCGACAGAGCATCAGTGTTTAAGGTAGCCTATGCAATTGGGGTGTTGCCGAGGGCCAAGCAGTTTGATCCTCATTTGGGGTTTCTGGGCAGCACCATAGACAAAGTTTTTCTCCTGGGAGGCAGGCGGAGTGCTTCATTGTGGCCCCAGAATTCCCAGTAGGGAGGGTTTGCGGGCCAGGAGTGTGAGGACGGAAGTCTAGGAACACAAGCTAAAGTGAGGATTGGAGCCAAGGGCAGAGCAGGCCCACTAGGCAGAGGCTGAATCAAAATCTCCTGCATCTGAAGTCAGGCTGAGGATCAGACGTTGGCTGAGGCTGGAGTATGTGTCCATGTTGGCAACTTCATGAAGCGGGGGCCTCATGAGGCCAAGGAAGTTTTCCCACGCTGAGTTTGGAGGTTGCCCCAAACCACCAGGTTTCCTTCTGTGGGACATTCGAGTCCTGTTGCATGGCTCCAGGACATACCATACGGAAGGACTGGAGAGCACGGTTCGAAGGATGGATCCCTGTACAGCATGCCTCGCATTCCCATTGGCCATTAGCCACAAGATATGTTTGATCTGCTGCCTCTGGGGCACGCTAACCAGGGGGCTGAGTTGAAATGGCCTCTCCTGAGGATGCGTCATAATGTGCGTTTGGGTCCATGGAAACCTTGGAATGTGCTGGTTGTTCAGTGGCCCTGCGGAACTCTCCTACCAGAAGGGTTTGATACATCCCCAGTAAGTAAGCTCCCCATGTGGAGACGAGAGAGGTTTGGTTTGGAGCCTCAGAAAAGCCCCGTGTGCTGGTCTACGAAAACAGACCTCTGAGGACGGACACATGGAAACCAAAGCTAAGGTTCAGATTAGGGCCTGGGGGCCTGTCCATTTCAACATTCTGTCTCTGGGGACACTGTCTGAGAGTCTAAGTGGAGATAGTTGCTCCGCTGGTGTCAGAGAGCCCCTCTTAGTCCAGGGTGGCCTACACTATTGATGGCCTCAGGGGCCTTGGAGCTTTTCCCTAACCTGTAGGGTGGTGGTCAATGGATTGGGCACAATTTCCTTGGAGAGGGCAGGCACAATCTTTCGCTGTGGCTCCAGAGGCCCTAGCCTGGCGGTTGTGTGGGTCCAGGCTGAGGGCACAGAAGTCTGAAAACACAAACTCAGCTTATGAGTGGCGCTTAGGGTATGGCAAACCGGATGTACAGCCCGAGAGGGAGCTCCTGGGCCTCTGAAACAAGGGCGAGTGGGAGGCGTTCCTTCAGGCTTTTGTCTCTGGATGTTGTGTCCGAGATAGCCGTGGATTGGAGGGGTGGCCTCAGGGACTGTGGACGAGTATCCCTCTCTGGGGATTTGTCCCAGCTCCCAAGAGTTTGGGGTCATTTTGTGGGAAGGGTGGAAAAGTGTTGTCTGGCTCACGTGTCTCTCCAAGAAAGGGATTCCAGAGCAGAGCCCCAGGTACGGGCGGGGCGACTGGAAAACTCAAACACTGGTGAGGATTGGGTGCATAGGGGCTTGGCAAGCCCCATATGCGGGCTCTTGGCCCAGGCCCTGACAGGCCTTTCTTTGACATGGGGCTCATGCTGAGGGTCAGAGTGTGAATTTGTGCCCAAGCAGCACTCAAGTTTGGGCGTGGCATCAGGGACCAGGAAGGTTTCTCCCACCCTGAAGGTGTGACTCCATGCCAAGAGCAAGCTTTACAGCCACGGGGAAGGAGGAGTTCTGTGTTGTGCTTGCGATACCCAGCTGTGTGGAGAATTGATATAATGTCTAGGTTCAGATATCTGAAAACCAAGGTTAGGAAGAGGTGACGGCATAAGACCATGGCGTGTCCGAAGTGCTGGGTGTGCGGCCAGCTGTCTCCTTGTCTGTCTGGACGTCTGGCTTCAGGCTGTGTCAGACAGAGCATGAGTGCCCAGAGCAGCCTATCCAGTTCGGGTACCGTCGAGGCCCGAGCAGGTTGATCCTCATCTGGGTTTTCTGGAGAGAGCCCCACAGGGAAACGTTTTTCTTCCCTTGGGCAGACCCTGGGCTGGGTTGTGGTTCTGGAGTTCCTAGTCCGGAGGGCTTGTTTGCCAGGAGTGTGAGGAAGGAAGTCTGAAAACACAAGCTAGCGTGAGGTTTGGGACCGATGGCACGGCAGGCCCACTCTGAGAGGCTGAATCGAGATCTCCTGCACTGAGGTCATTTCAACTCTGAGACGTGCCTCAGGCTAGAGTTTTTGTCCAGCATGGCCTCTTCCTGAATGGTGTGGGGGCCTCATGAGGCCAGGAAGGTTTGCCTACGATGGGATTTGTGAACTACTCCAAACCTCAAGGTTTCCTTCTGCACGAAAGTCGAGTGCTATTGGATGGTTCCAGGAGGCCCCATACGGAAAGACTCGAGTGCAGGTGTCTAAGCATGGATGCCTGGGAACGCCACCTCATATTCCCACTCTTTAGTCAGGACAAGGCAGGCTCAATCTGCGGGCTCCTGGGTGAGCTACCCAGAGGGGAGAGTTGAAATGGACTCTCCTGAAGATGAGTCCTACTGTGGCTTGGTGGCCTGGGAGACCCTGGAATGTGGAGGTGGCTCAGGGACTCTGCAGGATTCTCCAACCTGAGGTGTTTGACACGGCTCCAACAAGGAAGCTTCCCATGTGGAGACGAGAGAAGTTCTGTTCAGTGCCTCAGGAAAGCCCCATATCCTGTTCTTCGAACCAAAGCCTCTGAGGAGTGACACCTGGAAAACAAAGCAAGAGTTGAGATTAGGGCCTAAGGGCCTGTCGGGCTCAACCTTCTATCTCTGTTGACATCTGTGTGCATGCCTTCATGGAGGTAGCAGCTCAGCTTGTGTCCGAAGGCCCCTGTGTGTGCAGGGAGGCTCCCGGTAATGGTATGTCCTCGGGGGCCTTGAGGTTTCTCATATTCTGGAGGTGTGTGGCCAAAGGAATGGACAGAGTTTCCCAGGAGAGAGCAGGCATGGTCCTGTGGTATGGCTCCAGAGGACCCAGCCTAGAGGCTGTGTTTGCCAGGGCTGTGGGGACAGATGTCTGAAAAAGCAAACTTGGCTCAGGTAGGGGCCAAGGTAATGGCAGGACTGATCTCCAGTCCGAGAGGGGAGATCCTCTGGATATCAAAGGAGGGCAAGTGGGAGGCAGTCGCTCAGGCTTTTGTCTCTGGGTGTTGCGTTCACAGTGGCCGTTCAGGGTAGGGGTTGCTTCAGGGGCCGAGGAAGAGCCTTCCTCTCGGGGGATTGTCCAAGCTCCCAAGAGTTTGGGTTCATTCTGTGGGAAGGGAAGAGTACTGTTTTCTGCCACAGGGGACCCCCCAGGAGAGGGACTCTAGAGCACAGCAGTGGGTTCCCTCAACTGGAATACACACCATCTAGTTAGTCCTGCGTGCCTATGGGCATGGCAAGCCACATATGCGGGCTCTTGGTCCAATCACTGAGAGGCGTTACTTGAATAAGGTACTCACGCTGAGGGTCACAATGTGTGTTTGTGCCCAAGGCGGCCCTCACACATGGGCGTGGCCTCATGGGCCATGCCGTTTTCTCCTACACTGAAGGTTTGACTCACTGCCAGCAGCAAGGTTTCTTGCCATGGGGAAGGAGGGGTTCTGACTTGTGCATCAGGTTCCCCCCTGTGCAGGGATTGGAGATAAGGTCTAGGTTCTGATGACTGAAAACCCAGGTTGGGAATGGATGGTGGCCTAAGGCAGTGGCGGGTCCAATGTGCTGGGTGTGCAGCCAGCTGTGTCGGTGTCTGTTGGAAGGTCTGGGCTCAGGCTATTTGCGACAGAGCATCAGTGTTTAAGGTAGCCTATGCAATTGGGGTGTTGCCGAGGGCCAAGCAGTTTGATCCTCATTTGGGGTTTCTGGGCAGCACCATAGACAAAGTTTTTCTCCTGGGAGGCAGGCGGAGTGCTTCATTGTGGCCCCAGAATTCCCAGTAGGGAGGGTTTGCGGGCCAGGAGTGTGAGGACGGAAGTCTAGGAACACAAGCTAAAGTGAGGATTGGAGCCAAGGGCAGAGCAGGCCCACTAGGCAGAGGCTGAATCAAAATCTCCTGCATCTGAAGTCAGGCTGAGGATCAGACGTTGGCTGAGGCTGGAGTATGTGTCCATGTTGGCAACTTCATGAAGCGGGGGCCTCATGAGGCCAAGGAAGTTTTCCCACGCTGAGTTTGGAGGTTGCCCCAAAACACCAGGTTTCCTTCTGTGGGACATTCGAGTCCTGTTGCATGGCTCCAGGACATACCATACGGAAGGACTGGAGAGCACGGTTCGAAGGATGGATCCCTGTACAGCATGCCTCGCATTCCCATTGGCCATTAGCCACAAGATATGTTTGATCTGCTGCCTCTGGGGCACGCTAACCAGGGGGCTGAGTTGAAATGGCCTCTCCTGAGGATGCGTCATAATGTGCGTTTGGGTCCATGGAAACCTTGGAATGTGCTGGTTGTTCAGTGGCCCTGCGGAACTCTTCTACCAGAAGGGTTTGATACATCCCCAGTAAGTAAGCTCCCCATGTGGAGACGAGAGAGGTTTGGTTTGGAGCCTCAGAAAAGCCCCGTGTGCTTGTCTACGAAAACAGAACTCTGAGGACGGACACATGGAAACCAAAGCTAAGGTTCAGATTAGGGCCTGGGGGCCTGTCCATTTCAACCTTCTGTCTCTGGGGACACTCTCTGAGAGTCTAAGTGGAGATAGTTGCTCCGCTGGTGTCAGAGAGCCCCTCTTATCCAGGGTGGCCTACACTATTGATGGCCTCAGGGGCCTTGGAGCTTTTCCCTAACCTGTAGGGTGGTGGTCAATGGATTGGGCACAATTTCCTTGGAGAGGGCAGGCACAATCTTTCGCTGTGGCTCCAGAGGCCCTAGCCTGGCGGTTGTGTGGGTCCAGGCTGAGGGCACAGAAGTCTGAAAACACAAACTCAGCTTATGAGTGGCGCTTAGGGTATGGCAGGCCGGATGTACAGCCCGAGAGGGAGCTCCTGGTCCTCTGAAACAAGGGCGAGTGGGAGGCGTTCCTTCAGGCTTTTGTCTCTGGATGTTGTGTCCGAGATAGCCGTGGATTGGAGGGGTTGCCTCAGGGACTGTGGACGAGTATCCCTCTCTGGGGATTTGTCCCAGCTCCCAAGAGTTTGGGGTCATTTTGTGGGAAGGGTGGAAAAGTGTTGTCTGGCTCACGTGTCTCTCCAAGAAAGGGATTCCAGAGCAGAGCCCCAGGTACGGGCGGGGCGACTGGAAAACTCAAACACTGGTGAGGATTGGGTGCATAGGGGCTTGGCAAGCCCCATATGCGGGCTCTTGGCCCAGGCCCTGACAGGCCTTTCTTTGACATGGGGCTCATGCTGAGGGTCAGAGTGTGAATTTGTGCCCAAGCAGCACTCAAGTTTGGGCGTGGCATCAGGGACCAGGAAGGTTTCTCCCACCCTGAAGGTGTGACTCCATGCCAAGAGCAAGCTTTACAGCCACGGGGAAGGAGGAGTTCTGTGTTGTGCTTGCGATACCCAGCTGTGTGGAGAATTGATATAATGTCTAGGTTCAGATATCTGAAAACCAAGGTTAGGAAGAGGTGACGGCATAAGACCATGGCGTGTCCGAAGTGCTGGGTGTGCGGCCAGCTGTCTCCTTGTCTGTCTGGACGTCTGGCTTCAGGCTGTGTCAGACAGAGAATGAGTGCCTAGAGCAGCCTATCCAGTTCGGGTACCGTCGAGGCCCGAGCAGGTTGATCCTCATCTGGGTTTTCTGGAGAGAGCCCCACAGGGAAACGTTTTTCTTCCCTTGGGCAGACCCTAGGCTGGGTTGTGGTTCTGGAGTTCCTAGTCCGGAGGGCTTGTTTGCCAGGAGTGTGAGGAAGGAAGTCTGAAAACACAAGCTAGCGTGAGGTTTGGGACCGATGGCACGGCAGGCCCACTCTGAGAGGCTGAATCGAGATCTCCTGCACTGAGGTCATTTCAACTCTGAGACGTGCCTCAGGCTAGAGTTTTTGTCCAGCATGGCCTCTTCCTGAATGGTGTGGGGGCCTCATGAGGCCAGGAAGGTTTGCCTACGATGGGATTTGTGAACTACTCCAAACCTCAAGGTTTCCTTCTGCACGAAAGTCGAGTGCTATTGGATGGTTCCAGGAGGCCCCATACGGAAAGACTCGAGAGCAGGTGTCTAAGCATGGATGCCTGGGAACGCCACCTCATATTCCCACTCTTTAGTGAGGACAAGGCAGGCTCAATCTGCGGGCTCCTGGGTGAGCTACCCAGAGGGGAGAGTTGAAATGGACTCTCCTGAAGATGAGTCCTACTGTGGCTTGGTGGCCTGGGAGACCTTGGAATGTGGAGGTGGCTCAGGGACTCTGCAGGATTCTCCAACCTGAGATGTTTGACACGGCTCCAACAAGGAAGCTTCCCATGTGGAGACGAGAGAAGTTCTGTTCAGTGCCTGAGGAATGCCCCATATCCTGTTCTTCGAACCAAAGCCTCTGAGGAGTAACACCTGGAAAACAAAGCAAGAGTTGAGATTAGGGCCTAAGGGCCTGTCCGGCTCAACCTTCTATCTCTGTTGACATCTGTGTGCATGCCTTCATGGAGGTAGCAGCTCAGCTTGTGTCCGAAGGCCCCTGTGTGTGCAGGGAGGCTCCCGGTAATGGTATGTCCTCGGGGGCCTTGAGGTTTCTCATATTCTGGAGGTGTGTGGCCAAAGGAATGGACAGAGTTTCCCAGGAGAGAGCAGGCATGGTCCTGTGGTATGGCTCCAGAGGACCCAGCCTAGAGGCAGTGTTTGCCAGGGCTGTGGGGACAGATGTCTGAAAAAGCAAACTTGGCTCAGGTAGGGGCCAAGGTAATGGCAGGCCTGATCTCCAGTCCGAGAGGGGAGATCCTCTGGATATCAAAGGAGGGCAAGTGGGAGGCAGTCGCTCAGGCTTTTGTCTCTGGGTGTTGCGTTCACAGTGGCCGTTCAGGGTAGGGGTTGCTTCCGGGGCCGAGGAAGAGCCTTCCTCTCGGGGGATTTTCCAAGCTCCCAAGTGTTTGGGTCCATTCTGTGGGAAGGGAAGAGTACTGTTTTCTGCCACAGGGGACCCCCCAGGAGAGGGACTCTAGAGCACAGCAGTGGGTTCCCTCAACTGGAATACACACCATCTAGTTAGTCCTGCGTGCCTATGGGCATAGCAAGCCACATATGCGGGCTCTTGGTCCAATCCCTGAGAGGCGTTACTTGAATAAAGTACTCACGCTGAGGGTCACAATGTGTGTTTGTGCCCAAGGCGGCCCTCACACATGGGCGTGGCCTCATGGGCCATGCCGTTTTCTCCTACACTGAAGGTTTGACTCACTGCCAGCAGCAAGGTTTCTTGCCATGGGGAAGGAGGGGTTCTGACTTGTGCATCAGGTTCCCCCCTGTGCAGGGATTGGAGATAAGGTCTAGGTTCTGATGACTGAAAACCCAGGTTGGGAATGGATGGTGGCCTAAGGCAGTGGCGGGTCCAATGTGCTGGGTGTGCAGCCAGCTGTGTCGGTGTCTGTTGGAAGGTCTGGGCTCAGGCTATTTGCGACAGAGCATCAGTGTTTAAGGTAGCCTATGCAATTGGGGTGTTGCCGAGGGCCAAGCAGTTTGATCCTCATTTGGGGTTTCTGGGCAGCACCATAGACAAAGTTTTTCTCCTGGGAGGCAGGCGGAGTGCTTCATTGTGGCCCCAGAATTCCCAGTAGGGAGGGTTTGCGGGCCAGGAGTGTGACTACGGAAGTCTAGGAACACAAGCTAAAGTGAGGATTGGAGCCAAGGGCAGAGCAGGCCCACTAGGCAGAGGCTGAATCAAAATCTCCTGCATCTGAAGTCAGGCTGAGGATCAGACGTTGGCTGAGGCTGGAGTATGTGTCCATGTTGGCACCTTCATGAAGCGGGGGCCTCATGAGGCCAAGGAAGTTTTCCCACGCTGAGTTTGGAGGTTGCCCCAAAACACCAGGTTTCCTTCTGTGGGACATTCGAGTCCTGTTGCATGGCTCCAGGACATACCATACGGAAGGACTGGAGAGCACGGTTCGAAGGATGGATCCCTGTACAGCATGCCTCGCATTCCCATTGGCCATTAGCCACAAGATATGTTTGAACTGCTGCCTCTGGGGCACGCTAACCAGGGGGCTGAGTTGAAATGGCCTCTCCTGAGGATGCGTCATAATGTGCGTTTGGGTCCATGGAAACCTTGGAATGTGCTGGTTGTTCAGTGGCCCTGCGGAACTCTCCTACCTGAAGGGTTTGATACATCCCCAGTAAGTAAGCTCCCCATGTGGAGACGAGAGAGGTTTGGTTTGGAGCCTCAGAAAAGCCCCGTGTGCTGGTCTACGAAAACAGACCTCTGAGGACGGACACATGGAAACCAAAGCTAAGGTTCAGATTAGGGCCTGGGGGCCTGTCCATTTCAACCTTCTGTCTCTGGGGACACTCCCTGAGAGTCTAAGTGGAGATAGTTGCTCCGCTGGTGTCAGAGAGCCCCTCTTAGTCCAGGGTGGCCTACACTATTGATGGCCTCAGGGGCCTTGGAGCTTTTCCCTAACCTGTAGGGTGGTGGTCAATGGATTGGGCACAATTTCCTTGGAGAGGGCAGGCACAATCTTTCGCTGTGGCTCCAGAGGCCCTAGCCTGGCGGTTGTGTGGGTCCAGGCTGAGGGCACAGAAGTCTGAAAACACAAACTCAGCTTATGAGTGGCGCCTAGGGTATGGCAGGCCGGATGTACAGCCCGAGAGGGAGCTCCTGGGCCTCTGAAACAAGGGCGAGTGGTAGGCGTTCCTTCAGGCTTTTGTCTCTGGATGTTGTGTCCGAGATAGCCGTGGATTGGAGGGGTGGCCTCAGGGACTGTGGACGAGTATCCCTCTCTGGGGATTTGTCCCAGCTCCCAAGAGTTTGGGGTCATTTTGTGGGAAGGGTGGAAAAGTGTTGTCTGGCTCACGTGTCTCTCCAAGAAAGGGATTCCAGAGCAGAGCCCCAGGTACGGGCGGGGCGACTGGAAAACTCAAACACTGGTGAGGATTGGGTGCATAGGGGCTTGGCAAGCCCCATATGCGGGCTCTTGGCCCAGGCCCTGACAGGCCTTTCTTTGACATGGGGCTCATGCTGAGGGTCAGAGTGTGAATTTGTGCCCAAGCAGCACTCAAGTTTGGGCGTGGCATCAGGGACCAGGAAGGTTTCTCCCACCCTGAAGGTGTGACTCCATGCCAAGAGCAAGCTTTACAGCCACGGGGAAGGAGGAGTTCTGTGTTGTGCTTGCGATACCCAGCTGTGTGGAGAATTGATATAATGTCTAGGTTCAGATATCTGAAAACCAAGGTTAGGAAGAGGTGACGGCATAAGCCCATGGCGTGTCCGAAGTGCTGGGTGTGCGGCCAGCTGTCTCCTTGTCTGTCTGGACGTCTGGCTTCAGGCTGTGTCAGACAGAGAATGAGTGCCTAGAGCAGCCTATCCAGTTCGGGTACCGTCGAGGCCCGAGCAGGTTGATCCTCATCTGGGTTTTCTGGAGAGAGCCCCACAGGGAAACGTTTTTCTTCCCTTGGGCAGACCCTGGGCTGGGTTGTGGTTCTGGAGTTCCTAGTCCGGAGGGCTTGTTTGCCAGGAGTGTGAGGAAGGAAGTCTGAAAACACAAGCTAGCGTGAGGTTTGGGACCGATGGCACGGCAGGCCCACTCTGAGAGGCTGAATCGAGATCTCCTGCACTGAGGTCATTTCAACTCTGAGACGTGCCTCAGGCTAGAGTTTTTGTCCAGCATGGCCTCTTCCTGAATGGTGTGGGGGCCTCATGAGGCCAGGAAGGTTTGCCTACGATGGGATTTGTGAACTACTCCAAACCTCAAGGTTTCCTTCTGCACGAAAGGCGAGTGCTATTGGATGGTTCCAGGAGGCCCCATACGGAAAGACTCGAGAGTAGGTGTCTAAGCATGGATGCCTGGGAACGCCACCTCATATTCCCACTCTTTAGTCAGGACAAGGCAGGCTCAATCTGCGGGCTCCTGGGTGAGCTACCCAGAGGGGAGAGTTGAAATGGACTCTCCTGAAGATGAGTCCTACTGTGGCTTGGTGGCCTGGGAGACCTTGGAATGTGGAGGTGGCTCAGGGACTCTGCAGGATTCTCCAACCTGAGGTGTTTGACACGGCTCCAACAAGGAAGCTTCCCATGTGGAGACGAGAGAAGTTCTGTTCAGTGCCTCAGGAAAGCCCCATATCCTGTTCTTCGAACCAAAGCCTCTGAGGAGTGACACCTGGAAAACAAAGCAAGAGTTGAGATTAGGGCCTAAGGGCCTGTCGGGCTCAACCTTCTATCTCTGTTGACATCTGTGTGCATGCCTTCATGGAGGTAGCAGCTCAGCTTGTGTCCGAAGGCCCCTGTGTGTGCAGGGAGGCTCCCAGTAATGGTATGTCCTCGGGGGCCTTGAGGTTTCTCATATTCTGGAGGTGTGTGGCCAAAGGAATGGACAGAGTTTCCCAGGAGAGAGCAGGCATGGTCCTGTGGTATGGCTCCAGAGGACCCAGCCTAGAGGCTGTGTTTGCCAGGGCTGTGGGGACAGATGTCTGAAAAAGCAAACTTGGCTCAGGTAGGGGCCAAGGTAATGGCAGGCCTGATCTCCAGTCCGAGAGGGGAGATCCTCTGGATATCAAAGGAGGGCAAGTGGGAGGCAGTCGCTCAGGCTTTTGTCTCTGGGTGTTGCGTTCACAGTGGCCGTTCAGGGTAGGGGTTGCTTCCGGGGCCGAGGAAGAGCCTTCCTCTCGGGGGATTGTCCAAGCTCCCAAGTGTTTGGGTTCATTCTGTGGGAAGGGAAGAGTACTGTTTTCTGCCACAGGGGACCCCTCAGGAGAGGGACTCTAGAGCACAGCAGTGGGTTCCCTCAACTGGAATACACACCATCTAGTTAGTCCTGCGTGCCTATGGGCATGGCAAGCCACATATGCGGGCTCTTGGTCCAATCCCTGAGAGGCGTTACTTGAATAAGGTACTCACGCTGAGGGTCACAATGTGTGTTTGTGCCCAAGGCGGCCCTCACACATAGGCGTGGCCTCATGGGCCATGCCGTTTTCTCCTACACTGAAGGTTTGACACACTGCCAGCAGCAAGGTTTCTTGCCATGGGGAAGGAGGGGTTCTGACTTGTGCATCAGGTTCCCCCCTGTGCAGGGATTGGAGATAAGGTCTAGGTTCTGATGACTGAAAACCCAGGTTGGGAATGGATGGTGGCCTAAGGCAGTGGCGGGTCCAATGTGCTGGGTGTGCAGCCAGCTGTGTCGGTGTCTGTTGGAAGGTCTGGGCTCAGGCTATTTGCGACAGAGCATCAGTGTTTAAGGTAGCCTATGCAATTGGGGTGTTGCCGAGGGCCAAGCAGTTTGATCCTCATTTGGGGTTTCTGGGCAGCACCATAGACAAAGTTTTTCTCCTGGGAGGCAGGCGGAGTGCTTCATTGTGGCCCCAGGATTCCCAGTAGGGAGGGTTTGCGGGCCAGGAGTGTGACTACGGAAGTCTAGGAACACAAGCTAAAGTGAGGATTGGAGCCAAGGGCAGAGCAGGCCCACTAGGCAGAGGCTGAATCAAAATCTCCTGCATCTGAAGTCAGGCTGAGGATCAGACGTTGGCTGAGGCTGGAGTATGTGTCCATGTTGGCACCTTCATGAAGCGGGGGCCTCATGAGGCCAAGGAAGTTTTCCCACGCTGAGTTTGGAGGTTGCCCCAAACCACCAGGTTTCCTTCTGTGGGACATTCGAGTCCTGTTGCATGGCTCCAGGACATACCATACGGAAGGACTGGAGAGCACGGTTCGAAGGATGGATCCCTGTACAGCATGCCTCGCATTCCCATTGGCCATTAGCCACAAGATATGTTTGATCTGCTGCCTCTGGGGCACGCTAACCAGGGGGCTGAGTTGAAATGGCCTCTCCTGAGGATGCGTCATAATGTGCGTTTGGGTCCATGGAAACCTTGGAATGTGCTGGTTGTTCAGTGGCCCTGCGGAACTCTCCTACCAGAAGGGTTTGATACATCCCCAGTAAGTAAGCTCCCCATGTGGAGACGAGAGAGGTTTGGTTTGGAGCCTCAGAAAAGCCCCGTGTGCTTGTCTACGAAAACAGAACTCTGAGGACGGACACATGGAAACCAAAGCTAAGGTTCAGATTAGGGCCTGGGGGCCTGTCCATTTCAACCTTCTGTCTCTGGGGACACTCTCTGAGAG
This sequence comes from Mustela nivalis, assembly GCF_964662115.1. Classification (NCBI taxonomy): domain Eukaryota; kingdom Metazoa; phylum Chordata; class Mammalia; order Carnivora; family Mustelidae; genus Mustela; species Mustela nivalis. The sequence continues at coordinate 46,056 of NW_028135801.1, forward strand.
TCTAAGTGGAGATAGTTGCTCCGCTGGTGTCAGAGAGCCCCTCTTAGTCCAGGGTGGCCTACACTATTGATGGCCTCAGGGGCCTTGGAGCTTTTCCCTAACCTGTAGGGTTGTGGTCAATGCATTGGGCACAATTTCCTTGGAGAGGGCAGGCACAATCTTTCGCAGTGGCTCCAGAGGCCCTAGCCTGGCGGTTGTGTGGGTCCAGGCTGAGGGCACAGAAGTCTGAAAACACAAACTCAGCTTATGAGTGGCGCCTAGGGTATGGCAGGCCGGATGTACAGCCCGAGAGGGAGCTCCTGGGCCTCTGAAACAAGGGCGAGTGGGAGGCGTTCCTTCAGGCTTTTGTCTCTGGATGTTGTGTCCGAGATAGCCGTGGATTGGAGGGGTGGCCTCAGGGACTGTGGATGAGTATCCCTCTCTGGGGATTTGTCCCAGCTCCCAAGAGTTTGGGGTCATTTTGTTGGAAGGGTAGAAAAGTGTTGTCTGGCTCACGTGTCTCTCCAAGAAAGGGATTCCAGAGCAGAGCCCCAGGTACGGGCGGGGCGACTGGAAAACTCAAACACTGGTGAGGATTGGGTGCATAGGGGCTTGGCAAGCCCCATATGCGGGCTCTTGGCCCAGGCCCTGACAGGCCTTTCTTTGACATGGGGCTCATGCTGAGGGTCAGAGTGTGAATTTGTGCCCAAGCAGCACTCAAGTTTGGGCGTGGCATCAGGGACCAGGAAGGTTTCTCCCACCCTGAAGATGTGACTCCATGCCAAGAGCAAGCTTTACAGCCACGGGGAAGGAGGAGTTCTGTGTTGTGCTTGCGATACCCAGCTGTGTGGAGAATTGATATAATGTCTAGGTTCAGATATCTGAAAACCAAGGTTAGGAAGAGGTGACGGCATAAGGCCATGGCGTGTCCGAAGTGCTGGGTGTGCGGCCAGCTGTCTCCTTGTCTGTCTGGACGTCTGGCTTCAGGCTGTGTCAGACAGAGCATGAGTGCCCAGAGCAGCCTATCCAGTTCGGGTACCGTCGAGGCCCGAGCAGGTTGATCCTCATCTGGGTTTTCTGGAGAGAGCCCCACAGGGAAACGTTTTTCTTCCCTTGGGCAGACCCTGGGCTGGGTTGTGGTTCTGGAGTTCCTAGTCTGGAGGGCTTGTTTGCCAGGAGTGTGAGGAAGGAAGTCTGAAAACACAAGCTAGCGTGAGGTTTGGGACCGATGGCACGGCAGGCCCACTCTGAGAGGCTGAATCGAGATCTCCTGCACTGAGGTCATTTCAACTCTGAGACGTGCCTCAGGCTAGAGTTTTTGTCCAGCATGGCCTCTTCCTGAATGGTGTGGGGGCCTCATGAGGCCAGGAAGGTTTGCCTACGATGGGATTTGTGAACTACTCCAAACCTCAAGGTTTCCTTCTGCACGAAAGTCGAGTGCTATTGGATGGTTCCAGGAGGCCCCATACGGAAAGACTCGAGAGCAGGTGTCTAAGCATGGATGCCTGGGAACGCCACCTCATATTCCCACTCTTTAGTCAGGACAAGGCAGGCTCAAACTGCGGGCTCCTGGGTGAGCTACCCAGAGGGGAGAGTTGAAATGGACTCTCCTGAAGATGAGTCCTACTGTGGCTTGGTGGCCTGGGAGACCTTGGAATGTGGAGGTGGCTCAGGGACTCTGCAGGATTCTCCAACCTGAGGTGTTTGACACGGCTCCAACAAGGAAGCTTCCCATGTGGAGACGAGAGAAGTTCTGTTCAGTGCCTCAGGAAAGCCCCATATCCTGTTCTTCGAACCAAAGCCTCTGAGGAGTGACACCTGGAAAACAAAGCAAGAGTTGAGATTAGGGCCTAAGGGCCTGTCGGGCTCAACCTTCTATCTCTGTTGACATCTGTGTGCATGCCTTCATGGAGGTAGCAGCTCAGCTTGTGTCCGAAGGCCCCTGTGTGTGCAGGGAGGCTCCCGGTAATGGTATGTCCTAGGGGGCCTTGAGGTTTCTCATATTCTGGAGGTGTGTGGCCAAAGGAATGGACAGAGTTTCCCAGGAGAGAGCAGGCATGGTCCTGTGGTATGGCTCCAGAGGACCCAGCTTAGAGGCTGTGTTTGCCAGGGCTGTGGGGACAGATGTCTGAAAAAGCAAACTTGGCTCAGGTAGGGGCCAAGGTAATGGCAGGCCTGATCTCCAGTCCGAGAGGGGAGATCCTCTGGATATCAAAGGAGGGCAAGTGGGAGGCAGTCGCTCAGGCTTTTGTCTCTGGGTGTTGCGTTCACAGTGGCCGTTCAGGGTAGGGGTTGCTTCAGGGGCCGAGGAAGAGCCTTCCTCTCGGGGGATTGTCCAAGCTCCCAAGAGTTTGGGTTCATTCTGTGGGAAGGGAAGAGTACTGTTTTCTGCCACAGGGGACCCCCCAGGAGAGGGACTCTAGAGCACAGCAGTGGGTTCCCTCAACTGGAATACACACCATCTAGTTAGTCCTGCGTGCCTATGGGCATGGCAAGCCACATATGCGGGCTCTTGGTCCAATCACTGAGAGGCGTTACTTGAATAAGGTACTCACGCTGAGGGTCACAATGTGTGTTTGTGCCCAAGGCGGCCCTCACACATGGGCGTGGCCTCATGGGCCATGCCGTTTTCTCCTACACTGAAGGTTTGACTCACTGCCAGCAGCAAGGTTTCTTGCCATGGGGAAGGAGGGGTTCTGACTTGTGCATCAGGTTCCCCCCTGTGCAGGGATTGGAGATAAGGTCTAGGTTCTGATGACTGAAAACCCAGGTTGGGAATGGATGGTGGCCTAAGGCAGTGGCGGGTCCAATGTGCTGGGTGTGCAGCCAGCTGTGTCGGTGTCTGTTGGAAGGTCTGGGCTCAGGCTATTTGCGACAGAGCATCAGTGTTTAAGGTAGCCTATGCAATTGGGGTGTTGCCGAGGGCCAAGCAGTTTGATCCTCATTTGGGGTTTCTGGGCAGCACCATAGACAAAGTTTTTCTCCTGGGAGGCAGGCGGAGTGCTTCATTGTGGCCCCAGAATTCCCAGAAGGGAGGGTTTGTGGGCCAGGAGTGTGAGGACGGAAGTCTAGGAACACAAGCTAAAGTGAGGATTGGAGCCAAGGGCAGAGCAGGCCCACTAGGCAGAGGCTGAATCAAAATCTCCTGCATCTGAAGTCAGGCTGAGGATCAGACGTTGGCTGAGGCGGGAGTATGTGTCCATGATGGCACCTTCATGAAGCGGGGGCCTCATGAGGCCAAGGAAGTTTTCCCACGCTGAGTTTGGAGGTTGCCCCAAACCACCAGGTTTCCTTCTGTGGGACATTCGAGTCCTGTTGCATGGCTCCAGGACATACCATACGGAAGGACTGGAGAGCACGGTTCGAAGGATGGATCCCTGTACAGCATGCCTCGCATTCCCATTGGCCATTAGCCACAAGATATGTTTGATCTGCTGCCTCTGGGGCACGCTAACCAGGGGGCTGAGTTGAAATGGCCTCTCCTGAGGATGCGTCATAATGTGCGTTTGGGTCCATGGAAACCTTGGAATGTGCTGGTTGTTCAGTGGCCCTGCGGAACTCTCCTACCTGAAGGGTTTGATACATCCCCAGTAAGTAAGCTCCCCATGTGGAGGCGAGAGAGGTTTGGTTTGGTGCCTCAGAAAAGCCCCGTGTGCAGGTCTACGAAAACAGACCTCTGAGGACGGACACATGGAAACCAAAGCTAAGGTTCAGATTAGGGCCTGGGGGCCTGTCCATTTCAACCTTCTGTCTCTGGGGACACTGTCTGAGAGTCTAAGTGGAGATAGTTGCTCCGCTGGTGTCAGAGAGCCCCTCTTAGTCCAGGGTGGCCTACACTATTGATGGCCTCAGGGGCCTTGGAGCTTTTCCCTAACCTGTAGGGTTGTGGTCAATGGATTGGGCACAATTTCCTTGGAGAGGGCAGGCACAATCTTTCGCTGTGGCTCCAGAGGCCCTAGCCTGGCGGTTGTGTGGGTCCAGGCTGAGGGCACAGAAGTCTGAAAACACAAACTCAGCTTATGAGTGGCGCCTAGGGTATGGCAGGCCGGATGTACAGCCCGAGAGGGAGCTCCTGGGCCTCTGAAACAAGGGCGAGTGGGAGGCGTTCCTTCAGGCTTTTGTCTCTGGATGTTGTGTCCGAGAGAGCCGTGGATTGGAGGGGTGGCCTCAGGGACTGTGGACGAGTATCCCTCTCTGGGGATTTGTCCCAGCTCCCAAGAGTTTGGGGTCATTTTGTGGGAAGGGTGGAAAAGTGTTGTCTGGCTCACGTGTCTCTCCAAGAAAGGGATTCCAGAGCAGAGCCCCAGGTACGGGCGGGGCGACTGGAAAACTCAAACACTGGTGAGGATTGGGTGCATAGGGGCTTGGCAAGCCCCATATGCGGGCTCTTGGCCCAGGCCCTGACAGGCCTTTCTTTGACATGGGGCTCATGCTGAGGGTCAGAGTGTGAATTTGTGCCCAAGCAGCACTCAAGTTTGGGCGTGGCATCAGGGACCAGGAAGGTTTCTCCCACCCTGAAGGTGTGACTCCATGCCAAGAGCAAGCTTTACAGCCACGGGGAAGGAGGAGTTCTGTGTTGTGCTTGCGATACCCAGCTGTGTGGAGAATTGATATAATGTCTAGGTTCAGATATCTGAAAACCAAGGTTAGGAAGAGGTGACGGCATAAGACCATGGCGTGTCCAAAGTGCTGGGTGTGCGGCCAGCTGTCTCCTTGTCTGTCTGGACGTCTGGCTTCAGGCTGTGTCAGACAGAGCATGAGTGCCCAGAGCAGCCTATCCAGTTCGGGTACCGGTCGAGGCCCGAGCAGGTTGATCCTCATCTGGGTTTTCTGGAGAGAGCCCCACAGGGAAACGTTTTTCTTCCCTTGGGCAGACCCTGGGCTGGGTTGTGGTTCTGGAGTTCCTAGTCCGGAGGGCTTGTTTGCCAGGAGTGTGAGGAAGGAAGTCTGAAAACACAAGCTAGCGTGAGGTTTGGGACCGATGGCACGGCAGGCCCACTCTGAAAGGCTGAATCGAGATCTCCTGCACTGAGGTCATTTCAACTCTGAGACGTGCCTCAGGCTAGAGTTTTTGTCCAGCATGGCCTCTTCCTGAATGGTGTGGGGGCCTCATGAGGCCAGGAAGGTTTGCCTACGATGGGATTTGTGAACTACTCCAAACCTCAAGGTTTCCTTCTGCACGAAAGTCGAGTGCTATTGGATGGTTCCAGGAGGCCCCATACGGAAAGACTCGAGAGCAGGTGTCTAAGCATGGATGCCTGGGAACGCCACCTCATATTCCCACTCTTTAGTCAGGACAAGGCAGGCTCAATCTGCGGGCTCCTGGGTGAGCTACCCAGAGGGGAGAGTTGAAATGGACTCTCCTGAAGATGAGTCCTACTGTGGCTTGGTGGCCTGGGAGACCTTGGAATGTGGAGGTGGCTCAGGGACTCTGCAGGATTCTCCAACCTGAGGTGTTTGACACGGCTCCAACAAGGAAGCTTCCCATGTGGAGACGAGAGAAGTTCTGTTCAGTGCCTCAGGAAAGCCCCATATCCTGTTCTTCGAACCAAAGCCTCTGAGGAGTGACACCTGGAAAACAAAGCAAGAGTTGAGATTAGGGCCTAAGGGCCTGTCGGGCTCAACCTTCTATCTCTGTTGACATCTGTGTGCATGCCTTCATGGAGGTAGCAGCTCAGCTTGTGTCCGAAGGCCCCTGTGTGTGCAGGGAGGCTCCCGGTAATGGTATGTCCTCGGGGGCCTTGAGGTTTCTCATATTCTGGAGGTGTGTGGCCAAAGGAATGGACAGAGTTTCCCAGGAGAGAGCAGGCATGGTCCTGTGGTATGGCTCCAGAGGACCCAGCCTAGAGGCTGTGTTTGCCAGGGCTGTGGGGACAGATGTCTGAAAAAGCAAACTTGGCTCAGGTAGGGGCCAAGGTAATGGCAGGCCTGATCTCCAGTCCGAGAGGGGAGATCCTCTGGATATCAAAGGAGGGCAAGTGGGAGGCAGTCGCTCAGGCTTTTGTCTCTGGGTGTTGCGTTCACAGTGGCCGTTCAGGGTAGGGGTTGCTTCCGGGGCCGAGGAAGAGCCTTCCTCTCGGGGGATTGTCCAAGCTCCCAAGTGTTTGGGTTCATTCTGTGGGAAGGGAAGAGTACTGTTTTCTGCCACAGGGGACCCCCCAGGAGAGGGACTCTAGAGCACAGCAGTGGGTTCCCTCAACTGGAATACACACCATCTAGTTAGTCCTGCGTGCCTATGGGCATGGCAAGCCACATATGCGGGCTCTTGGTCCAATCACTGAGAGGCGTTACTTGAATAAGGTACTCACGCTGAGGGTCACAATGTGTGTTTGTGCCCAAGGCGGCCCTCACACATGGGCGTGGCCTCATGGGCCATGCCGTTTTCTCCTACACTGAAGGTTTGACTCACTGCCAGCAGCAAGGTTTCTTGCCATGTGGAAGGAGGGGTTCTGACTTGTGCATCAGGTTCCCCCCTGTGCAGGGATTGGAGATAAGGTCTAGGTTCTGATGACTGAAAACCCAGGTTGGGAATGGATGGTGGCCTAAGGCAGTGGCGGGTCCAATGTGCTGGGTGTGCAGCCAGCTGTGTCGGTGTCTGTTGGAAGGTCTGGGCTCAGGCTATTTGCAACAGAGCATCAGTGTTTAAGGTAGCCTATGCAATTGGGGTGTTGCCGAGGGCCAAGCAGTTTGATCCTCATTTGGGGTTTCTGGGCAGCACCATAGACAAAGTTTTTCTCCTGGGAGGCAGGCGGAGTGCATCATTGTGGCCCCAGAATTCCCAGAAGGGAGGGTTTGTGGGCCAGGAGTGTGAGGACGGAAGTCTAGGAACACAAGCTAAAGTGAGGATTGGAACCAAGGGCAGAGCAGGCCCACTAGGCAGAGGCTGAATCAAAATCTCCTGCATCTGAAGTCAGGCTGAGGATCAGACGTTGGCTGAGGCTGGAGTATGTGTCCATGATGGCACCTTCATGAAGCGGGGGCCTCATGAGGCCAAGGAAGTTTTCCCACGCTGAGTTTGGAGGTTGCCTGAAACCAACAGGTTTCCTTCGGTGGGACATTCGAGTCCTGTTGCATGGCTCCAGGACATACCATACGGAAGGACTGGAGAGCACGGTTCGAAGGATGGATCCCTGTACAGCATGCCTCGCATTCCCATTGGCCATTAGCCACAAGATATGTTTGATCTGCTGCCTCTGGGGCACGCTAACCAGGGGGCTGAGTTGAAATGGCCTCTCCTGAGGATGCGTCATAATGTGCGTTTGGGTCCATGGAAACCTTGGAATGTGCTGGTTGTTCAGTGGCCCTGCGGAACTCTCCTACCTGAAGGGTTTGATACATCCCCAGTAAGTAAGCTCCCCATGTGGAGGCGAGAGAGGTTTGGTTTGGTGCCTCAGAAAAGCCCCGTGTGCTGGTCTACGAAAACAGACCTCTGAGGACGGACACATGGAAACCAAAGCTAAGGTTCAGATTAGGGCCTGGGGCCTGTCCATTTCAACCTTCTGTCTCTGGGGACACTGTCTGAGAGTCTAAGTGGAGATAGTTGCTCCGCTGGTGTCAGAGAGCCCCTCTTAGTCCAGGGTGGCCTACACGATTGATGGCCTCAGGGGCCTTGGAGCTTTTCCCTAACCTGTAGGGTTGTGGTCAATGGATTGGGCACAATTTCCTTGGAGAGGGCAGGCACAATCTTTCGCTGTGGCTCCAGAGGCCCTAGCCTGGCGGTTGTGTGGGTCCAGGCTGAGGGCACAGAAGTCTGAAAACACAAACTCAGCTTATGAGTGGCGCCTAGGGTATGGCAGGCCGGATGTACAGCCCGAGAGGGAGCTCCTGGTCCTCTGAAACAAGGGCGAGTGGGAGGCGTTCCTTCAGGCTTTTGTCTCTGGATGTTGTGTCCGAGATAGCCGTGGATTGGAGGGGTGGCCTCAGGGACTGTGGACGAGTATCCCTCTCTGGGGATATGTCCCAGCTCCCAAGAGTTTGGGGTCATTTTGTGGGAAGGGTGGAAAAGTGTTGTCTGGCTCACGTGTCTCTCCAAGAAAGGGATTCCAGAGCAGAGCCCCAGGTACGGGCGGGGCGACTGGAAAACTCAAACACTGGTGAGGATTGGGTGCATAGGGGCTTGGCAAGCCCCATATGCGGGCTCTTGGCCCAGGCCCTGACAGGCCTTTCTTTGACATGGGGCTCATGCTGAGGGTCAGAGTGTGAATTTGTGCCCAAGCAGCACTCAAGTTTGGGCGTGGCATCAGGGACCAGGAAGGTTTCTCCCACCCTGAAGGTGTGACTCCATGCCAAGAGCAAGCTTTACAGCCACGGGGAAGGAGGAGTTCTGTGCTGTGCTTGCGATACCCAGCTGTGTGGAGAATTGATATAATGTCTAGGTTCAGATATCTGAAAACCAAGGTTAGGAAGAGGTGACGGCATAAGACCATGGCGTGTCCGAAGTGCTGGGTGTGCGGCCAGCTGTCTCCTTGTCTGTCTGGACGTCTGGCTTCAGGCTGTGTCAGACAGAGCATGAGTGCCCAGAGCAGCCTATCCAGTTCGGGTACCGTCGAGGCCCGAGCAGGTTGATCCTCATCTGGGTTTTCTGGAGAGAGCCCCACAGGGAAACGTTTTTCTTCCCTTGGGCAGACCCTGGGCTGGGTTGTGATTCTGGAGTTCCTAGTCCGGAGGGCTTGTTTGCCAGGAGTGTGAGGAAGGAAGTCTGAAAACACAAGCTAGCGTGAGGTTTGGGACCGATGGCACGGCAGGCCCACTCTGAGAGGCTGAATCGAGATCTCCTGCACTGAGGTCATTTCAACTCTGAGACGTGCCTCAGGCTAGAGTTTTTGTCCAGCATGGCCTCTTCCTGAATGGTGTGGGGGCCTCATGAGGCCAGGAAGGTTTGCCTACGATGGGATTTGTGAACTACTCCAAACCTCAAGGTTTCCTTCTGCACGAAAGTCGAGTGCTATTGGATGGTTCCAGGAGGCCCCATACGGAAAGACTCGAGAGCAGGTGTCTAAGCATGGATGCCTGGGAACGCCACCTCATATTCCCACTCTTTAGTCAGGACAAGGCAGGCTCGATCTGCGGGCTCCGGGGTGAGCTACCCAGAGGGGAGAGTTGAAATGGACTCTCCTGAAGATGAGTCCTACTGTGGCTTGGTGGCCTGGGAGACCTTGGAATGTGGAGGTGGCTCAGGGACTCTGCAGGATTCTCCAACCTGAGGTGTTTGACACGGCTCCAACAAGGAAGCTTCCCATGTGGAGACGAGAGAAGTCCTGTTCAGTGCCTCAGGAAAGCCCCATATCCTGTTCTTCGAACCAAAGCCTCTGAGGAGTGACACCTGGAAAAGAAGCAAGAGTTGAGATTAGGGCCTAAGGGCCTGTCGGGCTCAACCTTCTATCTCTGTTGACATCTGTGTGCATGCCTTCATGGAGGTAGCAGCTCAGCTTGTGTCCGAAGGCCCCTGTGTGTGCAGGGAGGCTCCCCGTAATGGTATGTCCTCGGGGGCCTTGAGGTTTCTCATATTCTGGAGGTGTGTGGCCAAAGGAATGGACAGAGTTTCCCAGGAGAGAGCAGGCATGGTCCTGTGGTATGGCTCCAGAGGACCCAGCCTAGAGGCAGTGTTTGCCAGGGCTGTGGGGACAGATGTCTGAAAAAGCAAACTTGGCTCAGGTAGGGGCCAAGGTAATGGCAGGCCTGATCTCCAGTTCGAGAGGGGAGATCCTCTGGATATCAAAGGAGGGCAAGTGGGAGGCAGTCGCTCAGGCTTTTGTCTCTGGGTGTTGCGTTCACAGTGGCCGTTCAGGGTAGGGGTTGCTTCCGGGGCCGAGGAAGAGCCTTCCTCTCGGGGGATTGTCCAAGCTCCCAAGTGTTTGGGTTCATTCTGTGGGAAGCGAAGAGTACTGTTTTCTGCCACAGGGGACCCCCCAGGAGAGGGACTCTAGAGCACAGCAGTGGGTTCCCTCAACTGGAATACACACCATCTAGTTAGTCCTGCGTGCCTATGGGCATGGCAAGCCACATATGCGGGCTCTTGGTCCAATCACTGAGAGGCGTTACTTGAATAAGGTACTCACGCTGAGGGTCACAATGTGTGTTTGTGCCCAAGGCGGCCCTCACACATGGGCGTGGCCTCATGGGCCATGCCGTTTTCTCCTACACTGAAGGTTTGACTCACTGCCAGCAGCAAGGTTTCTTGCCATGGGGAAGGAGGGGTTCTGACTTGTGCATCAGGTTCCCCCCTGTGCAGGGATTGGAGATAAGGTCTAGGTTCTGATGACTGAAAAGCCAGGTTGGGAATGGATGGTGGCCTAAGGCAGTGGCGGGTCCAATGTGCTGGGTGTGCAGCCAGCTGTGTCGGTGTCTGTTGGAAGGTCTGGGCTCAGGCTATTTGCGACAGAGCATCAGTGTTTAAGGTAGCCTATGCAATTGGGGTGTTGCCGAGGGCCAAGCAGTTTGATCCTCATTTGGGGTTTCTGGGCAGCACCATAGACAAAGTTTTTCTCCTGGGAGGCAGGCGGAGTGCTTCATTGTGGCCCCAGAATTCCCAGTAGGGAGGGTTTGTGGGCCAGGAGTGTGAGGACGGAAGTCTAGGAACACAAGCTAAAGTGAGGATTGGAACCAAGGGCAGAGCAGGCCCACTAGGCAGAGGCTGAATCAAAATCTCCTGCATCTGAAGTCAGGCTGAGGATCAGACGTTGGCTGAGGCTGGAGTATGTGTCCATGATGGCACCTTCATGAAGCGGGGGCCTCATGAGGCCAAGGAAGTTTTCCCATGCTGAGTTTGGAGGTTGCCCCAAACCACCAGGTTTCCTTCTGTGGGACATTCGAGTCCTGTTGCATGGCTCCAGGACATACCATACGGAAGGACTGGAGAGCACGGTTCGAAGGATGGATCCCTGTACAGCATGCCTCGCATTCCCATTGGCCATTAGCCACAAGATATGTTTGATCTGCTGCCTCTGGGGCACGCTAACCAGGGGGCTGAGTTGAAATGGCCTCTCCTGAGGATGCGTCATAATGTGCGTTTGGGTCCATGGAAACCTTGGAATGTGCTGGTTGTTCAGTGGCCCTGCGGAACTCTCCTACCTGAAGGGTTTGATACATCCTCAGTAAGTAAGCTCCCCATGTGGAGGCGAGAGTGGTTTGGTTTGGTGCCTCAGAAAAGCCCCGTGTGCTGGTCTACGAATACAGACCTCTGAGGACGGACACGTGGAAACCAAAGCTAAGGTTCAGATTAGGGCCTGGGGGCCTGTCCATTTCAACCTTCTGTCTCTGGGGACACTTTCTGAGAGTCTAAGTGGAGATAGTTGCTCCGCTGGTGTCAGAGAGCCCCTCTTAGTCCAGGGTGGCCTACACTATTGATGGCCTCAGGGGCCTTGGAGCTTTTCCCTAACCTGTAGGGTGGTGGTCAATGGATTGGGCACAATTTCCTTGGAGAGGGCAGGCACAATCTTTCGCTGTGGCTCCAGAGGCCCTAGCCTGGCGGTTGTGTGGGTCCAGGCTGAGGGCACAGAAGTCTGAAAACACAAACTCAGCTTATGAGTGGCGCCTAGGGTATGGCAGGCCGGATGTACAGCCCGAGAGGGAGCTCCTGGGCCTCTGAAACAAGGGCGAGGGGGAGGCGTTCCTTCAGGCTTTTGTCTCTGGATGTTGTGTCCGAGATAGCCGTGGATTGGAGGGGTGGCCTCAGGAACTGTGGACGAGTATCCCTCTCTGGGGATTTGTCCCAGCTCCCAAGAGTTTTGGGTCATTTTGTGGGAAGGGTGGAAAAGTGTTGTCTGGCTCACGTGTCTCTCCAAGAAAGGGATTCCAGAGCAGAGCCCCAGGTACGGGCGGGGCGACTGGAAAACTCAAACACTGGTGAGGATTGGGTGCATAGGGGCTTGGCAAGCCCCATATGCGGGCTCTTGGCCCAGGCCCTGACAGGCCTTTCTTTGACATGGGGCTCATGCTGAGGGTCAGAGTGTGAATTTGTGCCCAAGCAGCACTCAAGTTTGGGCGTGGCATCAGGGACCAGGAAGGTTTCTCTCACCCTGAAGGTGTGACTCCATGCCAAGAGCAAGCTTTACAGCCACGGGGAAGGAGGAGTTCTGTGTTGTGCTTGCGATACCCAGCTGTGTGGAGAATTGATATAATGTCTAGGTTCAGATATCTGAAAACCAAGGTTAGGAAGAGGTGACGGCATAAGACCATGGCGTGTCCGAAGTGCTGGGTGTGCGGCCAGCTGTCTCCTTGTCTGTCTGGACGTCTGGCTTCAGGCTGTGTCAGACAGAGCATGAGTGCCCAGAGCAGCCTATCCAGTTCGGGTACCGTCGAGGACCGAGCAGGTTGATCCTCATCTGGGTTTTCTGGAGAGAGCCCCAAAGGGAAACGTTTTTCTTCCCTTGGGCAGACCCTGGGCTGGGTTGTGGTTCTGGAGTTCCTAGTCCGGAGGGCTTGTTTGCCAGGAGTGTGAGGAAGGAAGTCTGAAAACACAAGCTAGCGTGAGGTTTGGGACCGATGGCACGGCAGGCCCACTCTGAGAGGCTGAATCGAGATCTCCTGCACTGAGGTCATTTCAACTCTGAGACGTGCCTCAGGCTAGAGTTTTTGTCCAGCATGGCCTCTTCCTGAATGGTGTGGGGGCCTCATGAGGCCAGGAAGGTTTGCCTACGATGGGATTTGTGAACTACTCCAAACCTCAAGGTTTCCTTCTGCACGAAAGTCGAGTGCTATTGGATGGTTCCAGGAGGCCCCATACGGAAAGACTCGAGAGCAGGTGTCTAAGCATGGATGCCTGGGAACGCCACCTCATATTCCCACTCTTTAGTCAGGACAAGGCAGGCTCAATCTGCGGGCTCCTGGGTGAGCTACCCAGAGGGGAGAGTTGAAATGGACTCTCCTGAAGATGAGTCCTACTGTGGCTTGGTGGCCTGGGAGACCTTGGAATGTGGAGGTGGCTCAGGGACTCTGCAGGATTCTCCAACCTGAGGTGTTTGACACGGCTCCAACAAGGAAGCTTCCCATGTGGAGACGAGAGAAGTTCTGTTCAGTGCCTCAGGAAAGCCCCATATCCTGTTCTTCGAACCAAAGCCTCTGAGGAGTGACACCTGGAAAACAAAGCAAGAGTTGAGATTAGGGCCTAAGGGCCTGTCGGGCTCAACCTTCTATCTCTGTTGACATCTGTGTGCATGCCTTCATGGAGGTAGCAGCTCAGCTTGTGTCCGAAGGCCCCTGTGTGTGCAGGGAGGCTCCCAGTAATGGTATGTCCTCGGGGGCCTTGAGGTTTCTCATATTCTGGAGGTGTGTGGCCAAAGGAATGGACAGAGTTTCCCAGGAGAGAGCAGGCATGGTCCTGTGGTATGGCTCCAGAGGACCCAGCCTAGAGGCTGTGTTTGCCAGGGCTGTGGGGACAGATGTCTGAAAAAGCAAACTTGGCTCAGGTAGGGGCCAAGTTAATGGCAGGCCTGATCTCCAGTCCGAGAGGGGAGATCCTCTGGATATCAAAGGAGGGCAAGTGGGAGGCAGTCGCTCAGGCTTTTGTCTCTGGGTGTTGCGTTCACAGTGGCCGTTCAGGGTAGGGGTTGCTTCAGGGGCCGAGGAAGAGCCTTCCTCTCGGGGGATTGTCCAAGCTCCCAAGTGTTTGGGTTCATTCTGTGGGAAGGGAAGAGTACTGTTTTCTGCCACAGGGGACCCCCCAGGAGAGGGACTCTAGAGCACAGCAGTGGGTTCCCTCAACTGGAATACACACCATCTAGTTAGTCCTGCGTGCCTATGGGCATGGCAAGCCACATATGCGGGCTCTTGGTCCAATCACTGAGAGGCGTTACTTGAATAAGGTACTCACGCTGAGGGTCACAATGTGTGTTTGTGCCCAAGGCGGCCCTCACACATGGGCGTGGCCTCATGGGCCATGCCGTTTTCTCCTACACTGAAGGTTTGACTCACTGCCAGCAGCAAGGTTTCTTGCCATGGGGAAAGAGGGGTTCTGACTTGTGCATCATGTTCCCCCCTGTGCAGGGATTGGAGATAAGGTCTAGGTTCTGATGACTGAAAACCCAGGTTGGGAATGGATGGTGGCCTAAGGCAGTGGCGGGTCCAATGTGCTGGGTGTGCAGCCATCTGTGTCGGTGTCTGTTGGAATGTCTGGGCTCAGGCTATTTGCGTCAGAGCATCAGTGTTTAAGGTAGCCTATGCAATTGGGGTGTTGCCGAGGGGCAAGCAGTTTGATCCTCATTTGGGGTTTCTGGGCAGCAACATAGACAAAGTTTTTCTCCTGGGAGGCTGGCGGAGTTCTTCATTGTGGCCCCAGAATTCCCAGAAGGGAGGGTTTGTGGGCCAGGAGTGTGAGGACGGAAGTCTAGGAACACAAGCTAAAGTGAGGATTGGAGCCAAGGGCAGAGCAGGCCCACTAGGCAGAGGCTGAATCAAAATCTCCTGTATCTGAAGTCAGGCTGAGGATCAGACGTTGGCTGAGGCTGGAGTATGTGTCCATGATGGCACCTTCATGAAGCGGGGGCCTCATGAGGCCAAGGAAGTTTTCCCACGCTGAGTTTGGAGGTTGCCCCAAACCACCAGGTTTCCTTCGGTGGGACATTCGAGTCCTGTTGCATGGCTCCAGGACATACCATACGGAAGGACTGGAGAGCACGGTTCGAAGGATGGATCCCTGTACAGCATGCCTCGCATTCCCATTGGCCATTAGCCACAAGATATGTTTGATCTGCTGCCTCTGGGGCACGCTAACCAGGGGGCTGAGTTGAAGTGGCCTCTCCTGAGGATGCGTCATAATGTGCGTTTGGGTCCATGGAAACCTTGGAATGTGCTGGTTGTTCAGTGGCCCTGCGGAACTCTCCTACCTGAAGGGTTTGATACATCCCCAGTAAGTAAGCTCCCCATGTGGAGACGAGAGAGGTTTGGTTTGGTGCCTCAGAAAAGCCCCGTGTGCTGGTCTACGAAAACAGACCTCTGAGGACGGACACATGGAAACCAGAGCTAACTTTCAGATTAGGGCCTGGGGGCCTGTCCATTTTAACCTTCTGTCTCTGGGGACACTGTCTGAGAGTCTAAGTGGAGATAGTTGCTCCGCTGGTGTCAGAGAGCCCCT
Organism: Mustela nivalis; assembly: GCF_964662115.1. Classification (NCBI taxonomy): domain Eukaryota; kingdom Metazoa; phylum Chordata; class Mammalia; order Carnivora; family Mustelidae; genus Mustela; species Mustela nivalis. Next base: position 61,105 of record NW_028135801.1, read on the forward strand.
CTTAGTCCAGGGTGGCCTACACTATTGATGGCCTCAGGGGCCTTGGAGCTTTTCCCTAACCTGTAGGGTTGCGGTCAATGGATTGGGCACAATTTCCTTGGAGAGGGCAGGCACAATCTTTCGCTGTGGCTCCAGAGGCCCTAGCCTGGCGGTTGTGTGGGTCCAGGCTGAGGGCACAGAAGTCTGAAAACACAAACTCAGCTTATGAGTGGCGCCTAGGGTATGGCAGGCCGGATGTACAGCCCGAGAGGGAGCTCCTGGGCCTCTGAAACAAGGGCGAGGGGGAGGCGTTCCTTCAGGCTTTTGTCTCTGGATGTTGTGTCCGAGATAGCCGTGGATTGGAGGGGTGGCCTCAGGGACTGTGGACGAGTATCCCTCTCTGGGGATTTGTCCCAGCTCCCAAGAGTTTGGGGTCATTTTGTGGGAAGGGTGGAGTCGTGTTGTCTGGCTCACGTGTCTCTCCAAGAAAGGGATTCCAGAGCAGAGCCCCAGGTACGGGCGGGGCAACTGGAAAACTCAAACACTGGTGAGGATTGGGTGCATAGGGGCTTGGCAAGCCCCATATGCGGGCTCTTGGCCCAGGCCCTGACAGGCCTTTCTTTGACATGGGGCTCATGCTGAGGGTCAGAGTGTGAATTTGTGCCCAAGCAGCACTCAAGTTTGGGCGTGGCATCAGGGACCAGGAAGGTTTCTCCCACCCTGAAGGTGTGACTCCATGCCAAGAGCAAGCTTTACAGCCACGGGGAAGGAGGAGTTCTGTGTTGTGCTTGCGATACCCAGCTGTGTGGAGAATTGATATAATGTCTAGGTTCAGATATCTGAAAACCAAGGTTAGGAAGAGGTGACGGCATAAGACCATGGCGTGTCTGAAGTGCTGGGTGTGCGGCCAGCTGTCTCCTTGTCTGTCTGGACGTCTGGCTTCAGGCTGTGTCAGACAGAGCATGAGTGCCCAGAGCAGCCTATCCAGTTCGGGTACCGTCGAGGCCCGAGCATGTTGATCCTCATCTGGGTTTTCTGGAGAGAGCCCCACAGGGAAACGTTTTTCTTCCCTTGGGCAGACCCTGGGCTGGGTTGTGGTTCTGGAGTTCCTAGTCCGGAGGGCTTGTTTGCCAGGAGTGTGAGGAAGGAAGTCTGAAAACACAAGCTAGCGTGAGGTTTGGGACCGATGGCACGGCAGGCCCACTCTGAGAGGCTGAATCGAGATCTCCTGCACTGAGGTCATTTCAACTCTGAGACGTGCCTCAGGCTAGAGTTTTTGTCCAGCATGGCCTCTTCCTGAATGGTGTGGGGGCCTCATGAGGCCAGGAAGGTTTGCCTACGATGGTATTTGTGAACTACTCCAAACCTCAAGGTTTCCTTCTGCACGAAAGTCGAGTGTATTGGATGATTCCAGGAGGCCCCATACGGAAAGACTCGAGAGCAGGTGTCTAAGCATGGATGCCTGGGAACGCCACCTCATATTCCCACTCTTTAGTCAGGACAAGGCAGGCTCAATCTGCGGGCTCCTGGGTGAGCTACCCAGAGGGGAGAGTTGAAATGGACTCTCCTGAAGATGAGTACTACTGTGGCTTGGTGGCCTGGGAGACCTTGGAATGTGGAGGTGGCTCAGGGACTCTGCAGGATTCTCCAACCTGAGGTGTTTGACACGGCTCCAACAAGGAAGCTTCCCATGTGGAGACGAGAGAAGTTCTGTTCAGTGCCTTAGGAAAGCCCCATATCCTGTTCTTCGAACCAAAGCCTCTGAGGAGTGACACCTGGAAAACAAAGCAAGAGTTGAGATTAGGGCCTAAGGGCCTGTCCGGCTCAACCTTCTATCTCTGTTGACATCTGTGTGCATGCCTTCATGGAGGTAGCAGCTCAGCTTGTGTCCGAAGGCCCCTGTGTGTGCAGGGAGGCTCCCGGTAATGGTATGTCCTCGGGGGCCTTGAGGTTTCTCATATTCTGGAGGTGTGTGGCCAAAGGAATGGACAGAGTTTCCCAGGAGAGAGCAGGCATGGTCCTGTGGTATGGCTCCAGAGGACCCAGCCTAGAGGCTGTGTTTGCCAGGGCTGTGGGGACAGATGTCTGAAAAAGCAAACTTGGCTCAGGTAGGGGCCAAGGTAATGGCAGGCCTGATCTCCAGTCCGAGAGGGGAGATCCTCTGGATATCAAAGGAGGGCAAGTGGGAGGCAGTCGCTCAGGCTTTTGTCTCTGGGTGTTGCGTTCACAGTGGCCGTTCAGGGTAGGGGTTGCTTCAGGGGCCGAGGAAGAGCCTTCCTCTCGGGGGATTGTCCAAGCTCCCAAGTGTTTGGGTTCATTCTGTGGGAAGGGAAGAGTACTGTTTTCTGCCACAGGGGACCCCCCAGGAGAGGGACTCTAGAGCACAGCAGTGGGTTCCCTCAACAGGAATACACACCATCTAGTTAGTCCTGCGTGCCTATGGGCATGGCAAGCCACATATGCGGGCTCTTGGTCCAATCACTGAGAGGCGTTACTTGAATAAGGTACTCACGCTGAGGGTCACAATGTGTGTTTGTGCCCAAGGCGGCCCTCACACATGGGCGTGGCCTCATGGGCCATGCCGTTTTCTCCTACACTGAAGGTTTGACTCACTGCCAGCAGCAAGGTTTCTTGCCATGGGGAAGGAGGGGTTCTGACTTGTGCATCAGGTTCCCCCCTGTGCAGGGATTGGAGATAAGGTCTAGGTTCTGATGTCTGAAAACCCAGGTTGGGAATGGATGGTGGCCTAAGGCAGTGGCGGGTCCAATGTGCTGGGTGTGCAGCCAGCTGTGTCGGTGTCTGTTGGAAGGTCTGGGCTCAGGCTATTTGCGACAGAGCATCAGTGTTTAAGGTAGCCTATGCAATTGGGGTGTTGCCGAGGGCCAAGCAGTTTGATCCTCATTTGGGGTTTCTGGGCAGCACCATAGACAAAGTATTTCTCCTGGGAGGCAGGCGGAGTGCTTCATTGTGGCCCCAGAATTCCCAGTAGGGAGGGTTTGTGGGCCAGGAGTGTGAGGACGGAAGTCTAGGAACACAAGCTAAAGTGAGGATTGGAGCCAAGGGCAGAGCAGGCCCACTAGGCAGAGGCTGAATCAAAATCTCCTGCATCTGAAGTCAGGCTGAGGATCAGACGTTGGCTGAGGCTGGAGTATGTGTCCATGATGGCACCTTCATGAAGCGGGGGCCTCATGAGGCCAAGGAAGTTTTCCCACGCTGAGTTTGGAGGTTGCCCCAAACCACCAGGTTTCCTTCTGTGGGACATTCGAGTCCTGTTGCATGGCTCCAGGACATACCATACGGAAGGACTGGAGAGCACGGTTCGAAGGATGGATCCCTGTACAGCATGCCTCGCATTCCCATTGGCCATTAGCCACAAGATATGTTTGATCTGCTGCCTCTGGGGCACGCTAACCAGGGGGCTGATTTGAAGTGGCCTCTCCTGAGAATGCGTCATAATGTGCGTTTCGGTCCATGGAAACCTTGGAATGTGCTGGTTGTTCAGTGGCCCTGCGGAACTCTCCTACCTGAAGGGTTTGATACATCCCCAGTAAGTAAGCTACCCATGTGGAGACGAGAGAGGTTTGGTTTGGTGCCTCAGAAAAGCCCCTTGTGCTGGTCTACGAAAACAGACCTCTGAGGACGGACACATGGAAACCAGAGCTAAGGTTCTGATTAGGGCCTGGGGGCCTATCCATTTCAACCTTCTGTCTCTGGGGACACTGTCTGAGAGTCTAAGTGGAGATAGTTGCTCCGCTGGTGTCAGAGAGCCCCTCTTAGTCCAGGGTGGCCTACACTATTGATGGCCTCAGGGGCCTTGGAGCTTTTCCCTAACCTGTAGGGTTGTGGTCAATGGATTGGGCACAATTTCCTTGGAGAGGGCAGGCACAATCTTTCGCTGTGGCTCCAGAGGCCCTAGCCTGGCGGTTGTGTGGGTCCAGGCTGAGGGCACAGAAGTCTGAAAACACAAACTCAGCTTATGAGTGGCGCCTAGGGTATGGCAGGCCGGATGTACAGCCCGAGAGGGAGCTCCTGGGCCTCTGAAACAAGGGCGAGGGGGAGGCGTTCCTTCAGCCTTTTGTCTCTGGATGTTGTGTCCGAGATAGCCGTGGATTGGAGGGGTGGCCTCAGGGACTGTGGACGAGTATCCCTCTCTGGGGATTTGTCCCAGCTCCCAAGAGTTTGGGGTCATTTTGTGGGAAGGGTTGAAAAGTGTTGTCTGGCTCACGTGTCTCTCCAAGAAAGGTATTCCAGAGCAGAGCCCCAGGTACGGGCGGGGCGACTGGAAAACTCAAACACTGGTGAGGATTGGGTGCATAGGGGCTTGGCAAGCCCCATATGCGGGCTCTTGGCCCAGGCCCTGACAGGCCTTTCTTTGACATGGGGCTCATGCTGAGGGTCAGAGTGTGAATTTGTGCCCAAGCAGCACTCAAGTTTGGGCGTGGCATCAGGGACCAGGAAGGTTTCTCCCACCCTGAAGGTGTGACTCCATGCCAAGAGCAAGCTTTACAGCCACGGGGAAGGAGGAGTTCTGTGTTGTGCTTGCGATACCCAGCTGTGTGGAGAATTGATATAATATCTAGGTTCAGATATCTGAAAACCAAGGTTAGGAAGAGGTGACGCATAAGACCATGGCGTGTCCGAAGTGCTGGGTGTGCGGCCAGCTGTCTCCTTGTCTGTCTGGACGTCTGGCTTCAGGCTGTGTCAGACAGAGCATGAGTGCCCAGAGCAGCCTATCCAGTTCGGGTACCGTCGAGGCCCGAGCAGGTTGATCCTCATCTGGGTTTTCTGGAGAGAGCCCCACAGGGAAACGTTTTTCTTCCCTTGGGCAGACCCTGGGCTGGGTTGTGGTTCTGGAGTTCCTAGTCCGGAGGGCTTGTTTGCCAGGAGTGTGAGGAAGGAAGTCTGAAAACACAAGCTAGCGTGAGGTTTGGGACCGATGGCACGGCAGGCCCACTCTGAGAGGCTGAATCGAGATCTCCTGCACTGAGGTCATTTCAACTATGAGACGTGCCTCAGGCTAGAGTTTTTGTCCAGCATGGCCTCTTCCTGAATGGTTTGGGGGCCTCATGAGGCCAGGAAGGTTTGCATACGATGGGATTTGTGAACTACTCCAAACCTCAAGGTTTCCTTCTGCACGAAAGTCGAGTGCTATTGGATGGTTCCAGGAGGCCCCATACGGAAAGACTCGAGAGCAGGTGTCTAAGCATGGATGCCTGGGAACGCCACCTCATATTCCCACTCTTTAGTCAGGACAAGGCAGGCTCAATCTGCGGGTCCTGGGTGAGCTACCCAGAGGGGAGAGTTGAAATGGACTCTCCTGAAGATGAGTCCTACTGTGGCTTGGTGGCCTGGGAGACCTTGGAATATGGAGGTGGCTCAGGGACTCTGCAGGATTCTCCAACCTGAGGTGTTTGACACGGCTCCAACAAGGAAGCTTCCCATGTGGAGACGAGAGAAGTTCTGTTCAGTGCCTCAGGAAAGCCCCATATCCTGTTCTTCGAACCAAAGCCTCTGAGGAGTGACACCTGGAAAACAAAGCAAGAGTTGAGATTAGGGCCTAAGGGCCTGTCGGGCTCAACCTTCTATCTCTGTTGACATCTGTGTGCATGCCTTCATGGAGGTAGCAGCTCAGCTTGTGTCCGAAGGCCCCTGTGTGTGCAGGGAGGCTCCCGGTAATGGTATGTCCTCGGGGGCCTTGAGGTTTCTCATATTCTGGAGGTGTGTGGCCAAAGGAATGGACAGAGTTTCCCAGGAGAGAGCAGGCATGGTCCTGTGGTATGGCTCCATAGGACCCAGCCTAGAGGCTGTGTTTGCCAGGGCTGTGGGGACAGATGTCTGAAAAAGCAAACTTGGCTCAGGTAGGGGCCAAGGTAATGGCAGGCCTGATCTCCAGTCCGAGAGGGGAGATCCTCTGGATATCAAAGGAGGGCAAGTGGGAGGCAGTCGCTCAGGCTTTTGTCTCTGGGTGTTGCGTTCACAGTGGCCGTTCAGGGTAGGGGTTGCTTCAGGGGCCGAGGAAGAGCCTTCCTCTCGGGGGATTGTCCAAGCTCCCAAGTGTTTGGGTTCATTCTGTGGGAAGGGAAGAGTACCGTTTTCTGCCACAGGGGACCCCCCAGGAGATGGACTCTAGAGCACAGCAGTGGGTTCCCTCAACTGGAATACACACCATCTAGTTAGTCCTGCGTGCCTATGGGCATGGCAAGCCACATATGCGGGCTCTTGGTCCAATCACTGAGAGGCGTTACTTGAATAAGGTACTCACGCTGAGGGTCACAATGTGTGTTTGTGCCCAAGGCAGCCCTCACACATGGGCGTGGCCTCATGGGCCATGCCGTTTTCTCCTACACTGAAGGTTTGACTCACTGCCAGCAGCAAGGTTTCTTGCCATGGGGAAAGAGGGGTTCTGACTTGTGCATCAGGTTCCCCCCTGTGCAGGGATTGGAGATAAGGTCTAGGTTCCGATGACTGAAAACCCAGGTTGGGAATGGACGGTGGCCTAAGGCAGTGGCGGGTCCAATGTGCTGGGTGTGCAGCCAGCTGTGTCGGTGTCTGTTGGAAGGTCTGGGCTCAGGCTATTTGCGACAGAGCATCACTGTTTAAGGTAGCCTATGCAATTGGGGTGTTGCCGAGGGCCAAGCAGTTTGATCCTCATTTGGGGTTTCTGGGCAGCGCCATAGACAAGGTTTTTCTCCTGGGAGGCAGGCACAGTGCTTCATTGTGGCCCCAGAATTCCCAGTAGGGAGGGTTTGTGGGCCAGGAGTGTGAGGACGGAAGTCTAGGAACACAAGCTAAAGTGAGGATTGGAGCCAAGGGCAGAACAGGCCCACTAGGCAGAGGCTGAATCAAAATCTCCTGCATCTGAAGTCAGGCTGAGGATCAGACGTTGGCTGAGGCTGGAGTATGTGTCCATGATGGCACCTTCATGAAGTGGGGGCCTCATGAGGCCAAGGAAGTTTTCCCACGCTGAGTTTGGAGGTTGCCCCAAACCACAAGGTTTCCTTCTGCGGGATATTCGAGTCCTGTTGCATGGCTCCAGGACATACCATACGGAAGGACTGGAGAGCACGGTTCGAAGGATGGATCCCTGTACAGCATGCCTCGCATTCCCATTGGCCATTAGCCACAAGATATGTTTGATCTGTTGCCTCTGGGGCACGCTAACCAGGGGGCTGAGTTGAAATGGCCTCTTCTGAGGATGCGTCATAATGTGCGTTTGGGTCTATGGAAACCTTGGAATGTGCTGGTTGTTCAGTGGCCCTGCGGAACTCTCCTACCTGAAGGGTTTGATACATCCCCAGTAAGTAAGCTCCCCATGTGGAGACGAGAGAGGTTTGGTTTGGTGCCTCAGAAAAGCCCCGTGTGCTGGTCTACGAAAACAGACCTCTGAGGACGGACACATGGAAACCAGAGCTAAGGTTCTGATTAGGGCCTGGGGGCCTATCCATTTCAACCTTCTGTCTCTGGGGACACTGTCTGAGAGTCTAAGTGGAGATAGTTGCTCCGCTGGTGTCAGAGAGCCCCTCTTAGTCCAGGGTGGCCTACACTATTGATGGCCTCAGGGGCCTTGGAGCTTTTCCCTAACCTGTAGGGTTGTGGTCAATGGATTGGGCACAATTTCCTTGGAGAGGGCAGGCACAATCTTTCGCTGTGGCTCAAGAGGCCCTAGCCTGGCGGTTGTGTGGGTCCAGGCTGAGGGCACAGAAGTCTGAAAACACAAACTCAGCTTATGAGTGGCGCCTAGGGTATGGCAGGCCGGATGTACAGCCCGAGAGGGAGCTCCTGGGCCTCTGAAACAAGGGCGAGGGGGAGGCGTTCCTTCAGCCTTTTGTCTCTGGATGTTGTGTCCGAGATAGCCGTGGATTGGAGGGGTGGCCTCAGGGACTGTGGACGAGTATCCCTCTCTGGGGATTTGTCCCAGCTCCCAAGAGTTTGGGGTCATTTTGTGGGAAGGGTGGAGTCGTGTTGTCTGGCTCATGTGTCTCTCCAAGAAAGGGATTCCAGAGCAGAGCCCCAGGTACGGGCGGGGCGACTGGAAAACTCAAACACTGGTGAGGATTGGGTGCATAGGGGCTTGGCAAGCCCCATATGCGGGCTCTTGGCCCAGGCCCTGACAGGCCTTTCTTTGACATGGGGCTCATGCTGAGGGTCAGAGTGTGAATTTGTGCCCAAGCAGCACTCAAGTTTGGGCGTGGCATCAGGGACCAGGAAGGTTTCTCCCACCCTGAAGGTGTGACTCCATGCCAAGAGCAAGCTTTACAGCCACGGGGAAGGAGGAGTTCTGTGTTGTGCTTGCGATACCCAGCTGTGTGGAGAATTGATATAATGTCTAGGTTCAGATATCTGAAAACCAAGGTTAGGAAGAGGTGACGGCATAAGACCATGGCGTGTCCGAAGTGCTGGGTGTGCGGCCAGCTGTCTCCTTGTCTGTCTGGACGTCTGGCTTCAGGCTGTGTCAGACAGAGCATGAGTGCCCAGAGCAGCCTATCCAGTTCGGGTACCGTCGAGGCCCGAGCATGTTGATCCTCATCTGGGTTTTCTGGAGAGAGCCCCACAGGGAAACGTTTTTCTTCCCTTGGGCAGACCCTGGGCTGGGTTGTGGTTCTGGAGTTCCTAGTCCGGAGGGCTTGTTTGCCAGGAGTGTGAGGAAGGAAGTCTGAAAACACAAGCTAGCGTGAGGTTTGGGACCGAAGGCACGGCAGGCCCACTCTTAGAGGCTGAATCGAGATCTCCTGCACTGAGGTCATTTCAACTCTGAGACGTGCCTCAGGCTAGAGTTTTTGTCCAGCATGGCCTCTTCCTGAATGGTGTGGGGGCCTCATGAGGCCAGGAAGGTTTGCCTACGATGGGATTTGTGAACTACTCCAAACCTCAAGGTTTCCTTCTGCACGAAAGTCGAGTGCTATTGGATGGTTCCAGGAGGCCCCATACGGAAAGACTCGAGAGCAGGTGTCTAAGCATGGATGCCTGGGAACGCCACCTCATATTCCCACTCTTTAGTCAGGACAAGGCAGGCTCAAACTGCGGGCTCCTGGGTGAGCTACCCAGAGGGGAGAGTTGAAATGGACTCTCCTGAAGATGAGTCCTACTGTGGCTTGGTGGCCTGGGAGACCTTGGAATGTGGAGGTGGCTCAGGGACTCTGCAGGATTCTCCAACCTGAGGTGTTTGACACGGCTCCAACAAGGAAGCTTCCCATGTGGAGACGAGAGAAGTTCTGTTCAGTGCCTCAGGAAAGCCCCATATCCTGTTCTTCGAACCAAAGCCTCTGAGGAGTGACACCTGGAAAACAAAGCAAGAGTTGAGATTAGGGCCTAAGGGCCTGTCGGGCTCAACCTTCTATCTCTGTTGACATCTGTGTGCATGCCTTCATGGAGGTAGCAGCTCAGCTTGTGTCCGAAGGCCCCTGTGTGTGCATGGAGGCTCCCGGTAATGGTATGTCCTCGGGGGCCTTGAGGTTTCTCATATTCTGGAGGTGTGTGGCCAAAGGAATGGACAGAGTTTCCCAGGAGAGAGCAGGCATGGTCCTGTGGTATGGCTCCAGAGGACCCAGCCTAGAGGCTGTGTTTGCCAGGGCTGTGGGGACAGATGTCTGAAAAAGCAAACTTGGCTCAGGTAGGGGCCAAGGTAATGGCAGGCCTGATCTCCAGTCCGAGAGGGGAGATCCTCTGGATATCAAAGGAGGGCAAGTGGGAGGCAGTCGCTCAGGCTTTTGTCTCTGGGTGTTGCGTTCACAGTGGCCGTTCAGGGTAGGGGTTGCTTCAGGGGCCGAGGAAGAGCCTTCCTCTCGGGGGATTGTCCAAGCTCCCAAGTGTTTGGGTTCATTCTGTGGGAAGGGAAGAGTACTGTTTTCTGCCACAGGGGACCCCCCAGGAGATGGACTCTAGAGCACAGCAGTGGGTTCCCTCAACTGGAATACACACCATCTAGTTAGTCCTGCGTGCCTATGGGCATGGCAAGCCACATATGCGGGCTCTTGGTCCAATCACTGAGAGGCGTACTTGAATAAGGTACTCACGCTGAGGGTCACAATGTGTGTTTGTGCCCAAGGCGGCCCTCACACATGGGCGTGGCCACATGGGCCATGCCGTTTTCTCCTACACTGAAGGTTTGACTCACTGCCAGCAGCAAGGTTTCTTGCCATGGGGAAAGAGGGGTTCTGACTTGTGCATCAGGTTCCCCCCTGTGCAGGGATTGGAGATAAGGTCTAGGTTCCGATGACTGAAAACCCAGGTTGGGAATGGATGGTGGCCTAAGGCAGTGGCGGGTCCAATGTGCTGGGTGTGCAGCCAGCTGTGTCGGTGTCTTTTGGAAGGTCTGGGCTCAGGCTATTTGCGACAGAGCATCACTGTTTAAGGTAGCCTATGCAATTGGGGTGTTGCCGAGGGCCAAGCAGTTTGATCCTCATTTGGGGTTTCTGGGCAGCGCCATAGACAAGGTTTTTCTCCTGGGAGGCAGGCACAGTGCTTCATTGTGGCCCCAGAATTCCCAGTAGGGAGGGTTTGTGGGCCAGGAGTGTGAGGACGGAAGTCTAGGAACACAAGCTAAAGTGAGGATTGGAGCCAAGGGCAGAACAGGCCCACTAGGCAGAGGCTGAATCAAAATCTCCTGCATCTGAAGTCAGGCTGAGGATCAGACGTTGGCTGAGGCTGGAGTATGTGTCCATGATGGCACCTTCATGAAGTGGGGGCCTCATGAGGCCAAGGAAGTTTTCCCACGCTGAGTTTGGAGGTTGCCCCAAACCACAAGGTTTCCTTCTGCGGGATATTCGAGTCCTGTTGCATGGCTCCAGGACATACCATACGGAAGGACTGGAGAGCACGGTTCGAAGGATGGATCCCTGTACAGCATGCCTCGCATTCCCATTGGCCATTAGCCACAAGATATGTTTGATCTGTTGCCTCTGGGGCACGCTAACCAGGGGGCTGAGTTGAAATGGCCTCTTCTGAGGATGCGTCATAATGTGCGTTTGGGTCTATGGAAACCTTGGAATGTGCTGGTTGTTCAGTGGCCCTGCGGAACTCTCCTACCTGAAGGGTTTGATACATCCCCAGTAAGTAAGCTCCCCATGTGGAGACGAGAGAGGTTTGGTTTGGTGCCTCAGAAAAGCCCCGTGTGCTGGTCTACGAAAACAGACCTCTGAGGACGGACACATGGAAACCAGAGCTAAGGTTCTGATTAGGGCCTGGGGGCCTATCCATTTCAACCTTCTGTCTCTGGGGACACTGTCTGAGAGTCTAAGTGGAGATAGTTGCTCCGCTGGTGTCAGAGAGCCCCTCTTAGTCCAGGGTGGCCTACACTATTGATGGCCTCAGGGGCCTTGGAGCTTTTCCCTAACCTGTAGGGTTGTGGTCAATGGATTGGGCACAATTTCCTTGGAGAGGGCAGGCACAATCTTTCGCTGTGGCTCAAGAGGCCCTAGCCTGGCGGTTGTGTGGGTCCAGGCTGAGGGCACAGAAGTCTGAAAACACAAACTCAGCTTATGAGTGGCGCCTAGGGTATGGCAGGCCGGATGTACAGCCCGAGAGGGAGCTCCTGGGCCTCTGAAACAAGGGCGAGGGGGAGGCGTTCCTTCAGCCTTTTGTCTCTGGATGTTGTGTCCGAGATAGCCGTGGATTGGAGGGGTGGCCTCAGGGACTGTGGACGAGTATCCCTCTCTGGGGATTTGTCCCAGCTCCCAAGAGTTTGGGGTCATTTTGTGGGAAGGGTGGAGTCGTGTTGTCTGGCTCATGTGTCTCTCCAAGAAAGGGATTCCAGAGCAGAGCCCCAGGTACGGGCGGGGCGACTGGAAAACTCAAACACTGGTGAGGATTGGGTGCATAGGGGCTTGGCAAGCCCCATATGCGGGCTCTTGGCCCAGGCCCTGACAGGCCTTTCTTTGACATGGGGCTCATGCTGAGGGTCAGAGTGTGAATTTGTGCCCAAGCAGCACTCAAGTTTGGGCGTGGCATCAGGGACCAGGAAGGTTTCTCCCACCCTGAAGGTGTGACTCCATGCCAAGAGCAAGCTTTACAGCCACGGGGAAGGAGGAGTTCTGTGTTGTGCTTGCGATACCCAGCTGTGTGGAGAATTGATATAATGTCTAGGTTCAGATATCTGAAAACCAAGGTTAGGAAGAGGTGACGGCATAAGCCCATGGCGTGTCCGAAGTGCTGGGTGTGCGGCCAGCTGTCTCCTTGTCTGTCTGGACGTCTGGCTTCAGGCTGTGTCAGACAGAGCATGAGTGCCCAGAGCAGCCTATCCAGTTCGGGTACCGTCGAGGCCCGAGCATGTTGATCCTCTTCTGGGTTTTCTGGAGAGAGCCCCACAGGGAAACGTTTTTCTTCCCTTGGGCAGACCCTGGGCTGGGTTGTGGTTCTGGAGTTCCTAGTCCGGAGGGCTTGTTTGCCAGGAGTGTGAGGAAGGAAGTCTGAAAACACAAGCTAGCATGAGGTTTGGGACCGAAGGCACGGCAGGCCCACTCTGAGAGGCTGAATCGAGATCTCCTGCACTGAGGTCATTTCAACTCTGAGACTTGCCTCAGGCTAGAGTTTTTGTCCAGCATGGCCTCTTCCTGAATGGTGTGGGGGCCTCATGAGGCCAGGAAGGTTTGCCTACGATGGGATTTGTGAAATACTCCAAACCTCAAGGTTTCCTTCTGCACGAAAGTCGAGTGCTATTGGATGGTTCCAGGAGGCCCCATACGGAAAGACTCGAGAGCAGTTGTCTAAGCATGGATGCCTGGGAACGCCACCTCATATTCCCACTCTTTAGTCAGGACAAGGCAGGCTCAATCTGCGGGCTCCTGGGTGAGCTACCCAGAGGGGAGAGTTGAAATGGACTCTCCTGAAGATGAGTCCTACTGTGGCTTGGTGGCCTGGGAGACCTTGGAATGTGGAGGTGGCTCAGGGACTCTGCAGGATTCTCCAACCTGAGGTGTTTGACACGGCTCCAACAAGGAAGCTTCCCATGTGGAGACGAGAGAAGTTCTGTTCAGTGCCTCAGGAAAGCCCCATATCCTGTTCTTCGAACCAAAGCCTCTGAGGAGTGACACCTGGAAAACAAAGCAAGAGTTGAGATTAGGGCCTAAGGGCCTGTCGGGCTCAACCTTCTATCTCTGTTGACATCTGTGTGCATGCCTTCATGGAGGTAGCAGCTCAGCTTGTGTCCGAAGGCCCCTGTGTGTGCATGGAGGCTCCCGGTAATGGTATGTCCTCGGGGGCCTTGAGGTTTCTCATATTCTTGAGGTGTGTGGCCAAAGGAATGGACAGAGTTTCCCAGGAGAGAGCAGGCATGGTCCTGTGGTATGGCTCCAGAGGACCCAGCCTAGAGGCTGTGTTTGCCAGGGCTGTGGGGACAGATGTCTGAAAAAGCAAACTTGGCTCAGGTAGGGGCCAAGGTAATGGCAGGCCTGATCTCCAGTCCGAGAGGGGAGATCCTCTGGATATCAAAGGAGGGCAAGTGGGAGGCAGTCGCTCAGGCTTTTGTCTCTGGGTGTTGCGTTCACAGTGGCCGTTCAGGGTAGGGGTTGCTTCAGGGGCCGAGGAAGAGCCTTCCTCTCGGGGGATTGTCCAAGCTCCCAAGTGTTTGGGTTCATTCTGTGGGAAGGGAAGAGTACTGTTTTCTGCCACAGGGGACCCCCCAGGAGATGGACTCTAGAGCACAGCAGTGGGTTCCCTCAACTGGAATACACACCATCTAGTTAGTCCTGCGTGCCTATGGGCATGGCAAGCCACATATGCGGGCTCTTGGTCCAATCACTGAGAGGCGTTACTTGAATAAGGTACTCACGCTGAGGGTCACAATGTGTGTTTGTGCCCAAGGCGGCCCTCACACATGGGCGTGGCCTCATGGGCCATGCCGTTTTCTCCTACACTGAAGGTTTGACTCACTGCCAGCAGCAAGGTTTCTTGCCATGGGGAAAGAGGGGTTCTGACTTGTGCATCAGGTTCCCCCCTGTGCAGGGATTGGAGATAAGGTCTAGGTTCCGATGACTGAAAACCCAGGTTGGGAATGGATGGTGGCCTAAGGCAGTTGCGGGTCCAATGTGCTGGGTGTGCAGCCAGCTGTGTCGGTGTCTGTTGGAAGGTCTGGGCTCAGGCTATTTGCGACAGAGCATCACTGTTTAAGGTAGCCTATGCAATTGGGGTGTTGCCGAGGGCCAAGCAGTTTGATCCTCATTTGGGGTTTCTGGGCAGCGCCATAGACAAGGTTTTTCTCCTGGGAGGCAGGCACAGTGCTTCATTGTGGCCCCAGAATTCCCAGTAGGGAGGGTTTGTGGGCCAGGAGTGTGAGGACGGAAGTCTAGGAACACAAGCTAAAGTGAGGATTGGAGCCAAGGGCAGAACAGGCCCACTAGGCAGAGGCTGAATCAAAATCTGCATCTGAAGTCAGGCTGAGGATCAGACGTTGGCTGAGGCTGGAGTATGTGTCCATGATGGCACCTTCATGAAGTGGGGGCCTCATGAGGCCAAGGAAGTTTTCCCACGCTGAGTTTGGAGGTTGCCCCAAACCACAAGGTTTCCTTCTGCGGGATATTCGAGTCCTGTTGCATGGCTCCAGGACATACCATACGGAAGGACTGGAGAGCACGGTTCGAAGGATGGATCCCTGTACAGCATGCCTCGCATTCCCATTGGCCATTAGCCACAAGATATGTTTGATCTGTTGCCTCTGGGGCACGCTAACCAGGGGGCTGAGTTGAAATGGCCTCTTCTGAGGATGCGTCATAATGTGCGTTTGGGTCTATGGAAACCTTGGAATGTGCTGGTTGTTCAGTGGCCCTGCGGAACTCTCCTACCTGAAGGGTTTGATACATCCCCAGTAAGTAAGCTCCCCATGTGGAGACGAGAGAGGTTTGGTTTGGTGCCTCAGAAAAGCCCCGTGTGCTGGTCTACGAAAACAGACCTCTGAGGACGGACACATGGAAACCAGAGCTAAGGTTCTGATTAGGGCCTGGGGGCCTATCCATTTCAACCTTCTGTCTCTGGGGACACTGTCTGAGAGTCTAAGTGGAGATAGTTGCTCCGCTGGTGTCAGAGAGCCCCTCTTAGTCCAGGGTGGCCTACACTATTGATGGCCTCAGGGGCCTTGGAGCTTTTCCCTAACCTGTAGGGTTGTGGTCAATGGATTGGGCACAATTTCCTTGGAGAGGGCAGGCACAATCTTTCGCTGTGGCTCAAGAGGCCCTAGCCTGGCGGTTGTGTGGGTCCAGGCTGAGGGCACAGAAGTCTGAAAACACAAACTCAGCTTATGAGTGGCGCCTAGGGTATGGCAGGCCGGATGTACAGCCCGAGAGGGAGCTCCTGGGCCTCTGAAACAAGGGCGAGGGGGAGGCGTTCCTTCAGCCTTTTGTCTCTGGATGTTGTGTCCGAGATAGCCGTGGATTGGAGGGGTGGCCTCAGGGACTGTGGACGAGTATCCCTCTCTGGGGATTTGTCCCAGCTCCCAAGAGTTTGGGGTCATTTTGTGGGAAGGGTGGAGTCGTGTTGTCTGGCTCATGTGTCTCTCCAAGAAAGGGATTCCAGAGCAGAGCCCCAGGTACGGGCGGGGCGACTGGAAAACTCAAACACTGGTGAGGATTGGGTGCATAGGGGCTTGGCAAGCCCCATATGCGGGCTCTTGGCCCAGGCCCTGACAGGCCTTTCTTTGACATGGGGCTCATGCTGAGGGTCAGAGTGTGAATTTGTGCCCAAGCAGCACTCAAGTTTGGGCGTGGCATCAGGGACCAGGAAGGTTTCTCCCACCCTGAAGGTGTGACTCCATGCCAAGAGCAAGCTTTACAGCCACGGGGAAGGAGGAGTTCTGTGTTGTGCTTGCGATACCCAGCTGTGTGGAGAATTGATATAATGTCTAGGTTCAGATATCTGAAAACCAAGGTTAGGAAGAGGTGACGGCATAAGCCCATGGCGTGTCCGAAGTGCTGGGTGTGCGGCCAGCTGTCTCCTTGTCTGTCTGGACGTCTGGCTTCAGGCTGTGTCAGACAGAGCATGAGTGCCCAGAGCAGCCTATCCAGTTCGGGTACCGTCGAGGCCCGAGCATGTTGATCCTCTTCTGGGTTTTCTGGAGAGAGCCCCACAGGGAAACGTTTTTCTTCCCTTGGGCAGACCCTGGGCTGGGTTGTGGTTCTGGAGTTCCTAGTCCGGAGGGCTTGTTTGCCAGGAGTGTGAGGAAGGAAGTCTGAAAACACAAGCTAGCATGAGGTTTGGGACCGAAGGCACGGCAGGCCCACTCTGAGAGGCTGAATCGAGATCTCCTGCACTGAGGTCATTTCAACTCTGAGACGTGCCTCAGGCTAGAGTTTTTGTCCAGCATGGCCTCTTCCTGAATGGTGTGGGGGCCTCATGAGGCCAGGAAGGTTTGCCTACGATGGGATTTGTGAAATACTCCAAACCTCAAGGTTTCCTTCTGCACGAAAGTCGAGTGCTATTGGATGGTTCCAGGAGGCCCCATACGGAAAGACTCGAGAGCAGTTGTCTAAGCATGGATGCCTGGGAACGCCACCTCATATTCCCACTCTTTAGTCAGGACAAGGCAGGCTCAATCTGCGGGCTCCTGGGTGAGCTACCCAGAGGGGAGAGTTGAAATGGACTCTCCTGAAGATGAGTCCTACTGTGGCTTGGTGGCCTGGGAGACCTTGGAATGTGGAGGTGGCTCAGGGACTCTGCAGGATTCTCCAACCTGAGGTGTTTGACACGGCTCCAACAAGGAAGCTTCCCATGTGGAGACGAGAGAAGTTCTGTTCAGTGCCTCAGGAAAGCCCCATATCCTGTTCTTCGAACCAAAGCCTCTGAGGAGTGACACCTGGAAAACAAAGCAAGAGTTGAGATTAGGGCCTAAGGGCCTGTCGGGCTCAACCTTCTATCTCTGTTGACATCTGTGTGCATGCCTTCATGGAGGTAGCAGCTCAGCTTGTGTCCGAAGGCCCCTGTGTGTGCATGGAGGCTCCCGGTAATGGTATGTCCTCGGGGGCCTTGAGGTTTCTCATATTCTTGAGGTGTGTGGCCAAAGGAATGGACAGAGTTTCCCAGGAGAGAGCAGGCATGGTCCTGTGGTATGGCTCCAGAGGACCCAGCCTAGAGGCTGTGTTTGCCAGGGCTGTGGGGACAGATGTCTGAAAAAGCAAACTTGGCTCAGGTAGGGGCCAAGGTAATGGCAGGCCTGATCTCCAGTCCGAGAGGGGAGATCCTCTGGATATCAAAGGAGGGCAAGTGGGAGGCAGTCGCTCAGGCTTTTGTCTCTGGGTGTTGCGTTCACAGTGGCCGTTCAGGGTAGGGGTTGCTTCAGGGGCCGAGGAAGAGCCTTCCTCTCGGGGGATTGTCCAAGCTCCCAAGTGTTTGGGTTCATTCTGTGGGAAGGGAAGAGTACTGTTTTCTGCCACAGGGGACCCCCCAGGAGATGGACTCTAGAGCACAGCAGTGGGTTCCCTCAACTGGAATACACACCATCTAGTTAGTCCTGCGTGCCTATGGGCATGGCAAGCCACATATGCGGGCTCTTGGTCCAATCACTGAGAGGCGTTACTTGAATAAGGTACTCACGCTGAGGGTCACAATGTGTGTTTGTGCCCAAGGCGGCCCTCACACATGGGCGTGGCCTCATGGGCCATGCCGTTTTCTCCTACACTGAAGGTTTGACTCACTGCCAGCAGCAAGGTTTCTTGCCATGGGGAAAGAGGGGTTCTGACTTGTGCATCAGGTTCCCCCCTGTGCAGGGATTGGAGATAAGGTCTAGGTTCCGATGACTGAAAACCCAGGTTGGGAATGGATGGTGGCCTAAGGCAGTGGCGGGTCCAATGTGCTGGGTGTGCAGCCAGCTGTGTCGGTGTCTGTTGGAAGGTCTGGGCTCAGGCTATTTGCGACAGAGCATCACTGTTTAAGGTAGCCTATGCAATTGGGGTGTTGCCGAGGGCCAAGCAGTTTGATCCTCATTTGGGGTTTCTGGGCAGCGCCATAGACAAGGTTTTTCTCCTGGGAGGCAGGCACAGTGCTTCATTGTGGCCCCAGAATTCCCAGTAGGGAGGGTTTGTGGGCCAGGAGTGTGAGGACGGAAGTCTAGGAACACAAGCTAAAGTGAGGATTGGAGCCAAGGGCAGAACAGGCCCACTAGGCAGAGGCTGAATCAAAATCTGCATCTGAAGTCAGGCTGAGGATCAGACGTTGGCTGAGGCTGGAGTATGTGTCCATGATGGCACCTTCATGAAGTGGGGGCCTCATGAGGCCAAGGAAGTTTTCCCACGCTGAGTTTGGAGGTTGCCCCAAACCACAAGGTTTCCTTCTGCGGGATATTCGAGTCCTGTTGCATGGCTCCAGGACATACCATACGGAAGGACTGGAGAGCACGGTTCGAAGGATGGATCCCTGTACAGCATGCCTCGCATTCCCATTGGCCATTAGCCACAAGATATGTTTGATCTGTTGCCTCTGGGGCACGCTAACCAGGGGGCTGAGTTGAAATGGCCTCTTCTGAGGATGCGTCATAATGTGCGTTTGGGTCTATGGAAACCTTGGAATGTGCTGGTTGTTCAGTGGCCCTGCGGAACTCTCCTACCTGAAGGGTTTGATACATCCCCAGTAAGTAAGCTCCCCATGTGGAGACGAGAGAGGTTTGGTTTGGTGCCTCAGAAAAGCCCCGTGTGCTGGTCTACGAAAACAGACCTCTGAGGACGGACACATGGAAACCAGAGCTAAGGTTCTGATTAGGGCCTGGGGGCCTATCCATTTCAACCTTCTGTCTCTGGGGACACTGTCTGAGAGTCTAAGTGGAGATAGTTGCTCCGCTGGTGTCAGAGAGCCCCTCTTAGTCCAGGGTGGCCTACACTATTGATGGCCTCAGGGGCCTTGGAGCTTTTCCCTAACCTGTAGGGTTGTGGTCAATGGATTGGGCACAATTTCCTTGGAGAGGGCAGGCACAATCTTTCGCTGTGGCTCAAGAGGCCCTAGCCTGGCTGTTGTGTGGGTCCAGGCTGAGGGCACAGAAGTCTGAAAACACAAACTCAGCTTATGAGTGGCGCCTAGGGTATGGCAGGCCGGATGTACAGCCCGAGAGGGAGCTCCTGGGCCTCTGAAACAAGGGCGAGGGGGAGGCGTTCCTTCAGCCTTTTGTCTCTGGATGTTGTGTCCGAGATAGCCGTGGATTGGAGGGGTGGCCTCAGGGACTGTGGACGAGTATCCCTCTCTGGGGATTTGTCCCAGCTCCCAAGAGTTTGGGGTCATTTTGTGGGAAGGGTGGAGTCGTGTTGTCTGGCTCACGTGTCTCTCCAAGAAAGGGATTCCAGAGCAGAGCCCCAGGTACGGGCGGGGCGACTGGAAAACTCAAACACTGGTGAGGATTGGGTGCATAGGGGCTTGGCAAGCCCCATATGCGGGCTCTTGGCCCAGGCCCTGACAGGCCTTTCTTTGACATGGGGCTCATGCTGAGGGTCAGAGTGTGAATTTGTGCCCAAGCAGCACTCAAGTTTGGGCGTGGCATCAGGGACCAGGAAGGTTTCTCCCACCCTGAAGGTGTGACTCCATGCCAAGAGCAAGCTTTACAGCCACGGGGAAGGAGGAGTTCTGTGTTGTGCTTGCGATACCCAGCTGTGTGGAGAATTGATATAATGTCTAGGTTCAGATATCTGAAAACCAAGGTTAGGAAGAGGTGACGGCATAAGACCATGGCGTGTCCGAAGTGCTGGGTGTGCGGCCAGCTGTCTCCTTGTCTGTCTGGACGTCTGGCTTCAGGCTGTGTCAGACAGAGCATGAGTGCCCAGAGCAGCCTATCCAGTTCGGGTACCGTCGAGGCCCGAGCATGTTGATCCTCTTCTGGGTTTTCTGGAGAGAGCCCCACAGGGAAACGTTTTTCTTCCCTTGGGCAGACCCTGGGCTGGGTTGTGGTTCTGGAGTTCCTAGTCCGGAGGGCTTGTTTGCCAGGAGTGTGAGGAAGGAAGTCTGAAAACACAAGCTAGCGTGAGGTTTGGGACCGATGGCACGGCAGGCCCACTCTGAGAGGCTGAATCGAGATCTCCTGCACTGAGGTCATTTCAACTATGAGACGTGCCTCAGGCTAGAGTTTTTGTCCAGCATAGCCTCTTCCTGAATGGTTTGGGGGCCTCATGAGGCCAGGAAGGTTTGCATACGATGGGATTTGTGAACTACTCCAAACCTCAAGGTTTCCTTCTGCACGAAAGTCGAGTGCTTTTGGATGGTTCCAGGAGGCCCCATACGGAAAGACTCGAGAGCAGGTGTCTAAGCATGGATGCCTGGGAACGCCACCGCATATTCCCACTCTTTAGTCAGGACAAGGCAGGCTCAATCTGCGGGTCCTGGGTGAGCTACCCAGAGGGGAGAGTTGAAATGGACTCTTCTGAAGATGAGTCCTACTGTGGCTTGGTGGCCTGGGAGACCTTGGAATGTGGAGGTGGCTCAGGGACTCTGCAGGATTCTCCAACCTGAGGTGTTTGACACGGCTCCAACAAGGAAGCTTCCCATGTGGAGACGAGAGAAGTTCTGTTCAGTGCCTCAGGAAAGCCCCATATCCTGTTCTTCGAACCAAAGCCTCTGAGGAGTGACACCTGGAAAACAAAGCAAGAGTTGAGATTAGGGCCTAAGGGCCTGTCGGGCTCAACCTTCTATCTCTGTTGACATCGGTGTGCATGCCTTCATGGAGCTAGCAGCTCCGCTTGTGTCCGAAGGCCCCTGTGTGTGCAGGGAGGCTCCCGGTAATGGTATGTCCTCGGGGGCCTTGAGGATTCTCATATTCTGGAGGTGTGTGGCCAAAGGAATGGACAGAGTTTCCCAGGAGAGAGCAGGCATGGTCCTGTGGTATGGCTCCAGAGGACCGAGCCTAGAGGCTGTGTTTGCCAGGGCTGTGGGGACAGATGTCTGAAAAAGCAAACTTGGCTCAGGTAGGGGCCAAGGTAATGGCAGGCCTGATCTCCAGTCCGAGAGGGGAGATCCTCTGGATATCAAAGAGGGTAAGTGGGAGGCAGTCGCTCAGGCTTTTGTCTCTGGGTGTTGCGTTCACAGTGGCCGTTCAGGGTAGGGGTTGCTTCAGGGGCCGAGGAAGAGCCTTCCTCTCGGGGGATTGTCCAAGCTCCCAAGTGTTTGGGTTCATTCTGTGGGAAGGGAAGAGTACTGTTTTCTGCCACAGGGGACCCCCCAGGAGAGGGACTCTAGAGCACAGCAGTGGGTTCCCTCAACTGGAATACACACCATCTAGTTAGTCCTGCGTGCCTATGGGCATGGCAAGCCACATATGCGGGCTCTTGGTCCAATCACTGAGAGGCGTTACTTGAATACGGTACTCACGCTGAGGGTCACAATGTGTGTTTGTGCCCAAGGCGGCCCTCACACATGGGCGTGGCCTCATGGGCCATGCCGTTTTCTCCTACACTGAAGGTTTGACTCACTGCCAGCAGCAAGGTTTCTTGCCATGGGAAAGGAGGGGTTCTGACTTGTGCATCAGGTTCCCCCCTGTGCAGGGATTGGAGATAAGGTCTAGGTTCTGATGACTGAAAACCCAGGTTGGGAATGGATGGTGGCCTAAGGCAGTGGCGGGTCCAATGTGCTGGGTGTGCAGCCAGCTGTGTCGGTGTCTGTTGGAAGGTCTGGGCTCAGGCTATTTGCGACAGAGCATCAGTGTTTAAGGTAGCCTATGCAATTGGGGTGTTGCCGAGGGCCAAGCAGTTTGATCCTCATTTGGGGTTTCTGGGCAGCACCATAGACAAAGTTTTTCTCCTGGGGTCAGGCGGAGTGCTTCATTGTGGCCCCAGAATTCCCAGAAGGGAGGGTTTGTGGGCCAGGAGTGTGAGGACGGAAGTCTAGGAACACAAGCTAAAGTGAGGATTGGAGCCAAGGGCAGAGCAGGCCCACTAGGCAGAGGCTGAATCAAAATCTCCTGCATCTGAAGTCAGGCTGAGGATCAGACGTTGGCTGAGGCTGGAGTATGTGTCCATGATGGCACCTTCATGAAGCGGGGGCCTCATGAGGCCAAGGAAGTTTTCCCACGCTGAGTTTGGAGGTTGCCCCAAACCACCAGGTTTCCTTCTGTGGGACATTCGAGTCCTGTTGCATGGCTCCAGGACATACCATACGGAAGGACTGGAGAGCACGGTTCGAAGGATGGATCCCTGTACAGCATGCCTCGCATTCCCATTGGCCATTAGCCACAAGATATGTTTGATCTGCTGCCTCTGGGGCACGCTAACCAGGGGGCTGAGTTGAAATGGCCTCTCCTGGGATGCGTCATAATGTGCGTTTGGGTCCATGGAAAACTTGGAATGTGCTGGTTGTTCAGTGGCCCTGCGGAAATCTCCTACCTGAAGGTTTTGATACATCCCCAGTAAGTAAGCTCCCCATGTGGAGGCGAGAGAGGTTTGGTTTGGTGCCTCAGAAAAGCCCCGTGTGCTGGTCTACGAAAACAGACCTCTGAGGACGGACACATGGAAACCAAAGCTAAGGTTCAGATTAGGGCCTGGGGGCCTGTCCATTTTAGCCTTCTGTCTCTGGGGACACTGTCTGAGAGTCTAAGTGGAGATAGTTGCTCCGCTGGTGTCAGAGAGCCCCTCTTAGTCCAGGGTGGCCTACACTATTGATGGCCTCAGGGGCCTTGGAGCTTTTCCCTAACCTGTAGGGTTGTGGTCAATGGATTGGGCACAATTTCCTTGGAGAGGGCAGGAACAATCTTTCGCTGTGGCTCCAGAGGCCCTAGCCTGGCGGTTGTGTGGGTCCAGGCTGAGGGCACAGAAGTCTGAAAACACAAACTCAGCTTATGAGTGGCGCCTAGGGTATGGCAGGCCGGATGTACAGCCCGAGAGGGAGCTCCTGGGTCTCTGAAACAAGCGCGAGTGGGAGGCGTTCCTTCAGGCTTTTGTCTCTGGATGTTGTGTCCGAGATAGCCGTGGATTGGAGGGGTGGCCTCAGGGACTGTGGACGAGTATCCCTCTCTGGGGATTTGTCCCAGCTCCCAAGAGTTTGGGGTCATTTTGTGGGAAGGGTGGAAAAGTGTTGTCTGGCTCACGTGTCTCTCCAAGAAAGGGATTCCAGAGCAGAGCCCCAGGTACGGGCGGGGCGACTGGAAAACTCAAACACTGGTGAGGATTGGGTGCATAGGGGCTTGGCAAGCCCCATATGCGGGCTCTTGGCCCAGGCCCTGACAGGCCTTTCTTTGACATGGGGCTCATGCTGAGGGTCAGAGTGTGAATTTGTGCCCAAGCAGCACTCAAGTTTGGGCGTGGCATCAGGGACCAGGAAGGTTTCTCCCACCCTGAAGGTGTGACTCCATGCCAAGAGCAAGCTTATAGCCACGGGGAAGGAGGAGTTCTGTGTTGTGCTTGCGATACCCAGCTGTGTGGAGAATTGATATAATGTCTAGGTTCAGATATCTGAAAACCAAGGTCAGGAAGTGGTAACGGCATAAGACCATGGCGTGTCCGAAGTGCTGGGTGTGCGGCCAGCTGTCTCCTTGTCTGTCTGGACGTCTGGCTTCAGGCTGTGTCAGACAGAGCATGAGTGCCCAGAGCAGCCTATCCAGTTCGGGTACCGTCGAGGCCCGAGCAGGTTGATCCTCATCTGGGTTTTCTGGAGAGAGCCCCACAGGGAAACGTTTTTCTTCCCTTGGGCAGACCCTGGGCTGGGTTGTGGTTCTGGAGTTCCTAGTCCGGAGGGCTTGTTTGCCAGGAGTGTGAGGAAGGAAGTCTGGAAACAGAAGCTAGCGTGAGGTTTGGGACCGATGGCACGGCAGCCCCACTCTGAGAGGCTGAATCGAGATCTCCTGCACTGAGGTCATTTCAACTCTGAGACGTGCCTCTGGCTAGAGTTTTTGTCCAGCATGGCCTCTTCCTGAATGGTGTGGGGGCCACATGAGGCCAGGAAGGTTTGCCTACGATGGGATTTGTGAACTACTCCAAACCTCAAGGTTTCCTTCTGCACGAAAGGCGAGTGCTATTGGATGGTTCCAGGAGGCCCCATACGGAAAGACTCGAGAGCAGGTGTCTAAGCATGGATGCCTGGGAACGCCACCTCATATTCCCACTCTTTAGTCAGGACAAGGCAGGCTCAATCTGCGGGTCCTGGGTGAGCTACCCAGAGGGGAGAGTTGAAATGGACTCTCCTGAAGATGAGTCCTACTGTGGCTTGGTGGCCTGGGAGACCTTGGAATGTGGAGGTGGCTCAGGGACTCTGCAGGATTCTCCAACCTGAGGTGTTTGACATGGCTCCAACAAGGAAGCTTCCCATGTGGAGACGAGAGAAGTTCTGTTCAGTGCCTCAGGAAAGCCCCATATCCTGTTCTTCGAACCAAAGCCTCTGAGGAGTGACACCTGGAAAACCAAGCAAGAGTTGAGATTAGGGCCTAAGGGCCTGTCGGGCTCAACCTTCTATCTCTGTTGACATCGGTGTGCATGCTTTCATGGAGCGAGCAGCTCCGCTTGTGTCCGAAGGCCCCTGTGTGTGCAGGGAGGCTCCCGGTAATGGTATGTCCTCGGGGGCCTTGAGGTTTCTCATATTCTGGAGGTGTGTGGCCAAAGGAATGGACAGAGTTTCCCAGGAGAGAGCAGGCATGGTCCTGTGGTATGGCTCCAGAGGACCCAGCCTAGAGGCTGTGTTTGCCAGGGCTGTGGGGACAGATGCCTGAAAAAGCAAACTTGGCTCAGGTAGGGGCCAAGGTAATGGCAGGCCTGATCTCCAGTCCGAGAGGGGAGATCCTCTGGATATCAAAGGAGGGCAAGTGGGAGGCAGTCGCTCAGGCTTTTGTCTCTGGGTGTTGCGTTCACAGTGGCCGTTCAGGGTAGGGGTTGCTTCAGGGGCCGAGGAAGAGCCTTCCTCTCGGGGGATTGTCCAAGCTCCCAAGTGTTTGGGTTCATTCTGTGGGAAGGGAAGAGTACTGTTTTCTGCCACAGGGGACCCCCCAGGAGAGGGACTCTAGAGCACAGCAGTGGGTTCCCTCAACTGGAATACACAGCATCTAGTTAGTCCTGCGTGCCTATGGGCATGGCAAGCCACATATGCGGGCTCTTGGTCCAATCACTGAGAGGCGTTACTTGAATACGGTACTCACGCTGAGGGTCACAATGTGTGTTTGTGCCTAAGGCGGCCCTCACACATGGGCGTGGCCTCATGGGCCATGCCGTTTTCTCCTACACTGAAGGTTTGACTCACTGCCAGCAGCAAGGTTTCTTGCCTTGAGGAAGGAGGGGTTCTGACTTGTGCATCAGGTTTCCCCCTGTGCAGGGATTGGAGATA
This sequence comes from Mustela nivalis, assembly GCF_964662115.1. Taxonomy (NCBI): domain Eukaryota; kingdom Metazoa; phylum Chordata; class Mammalia; order Carnivora; family Mustelidae; genus Mustela; species Mustela nivalis. Next base: position 86,278 of record NW_028135801.1, read on the forward strand.
AGGTCTAGGTTCTGATGACTGAAAACCCAGGTTGGGAATGGATGGTGGCCTAAGCAGTGGCGGGTCCAATGTGCTGGGTGTGCAGCCAGCTGTGTCGGTGTCTGTTGGAAGGTCTGGGCTCAGGCTATTTGCGACAGAGCATCAGTGTTTAAGGTAGCCTATGCAATTGGGGTGTTGCCGAGGGCCAAGCAGTTTGATCCTCATTTGGGGTTTCTGGGCAGCACCATAGACAAAGTTTTTCTCCTGGGAGGCAGGCGGAGTGCTCCATTGTGGCCCCAGAATTCCCAGAAGGGAGGGTTTGTGGGCCAGGAGTGTGAGGACGGAAGTCTAGGAACACAAGCTAAAGTGAGGATTGGAGCCAAGGGCAGAGCAGGCCCACTAGGCAGAGGCTGAATCAAAATCTCCTGCATCTGAAGTCAGGCTGAGGATCAGACGTTGGCTGAGGCTGGAGTATGTGACCATGATGGCACCTTCATGAAGCGGGGGCCTCATGAGGCCAAGGAAGTTTTCCCACGCTGAGTTTGGAGGTTGCCCCAAACCACCAGGTTTCCTTCTGTGGGACATTCGAGTCCTGTTGCATGGCTCCAGGACATACCATACGGAAGGACTGGAGAGCACGGTTCGAAGGATGGATCCCTGTACAGCATGCCTCGCATTCCCATTGGCCATTAGCCACAAGATATGTTTGATCTGCTGCCTCTGGGGCACGCTAACCAGGGGGCTGAGTTGAAATGGCCTCTCCTGAGGATGCGTCATAATGTGCGTTTGGGTCCATGGAAACCTTGGAATGTGCTGGTTGTTCAGAGGCCCTGCGGAACTCTCCTACCTGAAGGGTTTGATACATCCCCAGTAAGTAAGCTCCCCATGTGGAGACGAGAGAGGTTTGGTTTGGTGCCTCAGAAAAGCCCCGTGTGCTGGTCTACGAAAAAAGACCTCTGAGGACGGACACATGGAAACCAAAGCTAAGGTTCAGATTAGGGCATGGGGGCCTGTCCATTTTAACCTTCTGTCTCTGGGGACACTGTCTGAGAGTCTAAGTGGAGATAGTTGCTCTGCTGGTGTCAGAGAGCCCCTCTTAGTCCAGGGTGGCCTACACTATTGATGGCCTCAGGGACCTTGGAGCTTTTCCCTAACCTGTAGGGTTGTGGTCAATGGATTGGGCACAATTTCCTTGGAGAGGGCAGGAACAATCTTTCGCTGTGGCTCCAGAGGCCCTAGCCTGGCGGTTGTGTGGGTCCAGGCTGAGGGCACAGAAGTCTAAAAACACAAACTCAGCTTATGAGTGGCGCATAGGGTATGGCAGGCCGGATGTACAGCCCGAGAGGGAGCTCCTGGGTCTCTAAAACAAGGGCGAGTGGGAGGCGTTCCTTCAGGCTTTTGTCTCTGGATGTTGTGTCCGAGATAGCCGTGGATTGGAGGGGTGGCTACAGGGACTGTGGACGAGTATCCCTCTCTGGGGATTTGTCCCAGCTCCCAAGAGTTTGGGGTCATTTTGTGGGAAGAGTGGAGTCGTGTTGTCTGGCTCATGTGTCTCTCCAAGAAAGGGATTCCAGAGCAGAGCCCCAGGTACGGGCGGGGCGACTGGAAAACTCAAACACTGGTGAGGATTGGGTGCATAGGGGCTTGGCAAGCCCCATATGCGGGCTCTTGGCCCAGGCCCTGACAGGCCTTTCTTTGGCATGGGGCTCATGCTGAGGGTCAGAGTGTGAAATTGTGCCCAAGCAGCACTCAAGTTTGGGCGTGGCATCAGGGACCAGGAAGGTTTCTCCCACCCTGAAGGTGTGACTCCATGCCAAGAGCAAGCTTTACAGACACGGGGAAGGAGGAGTTCTGTGTTGTGCTTGCGATACCCAGCTGTGTGGAGAATTGATATAATGTCTAGGTTCAGATATCTGAAAACCAAGGTCAGGAAGAGGTGACGGCATAAGACCATGGCGTGTCCGAAGTGCTGGGTGTGCGGCCAGCTGTCTCCTTGTCTGTCTAGACGTCTGGCTTCAGGCTGTGTCAGACAGAGCATGAGTGCCCAGAGCAGCCTATCCAGTTCGGGTACCGTCGAGGCCCGAGCAGGTTGATCCTCATCTGGGTTTTCTGGAGAGAGCCCCACAGGGAAACGTATTTCTTCCCTTGGGCAGACCCTAGGCTGGGTTGTGGTTCTGGAGTTCCTAGTCCGGAGGGCTTGTTTGCCAGGAGTGTGAGGAAGGAAGTCTGGAAACAGAAGCTAGCGTGAGGTTTGGGACCGATGGCAGGGCAGCCCAACTCTGAGAGGCTGAATCGAGATCTCCTGCACTGAGGTCATTTCAACTCTGAGACGTGCCTCAGGCTAGAGTTTTTGTCCAGCATGGCCTCTTCCTGAATGGTGTGGGGGCCTCATGAGTCCAGGAAGGTTTGCCTACGATGGGATTTGTGAACTACTCCAAACCTCAAGGTTTCCTTCTGCACGAAAGGCGAGTGCTATTGGATGGTTCCAGGAGGCCCCATACGGAAAGACTCGAGAGCAGGTGTCTAAGCATGGATGCCTGGGAACGCCACCTCATATTCCCACTCTTTAGTCAGGACAAGGCAGGCTCAATCTGCGGGCTCCTGGGTGAGCTACCCAGAGGGGAGAGTTGAAATGGACTCTCCTGAAGATGAGTCTACTGTGGCTTGGTGGCCTGGGAGACCTTGGAATGTGGAGGTGGCTCAGGGACTCTGCAGGATTCTCCAACCTGAGGTGTTTGACACGGCTCCAACAAGGAAGCTTCCCATGTGGAGACGAGAGAAGTTCTGTTCAGTGCCTCAGGAAAGCCCCATATCCTGTTCTTCGAACCAAAGCCTATGAGGAGTGACACCTGGAAAACAAAGCAAGAGTTGAGATTAGGGCCTAAGGGCCTGTCGGGCTCAACCTTCTATCTCTGTTGACATCTGTGTGCATGCCTTCATGGAGCTAGCAGCTCCGCTTGTGTCCGAAGGCCCCTGTGTGTGCAGGGAGGCTCCCGGTAATGGTATGTCCTCGGGGGCCTTGAGGTTTCTCATATTCTGGAGGTGTGTGGCCAAAGGAATGGACAGAGTTTCCCAGGAGAGAGCAGGCATGGTCCTGTGGTATGGCTCCAGAGGACCCAGCCTAGAGGCTGTGTTTGCCAGGGCTGTGGGGACAGATGTCTGAAAAAGCAAACTTGGCTCAGGTAGGGGCCAAGGTAATGGCAGGCCTGATCTCCAGTCCGAGAGGGGAGATCCTCTGGATATCAAAGGAGGGCAAGTGGGAGGCAGTCGCTCAGGCTTTTGTCTCTGGATGTTGCGTTCACAGTGGCCGTTCAGGGTAGGGGTTGCTTCAGGGGCCGAGGAAGAGCCTTCCTCTCGGGGGATTGTCCAAGCTCCCAAGTGTTTGGGTTCATTCTGTGGGAAGGGAAGAGTACTGTTTTCTGCCACAGGGGCCCCCCCAGGAGAGGGACTCTAGAGCACAGCAGTGGGTTCCCTCAACTGGAATACACACCATCTAGTTAGTCCTGCGTGCCTATGGGCATGGCAAGCCACATATGCGGGCTCTTGGTCCAATCACTGAGAGGCGTTACTTGAATACGGTACTCACGCTGAGGGTCACAATGTGTGTTTGTGCCCAAGGCGGCCCTCACACATAGGCGTGGCCTCATGGGCCATGCCGTTTTCTCCTACACTGAAGGTTTGACTCACTGCCAGCAGCAAGGTTTCTTGCCATGGGAAAGGAGGGGTTCTGACTTGTGCATCAGGTTCCCCCCTGTGCAGGGGTTGGAGATAAGGTCTAGGTTCTGATGACTGAAAACCCAGGTTGGGAATGGATGGTGGCCTAAGGCAGTGGCGGGTCCAATGTGCTGGGTGTGCAGCCAGCTGTGTCGGTGTCTGTTGGAAGGTCTGGACTCAGGCTATTTGCGACAGAGCATCAGTGTTTAAGGTAGCCTATGCAATTGGAGTGTTGCCGAGGGCCAAGCAGTTTGATCCTCATTTGGGGTTTCTGGGCAGCACCATAGACAAAGTTTTTCTCCTGGGAGGCAGGCGGAGTGCTTCATTGTGGCCCCAGAATTCCCAGAAGGGAGGGTTTGTGGGCCAGGAGTGTGAGGACGGAAGTCTAGGAACACAAGCTAAAGAGAGGATTGGAGCCAAGGGCAGAGCAGGCCCACTAGGCAGAGGCTGAATCAAAATCTCCTGCATCTGAAGTCAGGCTGAGGATCAGACGTTGGCTGAGGCTGGAGTATGTGTCCATGATGGCACCTTCATGAAGCGGGGGCCTCATGAGGCCAAGGAAGTTTTCCCACGCTGAGTTTGGAGGTTGCCCCAAACCACCAGGTTTCCTTCTGTGGGACATTCGAGTCCTGTTGCATGGCTCCAGGACATACCATACGGAAGGACTGGAGAGCACGGTTCGAAGGATGGATCCCTGTACAGCATGCCTCGCATTCCCATTGGCCATTAGCCACAAGATATGTTTGATCTGCTGCCTCTGGGGCACGCTAACCAGGGGGCTGAGTTGAAATGGCCTCTCCTGAGGATGCGTCATAATGTGCGTTTGGGTCCATGGAAACCTTGGAATGTGCTGGTTGTTCAGTGGCCCTGCGGAACTCTCCTACCTGAAGGGTTTGATACATCCCCAGTAAGTAAGCTCCCCATGTGGAGGCGAGAGAGGTTTGGTTTGGTGCCTCAGAAAAGCCCCGTGTGCTGGTCTACGAAAACAGACCTCTGAGGACGGACACATGGAAACCAGAGCTAAGGTTCAGATTAGGGCCTGGGGGCCTGTCCATTTCAACCTTCTGTCTCTGGGGACACTGTCTGAGAGTCTAAGTGGAGATAGTTGCTCCGCTGGTGTCAGAGAGCCCCTCTTAGTCCAGGGTGGCCTACACTATTGATGGCCTCAGGGGCCTTGGAGCTTTTCCCTAACCTATAGGGTTGTGGTCAATGGATTGGGCACAATTTCCTTGGAGAGGGCAGGCACAATCTTTCGCTATGGCTCCAGAGGCCCTAGCCTGGCGGTTGTGTGGGTCCAGGCTGAGGGCACAGATGTCTGAAAACGCAAACTCAGCTTATGAGTGGCGCCTAAGGTATGGCAGGCCGGATGTACAGCCCGAGAGGGAGCTCCTCGGCCTCTGAAACAAGGGCGAGTGGGAGGCGTTCCTTCAGGCTTTTGTCTCTGGATGTTGTGTCCGAGATAGCCGTGGATTGGAGGGGTGGCCTCAGGGACTGTGGACGAGTATCGCTCTCTGGGGATTTGTCCCAGCTCCCAAGAGTTTGGGGTCATTTTGTGGGAAGGGTGGAGTCGTCATGTCTGGCTCATGTGTCTCTCCAAGAAAGGGATTCCAGAGCAGAGCCCCAGGTACGGGCGGGGCGACTGGAAAACTCAAAAACTGGTGAGGATTGGGTGCATAGGGGCTTGGCAAGCCCCATATGCGGGCTCTTGGCCCAGGCCCTGACAGGCCTTTCTTTGACATGGGGCTCATGCTGAGGGTCAGAGTGTGAATTTGTGCCCAAGCAGCACTCAAGTTTGGGCGTGGCATCAGGGACCAGGAAGGTTTCTCCCACCCTGAAGGTGTGACTCCATGCCAAGAGCAAGCTTTCCAGCCACGGGGGAGGAGGAGTTCTGTGTTGTGCTTGCGATACCCAGCTGTGTGGAGAATTGATATAATGTCTAGGTTCAGATATCTGAAAACCAAGGTTAGGAAGAGGTGACGGCATAAGACCATGGCGTGTCCGAAGTGCTGGGTGTGCGGCCAGCTGTCTCCTTGTCTGTCTGGACGTCTGGCTTCAGGCTGTGTCAGACAGAGCATGAGTGCCCAGAGCAGCCTATCCAGTTCGGGTACCGTCGAGGCCCGAGCAGGTTGATCCTCATCTGGGTTTTCTGGAGAGAGCCCCACAGGGAAACGTTTTTCTTCCCTTGGGCAGACCCTGGGCTGGGTTGTGGTTCTGGAGTTCCTAGTCCGGAGGGCTTGTTTGCCAGGAGTGTGAGGAAGGAAGTCTGAAAACACAAGCTAGCGTGAGGTTTGGGACCGATGGCACGGCAGGCCCACTCTGAGAGGCTGAATCGAGATCTCCTGCACTGAGGTCATTTCAACTCTGAGACGTGCCTCAGGCTAGAGTTTTTGTCCAGCATGGCCTCTTCCTGAATGGTGTGGGGGCCTCATGAGGCCAGGAAGGTTTGCCTACGATGGGATTTGTGAACTACTCCAAACCTCAAGGTTTCCTTCTGCACGAAAGGCGAGTGCTATTGGATGGTTCCAGGAGGCCCCATACGGAAAGACTCGAGAGCAGGTGTCTAAGCATGGATGTCTGGGAACGCCACCTCATATTCCCACTCTTTAGTCAGGACAAGGCAGGCTTAATCTGCGGGCTCCTGGGTGAGCTAACCAGAGGGGAGAGTTGAAATGGACTCTCCTGAAGATGAGTCCTACTGTGGCTTGGTGGCCTGGGAGACCTTGGAATGTGGAGGTGGCTCAGGGACTCTGCAGGATTCTCCAACCTGAGGTGTTTGACACGGCTCCAACAAGGAAGCTTCCCATGTGGAGACGAGAGAAGTTCTGTTCAGTGCCTCAGGAAAGCCCCATATCCTGTTCTTCGAACCAAAGCCTCTGAGGAGTGACACCTGGAAAACAAAGCAAGAGTTGAGATTAGGGCCTAAGGGCCTGTCCGGCTCAATCTTCTATCTCGGTTGACATCTGTGAGCATGCCTTCATGGAGGTAGCAGCTCCGCTTGTGTCCGAAGGCCCCTGTGTGTGCAGGGAGGCTCCCGGTAATGGTATGTCCTCGGGGGCCTTGAGGATTCTCATATTCTGGAGGTGTGTGGCCAAAGGAATGGACAGAGTTTCCCAGGAGAGAGCAGGTATGGTCCTGTGGTATGGCTCCAGAGGACCCAGCCTAGAGGCTGTGTTTGCCAGGGCTGTGGGGACAGATGTCTCAAAAAGCAAACTTGGCTCAGGTAGGGGCCAAGGTAATGGCAGGCCTGATCTCCAGTCCGAGAGGGGAGATCCTCTGGATATCAAAGGAGGGCAAGTGGGAGGCAGTCTCTCAGGCTTTTGTCTCTGGGTGTTGCGTTCACAGTGGCCGTTCAGGGTAGGGGTTGCTTCAGGGGCCGAGGAAGAGCCTTCCTCTCGGGGGATTGTCCAAGCTCCCAAGAGTTTGGGTTCATTCTGTGGGAAGGGAAGAGTACTGTTTTCTGCCACAGGGGACCCCCCAAGAGAGGGACTCTAGAGCACAGCAGTGGGTTCCCTCAACTGGAATACACACCATCTAGTTAGTCCTGCGTGCCTATGGGCATGGCAAGCCACATATGCGGGCTCTTGGTCCAATCACTGAGAGTCGTTACTTGAATAAGGTACTCACGCTGAGGGTCACAATGTGTGTTTGTGCCCAAGGCGGCCCTCACACATGGGCGTGGCCTCATGGGCCATGCCGTTTTCTCCTACACTGAAGGTTTGACTCACTGCCAGCAGCAAGGTTTCTTGCCATGGGGAAGGAGGGGTTCTGACTTGTGCATCAGGTTCCGCCCTGTGTAGGGATTGGAGATAAGGTCTAGGTTCTGATGACTGAAAACCCAGGTTGGGAAAGGATGGTGGCCTAAGGCAGTGGCGGGTCCAATGTGCTGGGTGTGCAGCCAGATGTGTCGGTGTCTGTTGGAAGGTCTGGGCTCAGGCTATTTGCGACAGAGCATCAGTGTTTAAGGTAGCCTATGCAATTGGGGTGTTGCCGAGGGCCAAGCAGTTTGATCCTCATTTGGGGTTTCTGGGCAGCACCATAGACAACGTTTTTCTCCTGGGAGGCAGGCGGAGTGCTTCATTGTGGCCCCAGAATTCCCAGAAGGGAGGGTTTGTGGGCCAGGAGTGTGAGGACGGAAGTCTAGGAACACAAGCTAAAGTGAGGATTGGAGCCAAGGGCAGAGCAGGCCCACTAGGCAGAGGCTGAATCAAAATCTCCTGCATCTGAAGTCAGGCTGAGGATCAGACGTTGGCTGAGGCTGGAGTATGTGTCCATGATGGCACCTTCATGAAGCGGGGGCCTCATGAGGCCAAGGAAGTTTTCCCACGCTGAGTTTGGAGGTTGCCCCAAACCACCAGGTTTCCTTCTGTGGGACATTCGAGTCCTGTTGCATGGCTCCAGGACATACCATACGGAAGGACTGGAGAGCACGGTTCGAAGGATGGATCCCTGTACAGCATGCCTCGCATTCCCATTGGCCATTAGCCACAAGATATGTTTGATCTGTTGCCTCTGGGGCACGCTAACCAGGGGGCTGAGTTGAAATGGCCTCTCCTGAGGATGCGACATAATGTGCGTTTGGGTCCATGGAAACCTTGGAATGTGCTGGTTGTTCAGTGGCCCTGCGGAACTCTCCTACCTGAAGGGTTTGATACATCCCCAGTAAGTAAGCTCCCCATGTGGAGACGAGAGAGGTTTGGTTTGGTGCCTCAGAAAAGCCCCGTGTGCTGGTCTACGAAAACAGACCTCTGAGGACGGACACATGGAAACCAGAGCTAAGGTTAAGATTAGGGCCTGGGGGACTGCCCATTTCAACCTTCTGTCTCTGGGGACACTTTCTGAGAGTCTAAGTGGAGATAGTTGCTCCGCTGGTGTCAGAGAGCCCCTCTTAGTCCATGGCGGCCTACACTATTGATGGCCTCAGGGGCCTTGGAGCTTTTCCCTAACCTGTAGGGTTGTGGTCAATGGATTGGGCACAATTTCCTTGGAGAGGTCAGGCACAATCTTTAGCTATGGCTCCAGAGGCCCTAGCCTGGCGGTTGTGTGGGTCCAGGCTGAGGGCACAGATGTCTGAAAACGCAAACTCAGCTTATGAGTGGCGCCTAGGGTATGGCAGGCCGGATGTACAGCCCGAGAGGGAGCTCCTCGGCCTCTGAAACAAGGGCGAGTGGGAGGCGTTCCTTCAGGCTTTTGTCTCTGGATGTTGTGTCCGAGATAGCCGTGGATTGGAGGGGTGGCCTCAGGGACTGTGGACTAGTATCGCTCTCTGGGGATTTGTCCCAGCTCCCAAGAGTTTGGGGTCATTTTGTGGGAAGGGTGGAGTCGTGTTGTCTGGCTCATGTGTCTCTCCAAGAAAGGGATTCCAGAGCAGAGCCCCAGGTACGGGCGGGGCGACTGGAAAACTCAAACACTGGTGAGGATTGGGTGCATAGTGGCTTGGCAAGCCCCATATGCGGGCTCTTGGCCCAGGCCCTGACAGGCCTTTCTTTGACATGGGGCTCATGCTGAGGGTCAGAGTGTGAATTTGTGCCCAAGCAGCACTCAAGTTTGGGCGTGGCATCAGGGACCAGGAAGGTTTCTCCCACCCTGAAGGTGTGACTCCATGCCAAGAGCAAGCTTTACAGCCACGGGGAAGGAGGAGTTCTGTGTTGTGCTTGCGATACCCAGCTGTGTGGAGAATTGATATAATGTCTAGGTTCAGATATCTGAAAACCAAGGTTAGGAAGAGGTGACGGCATAAGACCATGGCGTGTCCGAAGTGCTGGGTGTGCGGCCAGCTGTCTCCTTGTCTGTCTGGACGTCTGGCTTCAGGCTGTGTCAGACAGAGCATGAGTGCCCAGAGCAGCCTATCCAGTTCGGGTACCGTCGAGGCCCGAGCAGGTTGATCCTCATCTGGGTTTTCTGGAGAGAGCCCCACAGGGAAACGTTTTTCTTCCCTTGGGCAGACCCTGGGCTGGGATGTGGTTCTGGAGTTCCTAGTCCGGAGGGCTTGTTTGCCAGGAGTGTGAGGAAGGAAGTCTGAAAACACAAGCTAGCGTGAGGTTTGGGACCGATGGCACGGCAGGCCCACTCTGAGAGGCTGAATCGAGATCTCCTGCACTGAGGTCATTTCAACTCTGAGACGTGCCTCAGGCTAGAGTTTTTGTCCAGCATGGCCTCTTCCTGAATGGTGTGGGGGCCTCATGAGGCCAGGAAGGTTTGCCTACGATGGTATTTGTGAACTACTCCAAACCTCAAGGTTTCCTTCTGCACGAAAGGCGAGTGCTATTGGATGGTTCCAGGAGGCCCCATACGGAAAGACTCGAGAGCAGGTGTCTAAGCATGGATGCCTGGGAACGCCACCTCATATTCCCACTCTTTAGTCAGGACAAGGCAGGCTCAATCTGCGGGCTCCTGGGTGAGCTACCCAGAGGGGAGAGTTGAAATGGACTCTCCTGAAGATGAGTCCTACTGTGGCTTGGTGGCCTGGGAGACCTTGGAATGTGGAGGTGGCTCAGGAACTCTGCAGGATTCTCCAACCTGAGGTGTTTGACACGGCTCCAACAAGGAAGCTTCCCATGTGGAGACGAGAGAAGTTCTGTTCAGTGCCTCAGGAAAGCCCCATATCCTGTTCTTCGAACCAAAGCCTCTGAGGAGTGACACCTGGAAAACAAAGCAAGAGTTGAGATTAGGGCCTAAGGGCCTGTCGGGCTCAACCTTCTATCTCTGTTGACATCGGTGTGCATGCCTTCATGGAGGTAGCAGCTCCGCTTGTGCCCGAAGGCCCCTGTGTGTGCAGGGAGGCTCCCGGTAATGGTATGTCCTCGGGGGCCTTGAGGTTTCTCATATTCTGGAGGTGTGTGGCCAAAGGAATGGACAGAGTTTCCCAGGAGAGAGCAGGCATGGTCCTGTGGTATGGCTCCAGAGGACCCAGCCTAGAGGCTGTGTTTGCCAGGGCTGTGGGGACTGATGTCTGAAAAAGCAAACTTGGCTCAGGTAGGGGCCAAGGTAATGGCAGGCCTGATCTCCAGTCCGAGAGGGGAGATCCTCTGGATATCAAAGGAGGGCAAGTGGGAGGCAGTCGCTCAGGCTTTTGTCTCTGGGTGTTGCGTTCACAGTGGCCGTTCAGGGTAGGGGTTGCTTCAGGGGCCGAGGAAGAGCCTTCCTCTCGGGGGATTGTCCAAGCTCCCAAGTGTTTGGGTTCATTCTGTGGGAAGGGAAGAGTACTGATTTCTGCCACAGGGGACCCCCCAGGAGAGGGACTCTAGAGCACAGAAGTGGGTTCCCTCAACTGGAATACACACCATCTAGTTAGTCCTGCGTGCCTATGGGCATGGCAAGCCACATATGTGGGCTCTTGGTCCAATCACTGAGAGGCGTTACTTGAATAAGGTACTCACGCTGAGGGTCACAATGTGTGTTTGTGCCCAAGGCGGCCCTCACACATGGGCGTGGCCTCATGGGCCATGCCGTTTTCTCCTACACTGAAGGTTTGACTCACTGCCAGCAGCAAGGTTTCTTGCCATGGGGAAGGAGGGGTTCTGACTTGTGCATCAGGTTCCCCCCTGTGCAGGGATTGGAGATAAGGTCTAGGTTCTGATGACTGAAAACCCAGGTTGGGAATGGATGGTGGCCTAAGGCAGTGGCGGGTCCAATGTGCTGGGTGTGCAGCCAGCTGTGTCGGTGTCTGTTGGAAGGTCTGGGCTCAGGCTATTTGCGACAGAGCATCAGTGTTTAAGGTAGCCTATGCAATTGGGGTGTTGCCGAGGGCCAAGCAGTTTGATCCTCATTTGGGGTTTCTGGGCAGCACCATAGACAAAGTTTTTCTCCTGGGAGGCAGGCGGAGTGCTTCATTGTGGCCCCAGAATTCCCAGAAGGGAGGGTTTGTGGGCCAGGAGTGTGAGGACGGAAGTCTAGGAACACAAGCTAAAGTGAGGATTGGAGCCAAGGGCAGAGCAGGCCCACTAGGCAGAGGCTGAATCAAAATCTCCTGCATCTGAAGTCAGGCTGAGGATCAGACGTTGGCTGAGGCTGGAGTATGTGTCCATGATGGCACCTTCATGAAGCGGTGGCCTCATGAGGCCAAGGAAGTTTTCCCACGCTGAGTTTGGAGGTTGCCCCAAACCACCAGGTTTCCTTCTGTGGGACATTCGAGTCCTGTTGCATGGCTCCAGGACATACCATACGGAAGGACTGGAGAGCACGGTTCGAAGGATGGATCCCTGTACAGCATGCCTCGCATTCCCATTGGCCATTAGCCACAAGATATGTTTGATCTGCTGCCTCTGGGGCACGCTAACCAGGGGGCTGAGTTGAAATGGCCTCTCCTGAGGATGCGTCATAATGTGCGTTTGGGTCCATGGAAACCTTGGAATGTGCTGGTTGTTCAGTGGCCCTGCGGAACTCTCCTACCTGAAGGGTTTGATACATCCCCAGTAAGTAAGCTCCCCATGTGGAGGCGAGAGAGGTTTGGTTTGGTGCCTCAGAAAAGCCCCGTGTGCTGGTCTACGAAAACAGACCTCTGAGGACGGACACATGGAAACCAGAGCTAAGGTTCAGATTAGGGCCTGGGGGCCTGTCCATTTCAACCTTCTGTCTCTGGGGACACTGTCTGAGAGTCTAAGTGGAGATAGTTGCTCCGCTGGTGTCAGAGAGCCCCTCTTAGTCCAGGGTGGCCTACACTATTGATGGCCTCAGGGGCCTTGGAGCTTTTCCCTAACCTGTAGGGTTGCGGTCAATGGATTGGGCACAATTTCCTTGGAGAGGGCAGGCACAATCTTTCGCTGTGGCTCCAGAGGCCCTAGCCTGGCGGTTGTGTGGGTCCAGGCTGAGGGCACAGAAGTCTGAAAACACAAACTCAGCTTATGAGTGGCGCCTAGGGTATGGCAGGCCGGATGTACAGCCCGAGAGGGAGCTCCTGGGCCTCTGAAACAAGGGCGAGTGGGAGGCGTTCCTTCAGGCTTTTGTCTCTGGATGTTGTGTCCGAGATAGCCGTGGATTGGAGGGGTGGCCTCAGGGACTGTGGACGAGTATCCCTCTCTGGGGATTTGTCCCAGCTCCCAAGAGTTTGGGGTCATTTTGTGGGAAGAGTGGAGTCGTGTTGTCTGGCTCATGTGTCTCTCCAAGAAAGGGATTCCAGAGCAGAGCCCCAGGTACGGGCGGGGCGACTGGAAAACTCAAACACTGGTGAGGATTGGGTGCATAGGGGCTTGGCAAGCCCCATATGCGGACTCTTGGCCCAGGCCCTGACAGGCCTTTCCTTGACATGGGGCTCATGCTGAGGGTCAGAGTGTGAATTTGTGCCCAAGCAGCACTCAAGTTTGGGCGTGGCATCAGGGACCAGGAAGGTTTCTCCCACCCTGAAGGTGTGACTCCATGCCAAGAGCAAGCTTTACAGCCACGGGGAAGGAGGAGTTCTGTGTTGTGCTTGCGATACCCAGCTGTGTGGAGAATTGATATAATGTCTAGGTTCAGATATCTGAAAACCAAGGATAGGAAGATGTGGCGGCATAAGACCATGGCGTGTCCGAAGTGCTGGGTGTGCGGCCAGCTGTCTCCTTGTCTGTCTGGACGTCTGGCTTCAGACTGTGTCAGACAGAGCATGAGTGCCCAGAGCAGCCTATCCAGTTCGGGTACCGTCGAGGCCCGAGCAGGTTGATCCTCATCTGGGTTTTCTGGAGAGAGCCTCACAGGGAAACGTTTTTCTTCCCTTGGGCAGACCCTGGGCTGGGTTGTGGTTCTGGAGTTCCTAGTCCGGAGGGCTTGTTTGCCAGGAGTGTGAAGAAGGAAGTCTGAAAACACAAGCTAGCGTGAGGTTTGGGACCGATGGCACGGCAGGCCCACTCTGAGAGGCTGAATCGAGATCTCCTGCACTGAGGTCATTTCAACTCTGAGACGTGCCTCAGGCTAGAGTTTTTGTCCAGCATGGCCTCTTCCTGAATGGTGTGGGGGCCTCATGAGGCCAGGAAGGTTTGCCTACGATGGGATTTGTGAACTCCTCCAAACCTCAAGGTTTCCTTCTGCACGAAAGTCGAGTGCTATTGGATGGTTCCAGGAGGCCCCATACGGAAAGACTCGAGAGCAGGTGTCTAAGCATGGATGCCTGGGAACGCCACCTCATATTCCCACTCTTTAGTCAGGACAAGGCAGGCTCAATCTGCGGGCTCCTGGGTGAGCTACCCAGAGGGGAGAGTTGAAATGGACTCTCCTGAAGATGAGTCCTACTGTGGCTTGGTGGCCTGGGAGACCTTGGAATGTGGAGGTGGCTCAGGGACTCTGCAGGATTCTCCAACCTGAGGTGTTTGACACGGCTCCAACAAGGAAGCTTCCCATGTGGAGACGAGAGAAGTTCTGTTCAGTGCCTCAGGAAAGCCCCATATCCTGTTCTTCGAACCAAAGCCTCTGAGGAGTGACACCTGGAAAACAAAGCAAGAGTTGAGATTAGGGCCTAAGGGCCTGTCAGGCTCAACCTTCTATCTCTGTTGACATCGGTGTGCATGCCTTCATGGAGGTAGCAGCTCCGCTTGTGTCCGAAGGCCCCTGTGTGTGCAGGGAGGCTCCCGGTAATGGTATGTCCTCGGGGGCCTTGAGGTTTCTCATATTCTGGAGGTGTGTGGCCAAAGGAATGGACAGAGTTTCCCAGGAGAGAGCAGGCATGGTCCTGTGGTATGGCTCCAGAGGACCCAGCCTAGAGGCTGTGTTTGCCAGGGCTGTGGGGACAGATGTCTGAAAAAGCAAACTTGGCTCAGGTAGGGGCCAAGGTAATGGCAGGCCTGATCTCCAGTCCGAGAGGGGAGATCCTCTGGATATCAAAGGAGGGCAAGTGGGAGGCAGTCTCTCAGGCTTTTGTCTCTGGGTGTTGCGTTCACAGTGGCCGTTCAGGGTAGGGGTTGCTTCAGGGGCCGAGGAAGAGCCTTCCTCTCGGGGGATTGTCCAAGCTCCCAAGAGTTTGGGTTCATTCTGTGGGAAGGGAAGAGTACTGTTTTCTGCCACAGGGGACCCCCCAAGAGAGGGACTCTAGAGCACAGCAGTGGGTTCCCTCAACTGGAATACACACCATCTAGTTAGTCCTGCGTGCCTATGGGCATGGCAAGCCACATATGCGGGCTCTTGGTCCAATCACTGAGAGTCGTTACTTGAATAAGGTACTCACGCTGAGGGTCACAATGTGTGTTTGTGCCCAAGGCGGCCCTCACACATGGGCGTGGCCTCATGGGCCATGCCGTTTTCTCCTACACTGAAGGTTTGACTCACTGCCAGCAGCAAGGTTTCTTGCCATGGGGAAGGAGGGGTTCTGACTTGTGCATCAGGTTCCGCCCTGTGTAGGGATTGGAGATAAGGTCTAGGTTCTGATGACTGAAAACCCAGGTTGGGAAAGGATGGTGGCCTAAGGCAGTGGCGGGTCCAATGTGCTGGGTGTGCAGCCAGATGTGTCGGTGTCTGTTGGAAGGTCTGGGCTCAGGCTATTTGCGACAGAGCATCAGTGTTTAAGGTAGCCTATGCAATTGGGGTGTTGCCGAGGGCCAAGCAGTTTGATCCTCATTTGGGGTTTCTGGGCAGCACCATAGACAACGTTTTTCTCCTGGGAGGCAGGCGGAGTGCTTCATTGTGGCCCCAGAATTCCCAGAAGGGAGGGTTTGTGGGCCAGGAGTGTGAGGACGGAAGTCTAGGAACACAAGCTAAAGTGAGGATTGGAGCCAAGGGCAGAGCAGGCCCACTAGGCAGAGGCTGAATCAAAATCTCCTGCATCTGAAGTCAGGCTGAGGATCAGACGTTGGCTGAGGCTGGAGTATGTGTCCATGATGGCACCTTCATGAAGCGGGGGCCTCATGAGGCCAAGGAAGTTTTCCCACGCTGAGTTTGGAGGTTGCCCCAAACCACCAGGTTTCCTTCTGTGGGACATTCGAGTCCTGTTGCATGGCTCCAGGACATACCATACGGAAGGACTGGAGAGCACGGTTCGAAGGATGGATCCCTGTACAGCATGCCTCGCATTCCCATTGGCCATTAGCCACAAGATATGTTTGATCTGTTGCCTCTGGGGCACGCTAACCAGGGGGCTGAGTTGAAATGGCCTCTCCTGAGGATGCGACATAATGTGCGTTTGGGTCCATGGAAACCTTGGAATGTGCTGGTTGTTCAGTGGCCCTGCGGAACTCTCCTACCTGAAGGGTTTGATACATCCCCAGTAAGTAAGCTCCCCATGTGGAGACGAGAGAGGTTTGGTTTGGTGCCTCAGAAAAGCCCCGTGTGCTGGTCTACGAAAACAGACCTCTGAGGACGGACACATGGAAACCAGAGCTAAGGTTAAGATTAGGGCCTGGGGGACTGCCCATTTCAACCTTCTGTCTCTGGGGACACTTTCTGAGAGTCTAAGTGGAGATAGTTGCTCCGCTGGTGTCAGAGAGCCCCTCTTAGTCCATGGCGGCCTACACTATTGATGGCCTCAGGGGCCTTGGAGCTTTTCCCTAACCTGTAGGGTTGTGGTCAATGGATTGGGCACAATTTCCTTGGAGAGGTCAGGCACAATCTTTAGCTATGGCTCCAGAGGCCCTAGCCTGGCGGTTGTGTGGGTCCAGGCTGAGGGCACAGATGTCTGAAAACGCAAACTCAGCTTATGAGTGGCGCCTAGGGTATGGCAGGCCGGATGTACAGCCCGAGAAGGAGCTCCTCGGCCTCTGAAACAAGGGCGAGTGGGAGGCGTTCCTTCAGGCTTTTGTCTCTGGATGTTGTGTCCGAGATAGCCGTGGATTGGAGGGGTGGCCTCAGGGACTGTGGACTAGTATCGCTCTCTGGGGATTTGTCCCAGCTCCCAAGAGTTTGGGGTCATTTTGTGGGAAGGGTGGAGTCGTGTTGTCTGGCTCATGTGTCTCTCCAAGAAAGGGATTCCAGAGCAGAGCCCCAGGTACGGGCGGGGCGACTGGAAAACTCAAACACTGGTGAGGATTGGGTGCATAGTGGCTTGGCAAGCCCCATATGCGGGCTCTTGGCCCAGGCCCTGACAGGCCTTTCTTTGACATGGGGCTCATGCTGAGGGTCAGAGTGTGAATTTGTGCCCAAGCAGCACTCAAGTTTGGGCGTGGCATCAGGGACCAGGAAGGTTTCTCCCACCCTGAAGGTGTGACTCCATGCCAAGAGCAAGCTTTACAGCCACGGGGAAGGAGGAGTTCTGTGTTGTGCTTGCGATACCCAGCTGTGTGGAGAATTGATATAATGTCTAGGTTCAGATATCTGAAAACCAAGGTTAGGAAGAGGTGACGGCATAAGACCATGGCGTGTCCGAAGTGCTGGGTGTGCGGCCAGCTGTCTCCTTGTCTGTCTGGACGTCTGGCTTCAGGCTGTGTCAGACAGAGCATGAGTGCCCAGAGCAGCCTATCCAGTTCGGGTACCGTCGAGGCCCGAGCAGGTTGATCCTCATCTGGGTTTTCTGGAGAGAGCCCCACAGGGAAACGTTTTTCTTCCCTTGGGCAGACCCTGGGCTGGGATGTGGTTCTGGAGTTCCTAGTCCGGAGGGCTTGTTTGCCAGGAGTGTGAGGAAGGAAGTCTGAAAACACAAGCTAGCGTGAGGTTTGGGACCGATGGCACGGCAGGCCCACTCTGAGAGGCTGAATCGAGATCTCCTGCACTGAGGTCATTTCAACTCTGAGACGTGCCTCAGGCTAGAGTTTTTGTCCAGCATGGCCTCTTCCTGAATGGTGTGGGGGCCTCATGAGGCCAGGAAGGTTTGCCTACGATGGTATTTGTGAACTACTCCAAACCTCAAGGTTTCCTTCTGCACGAAAGTCGAGTGCTATTGGATGGTTCCAGGAGGCCCCATACGGAAAGACTCGAGAGCAGGTGTCTAAGCATGGATGCCTGGGAACGCCACCTCATATTCCCACTCTTTAGTCAGGACAAGGCAGGCTCAATCTGCGGGCTCCTGGGTGAGCTACCCAGAGGGGAGAGTTGAAATGGACTCTCCTGAAGATGAGTCCTACTGTGGCTTGGTGGCCTGGGAGACCTTGGAATGTGGAGGTGGCTCAGGAACTCTGCAGGATTCTCCAACCTGAGGTGTTTGACACGGCTCCAACAAGGAAGCTTCCCATGTGGAGACGAGAGAAGTTCTGTTCAGTGCCTCAGGAAAGCCCCATATCCTGTTCTTCGAACCAAAGCCTCTGAGGAGTGACACCTGGAAAACAAAGCAAGAGTTGAGATTAGGGCCTAAGGGCCTGTCGGGCTCAACCTTCTATCTCTGTTGACATCGGTGTGCATGCCTTCATGGAGGTAGCAGCTCCGCTTGTGCCCGAAGGCCCCTGTGTGTGCAGGGAGGCTCCCGGTAATGGTATGTCCTCGGGGGCCTTGAGGTTTCTCATATTCTGGAGGTGTGTGGCCAAAGGAATGGACAGAGTTTCCCAGGAGAGAGCAGGCATGGTCCTGTGGTATGGCTCCAGAGGACCCAGCCTAGAGGCTGTGTTTGCCAGGGCTGTGGGGACTGATGTCTGAAAAAGCAAACTTGGCTCAGGTAGGGGCCAAGGTAATGGCAGGCCTGATCTCCAGTCCGAGAGGGGAGATCCTCTGGATATCAAAGGAGGGCAAGTGGGAGGCAGTCGCTCAGGCTTTTGTCTCTGGGTGTTGCGTTCACAGTGGCCGTTCAGGGTAGGGGTTGCTTCAGGGGCCGAGGAAGAGCCTTCCTCTCGGGGGATTGTCCAAGCTCCCAAGTGTTTGGGTTCATTCTGTGGGAAGGGAAGAGTACTGATTTCTGCCACAGGGGACCCCCCAGGAGAGGGACTCTAGAGCACAGAAGTGGGTTCCCTCAACTGGAATACACACCATCTAGTTAGTCCTGCGTGCCTATGGGCATGGCAAGCCACATATGTGGGCTCTTGGTCCAATCACTGAGAGGCGTTACTTGAATAAGGTACTCACGCTGAGGGTCACAATGTGTGTTTGTGCCCAAGGCGGCCCTCACACATGGGCGTGGCCTCATGGGCCATGCCGTTTTCTCCTACACTGAAGGTTTGACTCACTGCCAGCAGCAAGGTTTCTTGCCATGGGGAAGGAGGGGTTCTGACTTGTGCATCAGGTTCCCCCCTGTGCAGGGATTGGAGATAAGGTCTAGGTTCTGATGACTGAAAACCCAGGTTGGGAATGGATGGTGGCCTAAGGCAGTGGCGGGTCCAATGTGCTGGGTGTGCAGCCAGCTGTGTCGGTGTCTGTTGGAAGGTCTGGGCTCAGGCTATTTGCGACAGAGCATCAGTGTTTAAGGTAGCCTATGCAATTGGGGTGTTGCCGAGGGCCAAGCAGTTTGATCCTCATTTGGGGTTTCTGGGCAGCACCATAGACAAAGTTTTTCTCCTGGGAGGCAGGCGGAGTGCTTCATTGTGGCCCCAGAATTCCCAGAAGGGAGGGTTTGTGGGCCAGGAGTGTGAGGACGGAAGTCTAGGAACACAAGCTAAAGTGAGGATTGGAGCCAAGGGCAGAGCAGGCCCACTAGGCAGAGGCTGAATCAAAATCTCCTGCATCTGAAGTCAGGCTGAGGATCAGACGTTGGCTGAGGCTGGAGTATGTGTCCATGATGGCACCTTCATGAAGCGGTGGCCTCATGAGGCCAAGGAAGTTTTCCCACGCTGAGTTTGGAGGTTGCCCCAAACCACCAGGTTTCCTTCTGTGGGACATTCGAGTCCTGTTGCATGGCTCCAGGACATACCATACGGAAGGACTGGAGAGCACGGTTCGAAGGATGGATCCCTGTACAGCATGCCTCGCATTCCCATTGGCCATTAGCCACAAGATATGTTTGATCTGCTGCCTCTGGGGCACGCTAACCAGGGGGCTGAGTTGAAATGGCCTCTCCTGAGGATGCGTCATAATGTGCGTTTGGGTCCATGGAAACCTTGGAATGTGCTGGTTGTTCAGTGGCCCTGCGGAACTCTCCTACCTGAAGGGTTTGATACATCCCCAGTAAGTAAGCTCCCCATGTGGAGGCGAGAGAGGTTTGGTTTGGTGCCTCAGAAAAGCCCCGTGTGCTGGTCTACGAAAACAGACCTCTGAGGACGGACACATGGAAACCAGAGCTAAGGTTCAGATTAGGGCCTGGGGGCCTGTCCATTTCAACCTTCTGTCTCTGGGGACACTGTCTGAGAGTCTAAGTGGAGATAGTTGCTCCGCTGGTGTCAGAGAGCCCCTCTTAGTCCAGGGTGGCCTACACTATTGATGGCCTCAGGGGCCTTGGAGCTTTTCCCTAACCTGTAGGGTTGCGGTCAATGGATTGGGCACAATTTCCTTGGAGAGGGCAGGCACAATCTTTCGCTGTGGCTCCAGAGGCCCTAGCCTGGCGGTTGTGTGGGTCCAGGCTGAGGGCACAGAAGTCTGAAAACACAAACTCAGCTTATGAGTGGCGCCTAGGGTATGGCAGGCCGGATGTACAGCCCGAGAGGGAGCTCCTGGGCCTCTGAAACAAGGGCCAGTGGGAGGCGTTCCTTCAGGCTTTTGTCTCTGGATGTTGTGTCCGAGATAGCCGTGGATTGGAGGGGTGGCCTCAGGGACTGTGGACGAGTATCCCTCTCTGGGGATTTGTCCCAGCTCCCAAGAGTTTGGGGTCATTTTGTGGGAAGAGTGGAGTCGTGTTGTCTGGCTCATGTGTCTCTCCAAGAAAGGGATTCCAGAGCAGAGCCCCAGGTACGGGCGGGGCGACTGGAAAACTCAAACACTGGTGAGGATTGGGTGCATAGGGGCTTGGCAAGCCCCATATGCGGACTCTTGGCCCAGGCCCTGACAGGCCTTTCCTTGACATGGGGCTCATGCTGAGGGTCAGAGTGTGAATTTGTGCCCAAGCAGCACTCAAGTTTGGGCGTGGCATCAGGGACCAGGAAGGTTTCTCCCACCCTGAAGGTGTGACTCCATGCCAAGAGCAAGCTTTACAGCCACGGGGAAGGAGGAGTTCTGTGTTGTGCTTGCGATACCCAGCTGTGTGGAGAATTGATATAATGTCTAGGTTCAGATATCTGAAAACCAAGGATAGGAAGATGTGGCGGCATAAGACCATGGCGTGTCCGAAGTGCTGGGTGTGCGGCCAGCTGTCTCCTTGTCTGTCTGGACGTCTGGCTTCAGACTGTGTCAGACAGAGCATGAGTGCCCAGAGCAGCCTATCCAGTTCGGGTACCGTCGAGGCCCGAGCAGGTTGATCCTCATCTGGGTTTTCTGGAGAGAGCCTCACAGGGAAACGTTTTTCTT
Source organism: Mustela nivalis (assembly GCF_964662115.1). Lineage (NCBI taxonomy): Eukaryota > Metazoa > Chordata > Mammalia > Carnivora > Mustelidae > Mustela > Mustela nivalis. Next base: position 107,158 of record NW_028135801.1, read on the forward strand.
CCCTTGGGCAGACCCTGGGCTGGGTTGTGGTTCTGGAGTTCCTAGTCCGGAGGGCTTGTTTGCCAGGAGTGTGAAGAAGGAAGTCTGAAAACACAAGCTAGCGTGAGGTTTGGGACCGATGGCACGGCAGGCCCACTCTGAGAGGCTGAATCGAGATCTCCTGCACTGAGGTCATTTCAACTCTGAGACGTGCCTCAGGCTAGAGTTTTTGTCCAGCATGGCCTCTTCCTGAATGGTGTGGGGGCCTCATGAGGCCAGGAAGGTTTGCCTACGATGGGATTTGTGAACTCCTCCAAACCTCAAGGTTTCCTTCTGCACGAAAGTCGAGTGCTATTGGATGGTTCCAGGAGGCCCCATACGGAAAGACTCGAGAGCAGGTGTCTAAGCATGGATGCCTGGGAACGCCACCTCATATTCCCACTCTTTAGTCAGGACAAGGCAGGCTCAATCTGCGGGCTCCTGGGTGAGCTACCCAGAGGGGAGAGTTGAAATGGACTCTCCTGAAGATGAGTCCTACTGTGGCTTGGTGGCCTGGGAGACCTTGGAATGTGGAGGTGGCTCAGGGACTCTGCAGGATTCTCCAACCTGAGGTGTTTGACACGGCTCCAACAAGGAAGCTTCCCATGTGGAGACGAGAGAAGTTCTGTTCAGTGCCTCAGGAAAGCCCCATATCCTGTTCTTCGAACCAAAGCCTCTGAGGAGTGACACCTGGAAAACAAAGCAAGAGTTGAGATTAGGGCCTAAGGGCCTGTCAGGCTCAACCTTCTATCTCTGTTGACATCGGTGTGCATGCCTTCATGGAGGTAGCAGCTCCGCTTGTGTCCGAAGGCCCCTGTGTGTGCAGGGAGGCTCCCGGTAATGGTATGTCCTCGGGGGCCTTGAGGTTTCTCATATTCTGGAGGTGTGTGGCCAAAGGAATGGACAGAGTTTCCCAGGAGAGAGCAGGCATGGTCCTGTGGTATGGCTCCAGAGGACCCAGCCTAGAGGCTGTGTTTGCCAGGGCTGTGGGGACAGATGTCTGAAAAAGCAAACTTGGCTCAGGTAGGGGCCAAGGTAATGGCAGGCCTGATCTCCAGTCCGAGAGGGGAGATCCTCTGGATATCAAAGGAGGGCAAGTGGGAGGCAGTCGCTCAGGCTTTTGTCTCTGGGTGTTGCGTTCACAGTGGCCGTTCAGGGTAGGGGTTGCTTCAGGGGCCGAGGAAGAGCCTTCCTCTCGGGGGATTGTCCAAGCTCCCAAGTGTTTGGGTTCATTCTGTGGGAAGGGAAGAGTACTGATTTCTGCCACAGGGGACCCCCCAGGAGAGGGACTCTAGAGCACAGCAGTGGGTTCCCTCAACTGGAATACACACCATCTAGTTAGTCCTGCGTGCCTATGGGCATGGCAAGCCACATATGCGGGCTCTTGGTCCAATCACTGAGAGGCGTTACTTGAATAAGGTACTCACGCTGAGGGTCACAATGTGTGTTTGTGCCCAAGGCGGCCCTCACACATGGGCGTGGCCTCATGGGCCATGCCGTTTTCTCCTACACTGAAGGTTTGACTCACTGCCAGCAGCAAGGTTTCTTGCCATGGGGAAGGAGGGGTTCTGACTTGTGCATCAGGTTCCGCCCTGTGCAGGGATTGGAGATAAGGTCTAGGTTCTGATGACTGAAAACCCAGGTTGGGAATGGATGGTGGCCTAAGGCAGTGGCGTGTCCAATGTGCTGGGTGTGCAGCCAGCTGTGTCGGTGTCTGTTGGAAGGTCTGGGCTCAGGCTATTTGCGACAGAGCATCAGTGTTTAAGGTAGCCTATGCAATTGGGGTGTTGCCGAGGGCCAAGCAGTTTGATCCTCATTTGGGGTTTCTGGGCAGCACCATAGACAAAGTTTTTCTCCTGGGAGGCAGGCGGAGTGCTTCATTGTGGCCCCAGAATTCCCAGAAGGGAGGGTTTGTGGGCCAGGAGTGTGAGGACGGAAGTCTAGGAACACAAGCTAAAGTGAGGATTGGAGCCAAGGGCAGAGCAGGCCCACTAGGCAGAGGCTGAATCAAAATCTCCTGCATCTGAAGTCAGGCTGAGGATCAGACGTTGGCTGAGGCTGGAGTATGTGTCCATGATGGCACCTTCATGAAGCGGTGGCCTCATGAGGCCAAGGAAGTTTTCCCACGCTGAGTTTGGAGGTTGCCCCAAACCACCAGGTTTCCTTCTGTGGGACATTCGAGTCCTGTTGCATGGCTCCAGGACATACCATACGGAAGGACTGGAGAGCACGGTTCAAAGGATGGATCCCTGTACAGCATGCCTCGCATTCCCATTGGCCATTAGCCACAAGATATGTTTGATCTGCTGCCTCTGGGGCACGCTAACCAGGGGGCTGAGTTGAAATGGCCTCTCCTGAGGATGCGTCATAATGTGCGTTTGGGTCCATGGAAACCTTGGAATGTGCTGGTTGTTCAGTGGCCCTGCGGAACTCTCCTACCTGAAGGGTTTGATACATCCCCAGTAAGTAAGCTCCCCATGTGGAGGCGAGAGAGGTTTGGTTTGGTGCCTCAGAAAAGCCCCGTGTGCTGGTCTACGAAAACAGACCTCTGAGGACGGACACATGGAAACCAGAGCTAAGGTTCAGATTAGGGCCTGGGGGCCTGTCCATTTCAACCGTCTGTCTCTGGGGACACTGTCTGAGAGTCTAAGTGGAGATAGTTGCTCCGCTGGTGTCAGAGAGCCCCTCTTAGTCCAGGGTGGCCTACACTATTGATGGCCTCAGGGGCCTTGGAGCTTTTCCCTAACCTGTAGGGTTGTGGTCAATGGATTGGGCACAATTTCCTTGGAGAGGGCAGGCACAATCTTTCGCTGTGGCTCCAGAGGCCCTAGCCTGGCGGGTGTGTGGGTCCAGGCTGAGGGCACAGAAGTCTGAAAACACAAACTCAGCTTATGAGTGGCGCCTAGGGTATGGCAGGCCGGATGTACAGCCCGAGAGGGAGCTCCTGGGCCTCTGAAACAAGGGCGAGGGGGAGGCGTTCCTTCAGGCTTTTGTCTCTGGATGTTGTGTCCGAGATAGCCGTGGATTGGAGGGGTGGCCTCAGGGACTGTGGACGAGTATCGCTCTCTGGGGATTTGTCCCAGCTCCCAAGAGTTTGGGGTCATTTTGTGGGAAGGGTGGAGTCGTGTTGTCTGGCTCATGTGTCTCTCCAAGAAAGGGATTCCAGAGCAGAGCCCCAGGTACGGGCGGGGCGACTGGAAAACTCAAACACTGGTGAGGATTGGGTGCATAGGGGCTTGGCAAGCCCCATATGCGGGCTCTTGGCCCAGGCCCTGACAGGCCGTTCTTTGACATGGGGCTCATGCTGAGGGTCAGAGTGTGAATTTGTGCCCAAGCAGCACTCAAGTTTGGGCGTGGCATCAGGGACCAGGAAGGTTTCTCCCACCCTGAAGGTGTGACTCCATGCCAAGAGCAAGCTTTACAGCCACGGGGAAGGAGGAGTTCTGTGTTGTGCTTGCGATACCCAGCTGTGTGGAGAATTGATCTAATGTCTAGGTTCAGATATCTGAAAACCAAGGTTAGGAAGAGGTGGCGGCATAAGACCATGGCGTGTCCGAAGTGCTGGGTGTGCGGCCAGCTGTCTCCTTGTCTGTCTGGACGTCTGGCTTCAGGCTGTGTCAGACAGAGCATGAGTGCCCAGAGCAGCCTATCCAGTTCGGGTACCGTCGAGGCCCGAGCAGGTTGATCCTCATCTGGGTTTTCTGGAGAGAGCCCCACAGGGAAACGTTTTTCTTCCCTTGGGCAGACCCTGGGCTGGGTTGTGGTTCTGGAGTTCCTAGTCCGGAGGGCTTGTTTGCCAGGAGTGTGAGGAAGGAAGTCTGAAAACACAAGCTAGCGTGAGGTTTGGGACCGATGGCACGGCAGGCCCACTCTGAGAGGCTGAATCGAGATCTCCTGCACTGAGGTCATTTCAACTCTGAGACGTGCCTCAGGCTAGAGTTTTTGTCCAGGATGGCCTCTTCCTGAATGGTGTGGGGGCCTCATGAGGCCAGGAAGGTTTGCCTACGATGGGATTTGTGAACTACTCCAAACCTCAAGGTTTCCTTCTGCACGAAAGTCGAGTGCTATTGGATGGTTCCAGGAGGCCCCATACGGAAAGACTCGAGAGCAGGTGTCTAAGCATGGATGCCTGGGAACGCCACCTCATATTCCCACTCTTTAGTCAGGACAAGGCAGGCTCAATCTGCGGGCTCCTGGGTGAGCTACCCAGAGGGGAGAGTTGAAATGGACTCTCCTGAAGATGAGTCCTACTGTGGCTTGGTGGCCTGGGAGACCTTGGAATGTGGAGGTGGCTCAGGGACTCTGCAGGATTCTCCAACCTGAGGTGTTTGACACGGCTCCAACAAGGAAGCTTCCCATGTGGAGACGAGAGAAGTTCTGTTCAGTGCCTCAGGAAAGCCCCATATCCTGTTCTTCGAACCAAAGCCTCTGAGGAGTGACACCTGGAAAACAAAGCAAGAGTTGAGATTAGGGCCTAAGGGCCTGTCGGGCTCAACCTTCTATCTCTGTTGACATCGGTGTGCATGCCTTCATGGAGGTAGCAGCTCCGCTTGTGTCCGAAGGCCCCTGTGTGTGCAGGGAGGCTCCCGGTAATGGTATGTCCTCGGGGGCCTTGAGGTTTCTCATATTCTGGAGGTGTGTGGCCAAAGGAATGGACAGAGTTTCCCAGGAGAGAGCAGGCATGGTCCTGTGGTATGGCTCCAGAAGACCCAGCCTAGAGGCTGTGTTTGCCAGGGCTGTGGGGACAGATGTCTGAAAAAGCAAACTTGGCTCAGGTAGGGGCCAAGGTAATGGCAGGCCTGATCTCCAGTCTGAGAGGGGAGATCCTCTGGATATCAAAGGAGGGCAAGTGGGAGGCAGTCGCTCAGGCTTTTGTCTCTGGGTGTTGCGTTCACAGTGGCCGTTCAGGGTAGGGGTTGCTTCAGGGGCCGAGGAAGAGCCTTCCTCTCGGGGGATTGTCCAAGCTCCCAAGTGTTTGGGTTCATTCTGTGGGAAGGGAAGAGTACTGTTTTCTGCCACAGGGGACCCCCCAGGAGAGGGACTCTAGAGCACAGCAGTGGGTTCCCTCAACTGGAATACACACCATCTAGTTAGTCCTGCGTGCCTATGGGCATGGCAAGCCACATATGCGGGCTCTTGGTCCAATCACTGAGAGGCGTTACTTGAATAAGGTACTCACGCTGAGGGTCACAATGTGTGTTTGTGCCCAAGGCGGCCCTCACACATGGGCGTGGCCTCATGGGCCATGCCGTTTTCTCCTACACTGAAGGTTTGACTCACTGCCAGCAGCAAGGTTTCTTGCCATGGGGAAGGAGGGGTTCTGACTTGTGCATCAGGTTCCGCCCTGTGCAGGGATTGGAGATAAGGTCTAGGTTCTGATGACTGAAAACCCAGGTTGGGAATGGATGGTGGCTAAGGCAGTGGCGGGTCCAATGTGCTGGGTGTGCAGCCAGCTGTGTCGGTGTCTGTTGGAAGGTCTGGGCTCAGGCTATTTGCGACAGAGCATCAGTGTTTAAGGTAGCCTATGCAATTGGGGTGTTGCCGAGGGCCAAGCAGTTTGATCCTCATTTGGGGTTTCTGGGCAGCACCATAGACAAAGTTTTTCTCCTGGGAGGCAGGCGGAGTGCTTCATTGTGGCCCCAGAATTCCCAGAAGGGAGGGTTTGTGGGCCAGGAGTGTGAGGACGGAAGTCTAGGAACACAAGCTAAAGTGAGGATTGGAGCCAAGGGCAGAGCAGGCCCACTAGGCAGAGGCTGAATCAAAATCTCCTGCATCTGAAGTCAGGCTGAGGATCAGACGTTGGCTGAGGCTGGAGTATGTGTCCATGATGGCACCTTCATGAAGCGGGGGCCTCATGAGGCCAAGGAAGTTTTCCCACGCTGAGTTTGGAGGTTGCCCCAAACCACCAGGTTTCCTTCTGTGGGACATTCGAGTCCTGTTGCATGGCTCCAGGACATACCATACGGAAGGACTGGAGAGCACGGTTCGAAGGATGGATCCCTGTACAGCATGCCTCGCATTCCCATTGGCCATTAGCCACAAGATATGTTTGATCTGCTGCCTCTGGGGCACGCTAACCAGGGGGCTGAGTTGAAATGGCCTCTCCTGAGGATGCGTCATAATGTGCGTTTGGGTCCATGGAAACCTTGGAATGTGCTGGTTGTTCAGTGGCCCTGCGGAACTCTCCTACCTGAAGGGTTTGATACATCCCCAGTAAGTAAGCTCCCCATGTGGAGGCGAGAGAGGTTTGGTTTGGTGCCTCAGAAAAGCCCCGTGTGCTGGTCTACGAAAACAGACCTCTGAGGACGGACACATGGAAACCAGAGCTAAGGTTCAGATTAGGGCCTGGGGGCCTGTCCATTTCAACCGTCTGTCTCTGGGGACACTGTCTGAGAGTCTAAGTGGAGATAGTTGCTCCGCTGGTGTCAGAGAGCCCCTCTTAGTCCAGGGTGGCCTACACTATTGATGGCCTCAGGGGCCTTGGAGCTTTTCCCTAACCTGTAGGGTTGTGGTCAATGGATTGGGCACAATTTCCTTGGAGAGGGCAGGCACAATCTTTCGCTGTGGCTCCAGAGGCCCTAGCCTGGCGGTTGTGTGGGTCCAGGCTGAGGGCACAGAAGTCTGAAAACACAAACTCAGCTTATGAGTGGCGCCTAGGGTATGGCAGGCCGGATGTACAGCCCGAGAGGGAGCTCCTGGGCCTCTGAAACAAGGGCGAGGGGGAGGCGTTCCTTCAGGCTTTTGTCTCTGGATGTTGTGTCCGAGATAGCCGTGGATTGGAGGGGTGGCCTCAGGGACTGTGGACGAGTATCCCTCTCTGGGGATTTGTCCCAGCTCCCAAGAGTTTGGGGTCATTTTGTGGGAAGGGTGGAGTCGTGTTGTCTGGCTCATGTGTCTCTCCAAGAAAGGGATTCCAGAACAGAGCCCCAGGTACGGGCGGGGCGACTGGAAAACTCAAACACTGGTGAGGATTGGATGCATAGGGGCTTGGCAAGCCCCATATGCGGGCTCTTGGCCCAGGCCCTGACAGGCCTTTCTTTGACATGGGGCTCATGCTGAGGGTCAGAGTGTGAATTTGTGCCCAAGCAGCACTCAAGTTTGGGCGTGGCATCAGGGACCAGGAAGGTTTCTCCCACCCTGAAGGTGTGACTCCATGCCAAGAGCAAGCTTTACAGCCACGGGGAAGGAGGAGTTCTGTGTTGTGCTTGCGATACCCAGCTGTGTGGAGAATTGATATAATGTCTAGGTTCAGATATCTGAAAACCAAGGTTAGGAAGAGGTGGCGGCATAAGACCATGGCGTGTCCGAAGTGCTGGGTATGCGGCCAGCTGTCTCCTTGTCTGTCTGGACGTCTGGCTTCAGGCTGTGTCAGACAGAGCATGAGCGCCCAGAGCAGCCTATCCAGTTCGGGTACCGTCGAGGCCCGAGCAGGTTGATCCTCATCTGGGTTTTCTGGAGAGAGCCCCACAGGGAAACGTTTTTCTTCCCTTGGGCAGACCCTGGGCTGGGTTGTGGTTCTGGAGTTCCTAGTCCGGAGGGCTTGTTTGCCAGGAGTGTGAGGAAGGAAGTCTGAAAACACAAGCTAGCGTGAGGTTTGGGACCGATGGCACGGCAGGCCCACTCTGAGAGGCTGAATCGAGATCTCCTGCACTGAGGTCATTTCAACTCTGAGACGTGCCTCAGGCTAGAGTTTTTGTCCAGCATGGCCTCTTCCTGAATGGTGTGGGGGCCTCATGAGGCCAGGAAGGTTTGCCTACGATGGGATTTGTGAACTACTCCAAACCTCAAGGTTTCCTTCTGCACGAAAGTCGAGTGCTATTGGATGGTTCCAGGAGGCCCCATACGGAAAGACTCGAGAGCAGGTGTCTAAGCATGGATGCCTGGGAATGCCACCTCATATTCCCACTCTTTAGTCAGGACAAGGCAGGCTCAATCTGCAGGCTCCTGGGTGAGCTACCCAGAGGGGAGAGTTGAAATGGACTCTCCTGAAGATGAGTCCTACTGTGGCTTGGTGGCCTGGGAGACCTTGGAATGTGGAGGTGGCTCAGGGACTCTGCAGGATTCTCCAACCTGAGGTGTTTGACACGGCTCCAACAAGGAAGCTTCCCATGTGGAGACGAGAGAAGTTCTGTTCAGTGCCTCAGGAAAGCCCCATAACCTGTTCTTCGAACCAAAGCCTCTGAGGAGTTACACCTGGAAAACCAAGCAAGAGTTGAGATTAGGGCCTAAGGGCCTGTCGGGCTCAACCTTCTATCTCTGTTGACATCGGTGTGCATGCCTTCATGGAGGTAGCAGCTCCGCTTGTGTCCGAAGGCCCCTGTGTGTGCAGGGAGGCTCCCGGTAATGGTATGTCCTCGGGGGCCTTGAGGTTTCTCATATTCTGGAGGTGTGTGGCCAAAGGAATGGACAGAGTTTCCCAGGAGAGAGCAGGCATGGTCCTGTGGTATGGCTCCAGAGGACCCAGCCTAGAGGCTGTGTTTGCCAGGGCTGTGGGGACAGATGTCTGAAAAAGCAAACTTGGCTCAGGTAGGGTCCAAGGTAATGGCAGGCCTGATCTCCAGTCTGAGAGGGGAGATCCTCTGGATATCAAAGGAGGGCAATTGGGAGGCAGTCGCTCAGGCTTTTGTCTCTGGGTGTTGCGTTCACAGTGGCCGTTCAGGGTAAGGGTTGCTTCAGGGGCCGAGGAAGAGCCTTCCTCTCGGGGGATTGTCCAAGCTCCCAAGTGTTTGGGTTAATTCTGTGGGAAGGGAAGAGTACTGTTTTCTGCCACAGGGGACCCCCCAGGAGAGGGACTCTAGAGCACAGCAGTGGGTTCCCTCAACTGGAATACACACCATCTAGTTAGTCCTGCGTGCCTATGGGCATGGCAAGCCACATATGCGGGCTCTTGGTCCAATCACTGAGAGGCGTTACTTGAATAAGGTACTCACGCTGAGGGTCACAATGTGTGTTTGTGCCCAAGGCGGCCCTCACACATGGGCGTGGCCTCATGGGCCATGCCGTTTTCTCCTACACTGAAGGTTTGACTCACTGCCAGCAGCAAGGTTTCTTGCCATGGGGAAGGAGGGGTTCTGACTTGTGCATCAGGTTCCCCCCTGTGCAGGGGTTGGAGATAAGGTCTAGGTTCTGATGACTGAAAACCCAGGTTGGGAATGGATGGTGGCCTAAGGCAGTGGCGGGTCCAATGTGCTGGGTGTGCAGCCAGCTGTGTCGGTGTCTGTTGGAAGGTCTGGGCTCAGGCTATTTGCGACAGAGCATCAGTGTTTAAGGTAGCCTATGCAATTGGGGTGTTGCCGAGGGCCAAGCAGTTTGATCCTCATTTGGGGTTTCTGGGCAGCACCATAGACAAAGTTTTTCTCCTGGAGGCAGGCGGAGTGCTTCATTGTGGCCCCAGAATTCCCAGAAGGGAGGGTTTGTGGGCCAGGAGTGTGAGGACGGAAGTCTAGGAACACAAGCTAAAGTGAGGATTGGAGCCAAGGGCAGAGCAGGCCCACTAGGCAGATGCTGAATCAAAATCTCCTGCATCTGAAGTCAGGCTGAACATCAGACGTTGGCTGAGGCTGGAGTATGTGTCCATGATGGCACCTTCATGAAGCGGGGGCCTCATGAGGCCAAGGAAGTTTTCCCACGCTGAGTTTGGAGGTTGCCCCAAACCACCAGGTTTCCTTCTGTGGGACATTCGAGTCCTGTTGCATGGCTCCAGGACATACCATACGGAAGGACTGGAGAGCACGGTTCGAAGGATGGATCCCTGTACAGCATGCCTCGCATTCCCATTGGCCATTAGCCACAAGATATGTTTGATCTGCTGCCTCTGGGGCACGCTAACCAGGGGGCTGAGTTGAAATGGCCTCTCCTGAGGATGCGTCATAATGTGCGTTTGGGTCCATGGAAACCTTGGAATGTGCTGGTTGTTCAGTGGCCCTGCGGAACTCTCCTACCTGAAGGGTTTGATACATCCCCAGTAAGTAAGCTCCCCATGTGGAGGCGAGAGAGGTTTGGTTTGGTGCCTCAGAAAAGCCCCGTGTGCTGGTCTACGAAAACAGACCTCTGAGGACGGACACATGGAAACCAGAGCTAAGGTTCAGATTAGGGCCTGGGGGCCTGTCCATTTCAACCTTCTGTCTCTGGGGACACTGTCTGAGAGTCTAAGTGGAGATAGTTGCTCCGCTGGTGTCAGAGAGCCCCTCTTAGTCCAGGGTGGCCTACACTATTGATGGCCTCAGGGGCCTTGGAGCTTTTCCCTAACCTGTAGGGTTGTGGTCAATGGATTGGGCACAATTTCCTTGGAGAGGGCAGGCACAATCTTTCGCTGTGGCTCCAGAGGCCCTAGCCTGGCGGTTGTGTGGGTCCAGGCTGAGGGCACAGAAGTCTGAAAACACAAACTCAGCTTATGAGTGGCGCCTAGGGTATGGCAGGCCGGATGGACAGCCCGAGAGGGAGCTCCTGGGCCTCTGAAACAAGGGCGAGTGGGAGGCGTTCCTTCAGGCTTTTGTCTCTGGATGTTGTGTCCGAGATAGCCGTGGATTGGAGGGGTGGCCTCAGGGACTTTGGACGAGTATCGCTCTCTGGGGATTTGTCCCAGCTCCCAAGAGTTTGGGGTCATTTTGTGGGAAGGGTGGAGTCGTGTTGTCTGGCTCATGTGTCTCTCCAAGAAAGGGATTCCAGAGCAGAGCCCCAGGTACGGGCGGGGCGACTGGAAAACTCAAACACTGGTGAGGATTGGGTGCATAGGGGCTTGGCAAGCCCCATATGCGGGCTCTTGGCCCAGGCCCTGACAGGCCTTTCTTTGACATGGGGCTCATGTTGAGGGTCAGAGTGTGAATTTGTGCCCAAGCAGCACTCAAGTTTGGGCGTGGCATCAGGGACCAGGAAGGTTTCTCCCACCCTGAAGGTGTGACTCCATGCCAAGAGCAAGCTTTACAGCCACGGGGAAGGAGGAGTTCTGTGTTGTGCTTGCGATACCCAGCTGTGTGGAGAATTGATATAATGTCTAGGTTCAGATATCTGAAAACCAAGGTTAGGAAGAGGTGCCGGCATAAGACCATGGCGTGTCCGAAGTGCTGGGTATGCGGCCAGCTGTCTCCTTGTCTGTCTGGACGTCTGGCTTCAGGCTGTGTCAGACAGAGCATGAGCGCCCAGAGCAGCCTATCCAGTTCGGGTACCGTCGAGGCCCGAGCAGGTTGAACCTCATCTGGGTTTTCTGGAGAGAGCCCCACAGGGAAACGTTTTTCTTCCCTTGGGCAGACCCTGGGCTGGGTTGTGGTTCTGGAGTTCCTAGTCCGGAGGGCTTGTTTGCCAGGAGTGTGAGGAAGGAAGTCTGAAAACACAAGCTAGCGTGAGGTTTGGGACCGATGGCACGGCAGGCCCACTCTGAGAGGCTGAATCGAGATCTCCTGCACTGAGGTCATTTCAACTCTGAGACGTGCCTCAGGCTAGAGTTTTTGTCCAGCATGGCCTCTTCCTGAATGGTGTGGGGGCCTCATGAGGCCAGGAAGGTTTGCCTACGATGGGATTTGTGAACTACTCCAAACCTCAAGGTTTCCTTCTGCACGAAAGTCGAGTGCTATTGGATGGTTCCAGGAGGCCCCATACGGAAAGACTCGAGAGCAGGTGTCTAAGCATGGATGCCTGGGAACGCCACCTCATATTCCCACTCTTTAGTCAGGACAAGGCAGGCTCAATCTGCAGGCTCCTGGGTGAGCTACCCAGAGGGGAGAGTTGAAATGGACTCTCCTGAAGATGAGTCCTACTGTGGCTTGGTGGCCTGGGAGACCTTGGAATATGGAGGTGGCTCAGGGACTCTGCAGGATTCTCCAACCTGAGGTGTTTGACACGGCTCCAACAAGGAATCTTCCCATGTGGAGACGAGAGAAGTTCTCTTCAGTGCCTCAGGAAAGCCCCATAACCTGTTCTTCGAACCAAAGCCTCTGAGGATTTACACCTGGAAAACCAAGCAAGAGTTGAGATTAGGGCCTAAGGGCCTGTCGGGCTCAACCTTCTATCTCTGTTGACATCGGTGTGCATGCCTTCATGGAGGTAGCAGCTCCGCTTGTGTCCGAAGGCCCCTGTGTGTGCAGGGAGGCTCCCGGTAATGGTATGTCCTCGGGGGCCTTGAGGTTTCTCATATTCTGGAGGTGTGTGGCCAAAGGAATGGACAGAGTTTCCCAGGAGAGAGCAGGCATGGTCCTGTGGTATGGCTCCAGAGGACCCAGCCTAGAGGCTGTGTTTGCCAGGGCTGTGGGGACAGATGTCTGAAAAAGCAAACTTGGCTCAGGTAGGGGCCAAGGTAATGGCAGGCCTGATCTCCAGTCCGAGAGGGGAGATCCTCTGGATATCAAAGGAGGGCAAGTGGGAGGCAGTCGCTCAGGCTTTTGTCTCTGGGTGTTGCGTTCACAGTGGCCGTTCAGGGTAAGGGTTGCTTCAGGGGCCGAGGAAGAGCCTTCCTCTCGGGGGATTGTCCAAGCTCCCAAGTGTTTGGGTTCATTCTGTGGGAAGGGAAGAGTACTGTTTTCTGCCACAGGGGACCCCCCAGGAGAGGGACTCTAGAGCACAGCAGTGGGTTCCCTCAACTGGAATACACACCATCTAGTTAGTCCTGCGTGCCTATGGGCATGGCAAGCCACATATGCGGGCTCTTGGTCCAATCACTGAGAGGCGTTACTTGAATAAGGTACTCACGCTGAGGGTCACAATGTGTGTTTGTGCCCAAGGCGGCCCTCACACATGGGCGTGGCCTCATGGGCCATGCCGTTTTCTCCTACACTGAAGGTTTGACTCACTGCCAGCAGCAAGGTTTCTTGCCATGGGGAAGGAGGGATTCTGACTTGTGCATCAGGTTCCCCCCTGTGCAGGGATTGGAGATAAGGTCTAGGTTCTGATGACTGAAAACCCAGGTTGGGAATGGATGGTGGCCTAAGGCATTGGCGGGTCAATGTGCTGGGTGTGCAGCCAGCTGTGTCAGTGTCTGTTGGAAGGTCTGGGCTCAGGCTATTTGCGACAGAGCATCAGTGTTTAAGGTAGCCTATGCAAGTGGGGTGTTGCCGAGGGCCAAGCAGTTTGATCCTCATTTGGGGTTTCTGGGCAGCACCATAGACAAAGTTTTTCTCCTGGAGGCAGGCGGAGTGCTTCATTGTGGCCCCAGAATTCCCAGAAGGGAGGGTTTGTGGGCCAGGAGTGTGAGGACGGAAGTCTAGGAACACAAGCTAAAGTGAGGATTGGAGCCAAGGGCAGAGCAGGCCCACTAGGCAGATGCTGAATCAAAATCTCCTGCATCTGAAGTCAGGCTGAACATCAGACGTTGGCTGAGACTGGAGTATGTGTCCATGATGGCACCTTCATGAAGCGGGGGCCTCATGAGGCCAAGGAAGTTTTCCCACGCTGAGTTTGGAGGTTGCCCCAAACCACCAGGTTTCCTTCTGTGGGACATTCGAGTCCTGTTGCATGGCTCCAGGACATACCATACGGAAGGACTGGAGAGCACGGTTCGAAGGATGGATCCCTGTACAGCATGCCTCGCATTCCCATTGGCCATTAGCCACAAGATATGTTTGATCTGCTGCCTCTGGGGCACGCTAACCAGGGGGCTGAGTTGAAATGGCCTCTCCTGAGGATGCGTCATAATGTGCGTTTGGGTCCATGGAAACCTTGGAATGTGCTGGTTGTTCAGTGGCCCTGCGGAACTCTCCTACCTGAAGGGTTTGATACATCCCCAGTAAGTAAGCTCCCCATGTGGAGGCGAGAGAGGTTTGGTTTGGTGCCTCAGAAAAGCCCCGTGTGCTGGTCTACGAAAACAGACCTCTGAGGACGGACACATGGAAACCAGAGCTAAGGTTCAGATTAGGGCCTGGGGGCCTGTCCATTTCAACCTTCTGTCTCTGGGGACACTGTCTGAGAGTCTAAGTGGAGATAGTTGCTCCGCTGGTGTCAGAGAGCCCCTCTTAGTCCAGGGTGGCCTACACTATTGATGGCCTCAGGGGCCTTGGAGCTTTTCCCTAACCTGTAGGGTTGTGGTCAATGGATTGGGCACAATTTCCTTGGAGAGGGCAGGCACAATCTTTCGCTGTGGCTCCAGAGGCCCTAGCCTGGCGGTTGTGTGGGTCCAGGCTGAGGGCACAGAAGTCTGAAAACACAAACTCAGCTTATGAGTGGCGCCTAGGGTATGGCAGGCCGGATGGACAGCCCGAGAGGGAGCTCCTGGGCCTCTGAAACAAGGGCGAGTGGGAGGCGTTCCTTCAGGCTTTTGTCTCTGGATGTTGTGCCGAGACAGCCGTGGATTGGAGGGGTGGCCTCAGGGACTGTGGACGAGTATCGCTCTCTGGGGATTTGTCCCAGCTCCCAAGAGTTTGGGGTCATTTTGTGGGAAGGGTGGAGTCGTGTTGTCTGGCTCATGTGTCTCTCCAAGAAAGGGATTCCAGAGCAGAGCCCCAGGTACGGGCGGGGCGACTGGAAAACTCAAACACTGGTGAGGATTGGGTGCATAGGGGCTTGGCAAGCCCCATATGCGGGCTCTTGGCCCAGGCCCTGACAGGCCTTTCTTTGACATGGGGCTCATGCTGAGGGTCAGAGTGTGAATTTGTGCCCAAGCAGCACTCAAGTTTGGGCGTGGCATCAGGGACCAGGAAGGTTTCTCCCACCCTGAAGGTGTGACTCCATGCCAAGAGCAAGCTTTACAGCCACGGGGAAGGAGGAGTTCTGTGTTGTGCTTGCGATACCCAGCTGTGTGGAGAATTGATATAATGTCTAGGTTCAGATATCTGAAAACCAAGGTTAGGAAGAGGTGCCGGCATAAGACCATGGCGTGTCCGAAGTGCTGGGTATGCGGCCAGCTGTCTCCTTGTCTGTCTGGACGTCTGGCTTCAGGCTGTGTCAGACAGAGCATGAGCGCCCAGAGCAGCCTATCCAGTTCGGGTACCGTCGAGGCCCGAGCAGGTTGATCCTCATCTGGGTTTTCTGGAGAGAGCCCCACAGGGAAACGTTTTTCTTCCCTTGGGCAGACCCTGGGCTGGGTTGTGGTTCTGGAGTTCCTAGTCCGGAGGGCTTGTTTGCCAGGAGTGTGAGGAAGGAAGTCTGAAAACACAAGCTAGCGTGAGGTTTGGGACCGATGGCACGGCAGGCCCACTCTGAGAGGCTGAATCGAGATCTCCTGCACTGAGGTCATTTCAACTCTGAGACGTGCCTCAGGCTAGAGTTTTTGTCCAGCATGGCCTCTTCCTGAATGGTGTGGGGGCCTCATGAGGCCAGGAAGGTTTGCCTACGATGGGATTTGTGAACTACTCCAAACCTCAAGGTTTCCTTCTGCACGAAAGTCGAGTGCTATTGGATGGTTCCAGGAGGCCCCATACGGAAAGACTCGAGAGCAGGTGTCTAAGCATAGATGCCTGGGAACGCCACCTCATATTCCCACTCTTTAGTCAGGACAAGGCAGGCTCAATCTGCAGGCTTCTGGGTGAGCTACCCAGAGGGGAGAGTTGAAATGGACTCTCCTGAAGATGAGTCCTACTGTGGCTTGGTGGCCTGGGAGACCTTGGAATGTGGAGGTGGCTCAGGGACTCTGCAGGATTCTCCAACCTGAGGTGTTTGACACGGCTCCAACAAGGAAGCTTCCCATGTGGAGACGAGAGAAGTTCTGTTCAGTGCCTCAGGAAAGCCCCATATCCTGTTCTTCGAACCAAAGCCTCTGAGGAGTTACACCTGGAAAACCAAGCAAGAGTTGAGATTAGGGCCTAAGGGCCTGTCGGGCTCAACCTTCTATCTCTGTTGACATCGGTGTGCATGCCTTCATGGAGGTAGCAGCTCCGCTTGTGTCCGAAGGCCCCTGTGTGTGCAGGGAGGCTCCCGGTAATGGTATGTCCTCGGGGGCCTTGAGGTTTCTCATATTCTGGAGGTGTGTGGCCAAAGGAATGGACAGAGTTTCCCAGGAGAGAGCAGGCATGGTCCTGTGGTATGGCTCCAGAGGACCCAGCCTAGAGGCTGTGTTTGCCAGGGCTGTGGGGACAGATGTCTGAAAAAGCAAACTTGGCTCAGGTAGGGGCCAAGGTAATGGCAGGCCTGATCTCCAGTCCGAGAGGGGAGATCCTCTGGATATCAAAGGAGGGCAAGTGGGAGGCAGTCGCTCAGGCTTTTGTCTCTGGGTGTTGCGTTCACAGTGGCCGTTCAGGGTAAGGGTTGCTTCAGGGGCCGAGGAAGAGCCTTCCTCTCGGGGGATTGTCCAAGCTCCCAAGTGTTTGGGTTCATTCTGTGGGAAGGGAAGAGTACTGTTTTCTGCCACAGGGGACCCCCCAGGAGAGGGACTCTAGAGCACAGCAGTGGGTTCCCTCAACTGGAATACACACCATCTAGTTAGTCCTGCGTGCCTATGGGCATGGCAAGCCACATATGCGGGCTCTTGGTCCAATCACTGAGAGGCGTTACTTGAATAAGGTACTCACGCTGAGGGTCACAATGTGTGTTTGTGCCCAAGGCGGCCCTCACACATGGGCGTGGCCTCATGGGCCATGCCGTTTTCTCCTACACTGAAGGTTTGACTCACTGCCAGCAGCAAGGTTTCTTGCCATGGGGAAGGAGGGGTTCTGACTTGTGCATCAGGTTGCCCCCTGTGCAGGGATTGGAGATAAGGTCTAGGTTCTGATGACTGAAAACCCAGGTTGGGAATGGATGGTGGCCTAAGGCAGTGGCGGGTCAATGTGCTGGGTGTGCAGCCAGCTGTGTCGGTGTCTGTTGGAAGGTCTGGGCTCAGGCTATTTGCGACAGAGCATCAGTGTTTAAGGTAGCCTATGCAATTGGGGTGTTGCCGAGGGCCAAGCAGTTTGATCCTCATTTGGGGTTTCTGGGCAGCACCATAGACAAAGTTTTTCTCCTGGAGGCAGGCGGAGTGCTTCATTGTGGCCCCAGAATTCCCAGAAGGGAGGGTTTGTGGGCCAGGAGTGTGAGGACGGAAGTCTAGGAACACAAGCTAAAGTGAGGATTGGAGCCAAGGGCAGAGCAGGCCCACTAGGCAGATGCTGAATCAAAATCTCCTGCATCTGAAGTCAGGCTGAACATCAGACGTTGGCTGAGGCTGGAGTATGTGTCCATGATGGCACCTTCATGAAGCGGGGGCCTCATGAGGCCAAGGAAGTTTTCCCACGCTGAGTTTGGAGGTTGCCCCAAACCACCAGGTTTCCTTCTGTGGGACATTCGAGTCCTGTTGCATGGCTCCAGGACATACCATACGGAAGGACTGGAGAGCACGGTTCGAAGGATGGATCCCTGTACAGCATGCCTCGCATTCCCATTGGCCATTAGCCACAAGATATGTTTGATCTGCTGCCTCTGGGGCACGCTAACCAGGGGGCTGAGTTGAAATGGCCTCTCCTGAGGATGCGTCATAATGTGCGTTTGGGTCCATGGAAACCTTGGAATGTGCTGGTTGTTCAGTGGCCCTGCGGAACTCTCCTACCTGAAGGGTTTGATACATCCCCAGTAAGTAAGCTCCCCATGTGGAGGCGAGAGAGGTTTGGTTTGGTGCCTCAGAAAAGCCCCGTGTGCTGGTCTACGAAAACAGACCTCTGAGGACGGACACATGGAAACCAGAGCTAAGGTTCAGATTAGGGCCTGGGGGCCTGTCCATTTCAACCTTCTGTCTCTGGGGACACTGTCTGAGAGTCTAAGTGGAGATAGTTGCTCCGCTGGTGTCAGAGAGCCCCTCTTAGTCCAGGGTGGCCTACACTATTGATGGCCTCAGGGGCCTTGGAGCTTTTCCCTAACCTGTAGGGTTGTGGTCAATGGATTGGGCACAATTTCCTTGGAGAGGGCAGGCACAATCTTTCGCTGTGGCTCCAGAGGCCCTAGCCTGGCAGTTGTGTGGGTCCAGGCTGAGGGCACAGAAGTCTGAAAACACAAACTCAGCTTATGAGTGGCGCCTAGGGTATGGCAGGCCGGATGGACAGCCCGAGAGGGAGCTCCTGGGCCTCTGAAACAAGGGCGAGTGGGAGGCGTTCCTTCAGGCTTTTGTCTCTGGATGTTGTGTCCGAGATAGCCGTGGATTGGAGGGGTGGCCTCAGGGACTTTGGACGAGTATCGCTCTCTGGGGATTTGTCCCAGCTCCCAAGAGTTTGGGGTCATTTTGTGGGAAGGGTGGAGTCGTGTTGTCTGGCTCATGTGTCTCTCCAAGAAAGGGATTCCAGAGCAGAGCCCCAGGTACGGGCGGGGCGACTGGAAAACTCAAACACTGGTGAGGATTGGGTGCATAGGGGCTTGGCAAGCCCCATATGCGGGCTCTTGGCCCAGGCCCTGACAGGCCTTTCTTTGACATGGGGCTCATGCTGAGGGTCAGAGTGTGAATTTGTGCCCAAGCAGCACTCAAGTTTGGGCGTGGCATCAGGGACCAGGAAGGTTTCTCCCACCCTGAAGGTGTGACTCCATGCCAAGAGCAAGCTTTACAGCCACGGGGAAGGAGGAGTTCTGTGTTGTGCTTGCGATACCCAGCTGTGTGGAGAATTGATATAATGTCTAGGTTCAGATATCTGAAAACCAAGGTTAGGAAGAGGTGGCGGCATAAGACCATGGCGTGTCCGAAGTGCTGGGTATGCGGCCAGCTGTCTCCTTGTCTGTCTGGACGACTGGCTTCAGGCTGTGTCAGACAGAGCATGAGCGCCCAGAGCAGCCTATCCAGTTCGGGTACCGTCGAGGCCCGAGCAGGTTGATCCTCATCTGGGTTTTCTGGAGAGAGCCCCACAGGGAAACGTTTTTCTTACCTTGGGCAGACCCTGGGCTGGGTTGTGGTTCTGGAGTTCCTAGTCCGGAGGGCTTGTTTGCCAGGAGTGTGAGGAAGGAAGTCTGAAAACACAAGCTAGCGTGAGGTTTGGGACCGATGGCACGGCAGGCCCACTCTGAGAGGCTGAATCGAGATCTCCTGCACTGAGGTCATTTCAACTCTGAGACGTGCCTCAGGCTAGAGTTTTTGTCCAGCATGGCCTCTTCCTGAATGGTGTGGGGGCCTCATGAGGCCAGGAAGGTTTGCCTACGATGGGATTTGTGAACTACTCCAAACCTCAAGGTTTCCTTCTGCACGAAAGTCGAGTGCTATTGGATGGTTCCAGGAGGCCCCATACGGAAAGACTCGAGAGCAGGTGTCTAAGCATGGATGCCTGGGAACGCCACCTCATATTCCCACTCTTTAGTCAGGACAAGGCAGGCTCAATCTGCAGGCTCCTGGGTGAGCTACCCAGAGGGGAGAGTTGAAATGGACTCTCCTGAAGATGAGTCCTACTGTGGCTTGGTGGCCTGGGAGACCTTGGAATGTGGAGGTGGCTCAGGGACTCTGCAGGATTCTCCAACCTGAGGTGTTTGACACGGCTCCAACAAGGAAGCTTCCCATGTGGAGACGAGAGAAGTTCTCTTCAGTGCCTCAGGAAAGCCCCATAACCTGTTCTTCGAACCAAAGCCTCTGAGGAGTTACACCTGGAAAACCAAGCAAGAGTTGAGATTAGGGCCTAAGGGCCTGTCGGGCTCAACCTTCTATCTCTGTTGACATCGGTGTGCATGCCTTCATGGAGGTAGCAGCTCCGCTTGTGTCCGAAGGCCCCTGTGTGTGCAGGGAGGCTCCCGGTAATGGTATGTCCTCGGGGGCCTTGAGGTTTCTCATATTCTGGAGGTGTGTGGCCAAAGGAATGGACAGAGTTTCCCAGGAGAGAGCAGGCATGGTCCTGTGGTATGGCTCCAGAGGACCCAGCCTAGAGGCTGTGTTTGCCAGGGCTGTGGGGACAGATGTCTGAAAAAGCAAACTTGGCTCAGGTAGGGGCCAAGGTAATGGCAGGCCTGATCTCCAGTCCGAGAGGGGAGATCCTCTGGATATCAAAGGAGGGCAAGTGGGAGGCAGTCGCTCAGGCTTTTGTCTCTGGGTGTTGCGTTCACAGTGGCCGTTCAGGGTAAGGGTTGCTTCAGGGGCCGAGGAAGAGCCTTCCTCTCGGGGGATTGTCCAAGCTCCCAAGTGTTTGGGTTCATTCTGTGGGAAGGGAAGAGTACTGTTTTCTGCCACAGGGGACCCCCCAGTAGAGGGACTCTAGAGCACAGCAGTGGGTTCCCTCAACTGGAATACACACCATCTAGTTAGTCCTGCGTGCCTATGGGCATGGCAAGCCACATATGCGGGCTCTTGGTCCAATCACTGAGAGGCGTTACTTGAATAAGGTACTCACGCTGAGGGTCACAATGTGTGTTTGTGCCCAAGGCGGCCCTCACACATGGGCGTGGCCTCATGGGCCATGCCGTTTTCTCCTACACTGAAGGTTTGACTCACTGCCAGCAGCAAGGTTTCTTGCCATGGGGAAGGAGGGATTCTGACTTGTGCATCAGGTTCCCCCCTGTGCAGGGATTGGAGATAAGGTCTAGGTTCTGATGACTGAAAACCCAGGTTGGGAATGGATGGTGGCCTAAGGCATTGGCGGGTCAATGTGCTGGGTGTGCAGCCAGCTGTGTCAGTGTCTGTTGGAAGGTCTGGGCTCAGGCTATTTGCGACAGAGCATCAGTGTTTAAGGTAGCCTATGCAAGTGGGGTGTTGCCGAGGGCCAAGCAGTTTGATCCTCATTTGGGGTTTCTGGGCAGCACCATAGACAAAGTTTTTCTCCTGGAGGCAGGCGGAGTGCTTCATTGTGGCCCCAGAATTCCCAGAAGGGAGGGTTTGTGGGCCAGGAGTGTGAGGACGGAAGTCTAGGAACACAAGCTAAAGTGAGGATTGGAGCCAAGGGCAGAGCAGGCCCACTAGGCAGATGCTGAATCAAAATCTCCTGCATCTGAAGTCAGGCTGAACATCAGACGTTGGCTGAGACTGGAGTATGTGTCCATGATGGCACCTTCATGAAGCGGGGGCCTCATGAGGCCAAGGAAGTTTTCCCACGCTGAGTTTGGAGGTTGCCCCAAACCACCAGGTTTCCTTCTGTGGGACATTCGAGTCCTGTTGCATGGCTCCAGGACATACCATACGGAAGGACTGGAGAGCACGGTTCGAAGGATGGATCCCTGTACAGCATGCCTCGCATTCCCATTGGCCATTAGCCACAAGATATGTTTGATCTGCTGCCTCTGGGGCACGCTAACCAGGGGGCTGAGTTGAAATGGCCTCTCCTGAGGATGCGTCATAATGTGCGTTTGGGTCCATGGAAACCTTGGAATGTGCTGGTTGTTCAGTGGCCCTGCGGAACTCTCCTACCTGAAGGGTTTGATACATCCCCAGTAAGTAAGCTCCCCATGTGGAGGCGAGAGAGGTTTGGTTTGGTGCCTCAGAAAAGCCCCGTGTGCTGGTCTACGAAAACAGACCTCTGAGGACGGACACATGGAAACCAGAGCTAAGGTTCAGATTAGGGCCTGGGGGCCTGTCCATTTCAACCTTCTGTCTCTGGGGACACTGTCTGAGAGTCTAAGTGGAGATAGTTGCTCCGCTGGTGTCAGAGAGCCCCTCTTAGTCCAGGGTGGCCTACACTATTGATGGCCTCAGGGGCCTTGGAGCTTTTCCCTAACCTGTAGGGTTGTGGTCAATGGATTGGGCACAATTTCCTTGGAGAGGGCAGGCACAATCTTTCGCTGTGGCTCCAGAGGCCCTAGCCTGGCGGTTGTGTGGGTCCAGGCTGAGGGCACAGAAGTCTGAAAACACAAACTCAGCTTATGAGTGGCGCCTAGGGTATGGCAGGCCGGATGGACAGCCCGAGAGGGAGCTCCTGGGCCTCTGAAACAAGGGCGAGTGGGAGGCGTTCCTTCAGGCTTTTGTCTCTGGATGTTGTGTCCGAGATAGCCGTGGATTGGAGGGGTGGCCTCAGGGACTGTGGACGAGTATCGCTCTCTGGGGATTTGTCCCAGCTCCCAAGAGTTTGGGGTCATTTTGTGGGAAGGGTGGAGTCGTGTTGTCTGGCTCATGTGTCTCTCCAAGAAAGGGATTCCAGAGCAGAGCCCCAGGTACGGGCGGGGCGACTGGAAAACTCAAACACTGGTGAGGATTGGGTGCATAGGGGCTTGGCAAGCCCCATATGCGGGCTCTTGGCCCAGGCCCTGACAGGCCTTTCTTTGACATGGGGCTCATGCTGAGGGTCAGAGTGTGAATTTGTGCCCAAGCAGCACTCAAGTTTGGGCGTGGCATCAGGGACCAGGAAGGTTTCTCCCACCCTGAAGGTGTGACTCCATGCCAAGAGCAAGCTTTACAGCCACGGGGAAGGAGGAGTTCTGTGTTGTGCTTGCGATACCCAGCTGTGTGGAGAATTGATATAATGTCTAGGTTCAGATATCTGAAAACCAAGGTTAGGAAGAGGTGGCGGCATAAGACCATGGCGTGTCCGAAGTGCTGGGTATGCGGCCAGCTGTCTCCTTGTCTGTCTGGACGTCTGGCTTCAGGCTGTGTCAGACAGAGCATGAGCGCCCAGAGCAGCCTATCCAGTTCGGGTACCGTCGAGGCCCGAGCAGGTTGATCCTCATCTGGGTTTTCTGGAGAGAGCCCCACAGGGAAACGTTTTTCTTACCTTGGGCAGACCCTGGGCTGGGTTGTGGTTCTGGAGTTCCTAGTCCGGAGGGCTTGTTTGCCAGGAGTGTGAGGAAGGAAGTCTGAAAACACAAGCTAGCGTGAGGTTTGGGACCGATGGCACGGCAGGCCCACTCTGAGAGGCTGAATCGAGATCTCCTGCACTGAGGTCATTTCAACTCTGAGACGTGCCTCAGGCTAGAGTTTTTGTCCAGCATGGCCTCTTCCTGAATGGTGTGGGGGCCTCATGAGGCCAGGAAGGTTTGCCTACGATGGGATTTGTGAACTACTCCAAACCTCAAGGTTTCCTTCTGCACGAAAGTCGAGTGCTATTGGATGGTTCCAGGAGGCCCCATACGGAAAGACTCGAGAGCAGGTGTCTAAGCATGGATGCCTGGGAACGCCACCTCATATTCCCACTCTTTAGTCAGGACAAGGCAGGCTCAATCTGCAGGCTTCTGGGTGAGCTACCCAGAGGGGAGAGTTGAAATGGACTCTCCTGAAGATGAGTCCTACTGTGGCTTGGTGGCCTGGGAGACCTTGGAATGTGGAGGTGGCTCAGGGACTCTGCAGGATTCTCCAACCTGAGGTGTTTGACACGGCTCCAACAAGGAAGCTTCCCATGTGGAGACGAGAGAAGTTCTGTTCAGTGCCTCAGGAAAGCCCCATATCCTGTTCTTCGAACCAAAGCCTCTGAGGAGTTACACCTGGAAAACCAAGCAAGAGTTGAGATTAGGGCCTAAGGGCCTGTCGGGCTCAACCTTCTATCTCTGTTGACATCGGTGTGCATGCCTTCATGGAGGTAGCAGCTCCGCTTGTGTCCGAAGGCCCCTGTGTGTGCAGGGAGGCTCCCGGTAATGGTATGTCCTCGGGGGCCTTGAGGTTTCTCATATTCTGGAGGTGTGTGGCCAAAGGAATGGACAGAGTTTCCCAGGAGAGAGCAGGCATGGTCCTGTGGTATGGCTCCAGAGGACCCAGCCTAGAGGCTGTGTTTGCCAGGGCTGTGGGGACAGATGTCTGAAAAAGCAAACTTGGCTCAGGTAGGGGCCAAGGTAATGGCAGGCCTGATCTCCAGTCCGAGAGGGGAGATCCTCTGGATATCAAAGGAGGGCAAGTGGGAGGCAGTCGCTCAGGCTTTTGTCTCTGGGTGTTGCGTTCACAGTGGCCGTTCAGGGTAAGGGTTGCTTCAGGGGCCGAGGAAGAGCCTTCCTCTCGGGGGATTGTCCAAGCTCCCAAGTGTTTGGGTTCATTCTGTGGGAAGGGAAGAGTACTGTTTTCTGCCACAGGGGACCCCCCAGGAGAGGGACTCTAGAGCACAGCAGTGGGTTCCCTCAACTGGAATACACACCATCTAGTTAGTCCTGCGTGCCTATGGGCATGGCAAGCCACATATGCGGGCTCTTGGTCCAATCACTGAGAGGCGTTACTTGAATAAGGTACTCACGCTGAGGGTCACAATGTGTGTTTGTGCCCAAGGCGGCCCTCACACATGGGCGTGGCCTCATGGGCCATGCCGTTTTCTCCTACACTGAAGGTTTGACTCACTGCCAGCAGCAAGGTTTCTTGCCATGGGGAAGGAGGGATTCTGACTTGTGCATCAGGTTCCCCCCTGTGCAGGGATTGGAGATAAGGTCTAGGTTCTGATGACTGAAAACCCAGGTTGGGAATGGATGGTGGCCTAAGGCAGTGGCGGGTCAATGTGCTGGGTGTGCAGCCAGCTGTGTCGGTGTCTGTTGGAAGGTCTGGGCTCAGGCTATTTGCGACAGAGCATCAGTGTTTAAGGTAGCCTATGCAAGTGGGGTGTTGCCGAGGGCCAAGCAGTTTGATCCTCATTTGGGGTTTCTGGGCAGCACCATAGACAAAGTTTTTCTCCTGGAGGCAGGCGGAGTGCTTCATTGTGGCCCTAGAATTCCCAGAAGGGAGGGTTTGTGGGCCAGGAGTGTGAGGACGGAAGTCTAGGAACACAAGCTAAAGTGAGGATTGGAGCCAAGGGCAGAGCAGGCCCACTAGGCAGATGCTGAATCAAAATCTCCTGCATCTGAAGTCAGGCTGAACATCAGACGTTGGCTGAGGCTGGAGTATGTGTCCATGATGGCACCTTCATGAAGCGGGGGCCTCATGAGGCCAAGGAAGTTTTCCCACGCTGAGTTTGGAGGTTGCCCCAAACCACCAGGTTTCCTTCTGTGGGACATTCGAGTCCTGTTGCATGGCTCCAGGACATACCATACGGAAGGACTGGAGAGCACGGTTCGAAGGATGGATCCCTGTACAGCATGCCTCGCATTCCCATTGGCCATTAGCCACAAGATATGTTTGATCTGCTGCCTCTGGGGCACGCTAACCAGGGGGCTGAGTTGAAATGGCCTCTCCTGAGGATGCGTCATAATGTGCGTTTGGGTCCATGGAAACCTTGGAATGTGCTGGTTGTTCAGTGGCCCTGCGGAACTCTCCTACCTGAAGGGTTTGATACATCCCCAGTAAGTAAGCTCCCCATGTGGAGGCGAGAGAGGTTTGGTTTGGTGCCTCAGAAAAGCCCCGTGTGCTGGTCTACGAAAACAGACCTCTGAGGACGGACACATGGAAACCAGAGCTAAGGTTCAGATTAGGGCCTGGGGGCCTGTCCATTTCAACCGTCTGTCTCTGGGGACACTGTCTGAGAGTCTAAGTGGAGATAGTTGCTCCGCTGGTGTCAGAGAGCCCCTCTTAGTCCAGGGTGGCCTACACTATTGATGGCCTCAGGGGCCTGGGAGCTTTTCCCTAACCTGTAGGGTTGTGGTCAATGGATTGGGCACAATTTCCTTGGAGAGGGCAGGCACAATCTTTCGCTGTGGCTCCAGAGGCCCTAGCCTGGCGGTTGTGTGGGTCCAGGCTGAGGGCACAGAAGTCTGAAAACACAAACTCAGCTTATGAGTGGCGCCTAGGGTATGGCAGGCCGGATGTACAGCCCGAGAGGGAGCTCCTGGGCCTCTGAAACAAGGGCGAGGGGGAGGCGTTCCTTCAGGCTTTTGTCTCTGGATGTTGTGTCCGAGATAGCCGTGGATTGGAGGGGTGGCCTCAGGGACTGTGGACGAGTATCCCTCTCTGGGGATTTGTCCCAGCTCCCAAGAGTTTGGGGTCATTTTGTGGGAAGGGTGGAGTCGTGTTGTCTGGCTCATGTGTCTCTCCAAGAAAGGGATTCCAGAGCAGAGCCCCAGGTACGGGCGGGGCGACTGGAAAACTCAAACACTGGTGAGGATTGGGTGCATAGGGGCTTGGCAAGCCCCATATGCGGGCTCTTGGCCCAGGCCCTGACAGGCCTTTCTTTGACATGGGGCTCATGCTGAGGGTCAGAGTGTGAATTTGTGCCCAAGCAGCACTCAAGTTTGGGCGTGGCATCAGGGACCAGGAAGGTTTCTCCCACCCTGAAGGTGTGACTCCATGCCAAGAGCAAGCTTTACAGCCACGGGGAAGGAGGAGTTCTGTGTTGTGCTTGCGATACCCAGCTGTGTGGAGAATTGATATAATGTCTAGGTTCAGATATCTGAAAACCAAGGTTAGGAAGAGGTGGCGGCATAAGACCATGGCGTGTCCGAAGTGCTGGGTATGCGGCCAGCTGTCTCCTTGTCTGTCTGGACGTCTGGCTTCAGGCTGTGTCAGACAGAGCATGAGCGCCCAGAGCAGCCTATCCAGTTCGGGTACCGTCGAGGCCCGAGCAGGTTGATCCTCATCTGGGTTTTCTGGAGAGAGCCCCACAGGGAAACGTTTTTCTTCCCTTGGGCAGACCCTGGGCTGGGTTGTGGTTCTGGAGTTCCTAGTCCGGAGGGCTTGTTTGCCAGGAGTGTGAGGAAGGAAGTCTGAAAACACAAGCTAGCGTGAGGTTTGGGACCGATGGCACGGCAGGCCCACTCTGAGAGGCTGAATCGAGATCTCCTGCACTGAGGTCATTTCAACTCTGAGACGTGCCTCAGGCTAGAGTTTTTGTCCAGCATGGCCTCTTCCTGAATGGTGTGGGGGCCTCATGAGGCCAGGAAGGTTTGCCTACGATGGGATTTGTGAACTACTCCAAACCTCAAGGTTTCCTTCTGCACGAAAGTCGAGTGCTATTGGATGGTTCCAGGAGGCCCCATACGGAAAGACTCGAGAGCAGGTGTCTAAGCATGGATGCCTGGGAATGCCACCTCATATTCCCACTCTTTAGTCAGGACAAGGCAGGCTCAATCTGCGGGCTCCTGGGTGAGCTACCCAGAGGGGAGAGTTGAAATGGACTCTCCTGAAGATGAGTCCTACTGTGGCTTGGTGGCCTGGGAGACCTTGGAATGTGGAGGTGGCTCAGGGACTCTGCAGGATTCTCCAACCTGAGGTGTTTGACACGGCTCCAACAAGGAAGCTTCCCATGTGGAGACGAGAGAAGTTCTGTTCAGTGCCTCAGGAAAGCCCCATAACCTGTTCTTCGAACCAAAGCCTCTGAGGAGTTACACCTGGAAAACCAAGCAAGAGTTGAGATTAGGGCCTAAGGGCCTGTCGGGCTCAACCTTCTATCTCTGTTGACATCGGTGTGCATGCCTTCATGGAGGTAGCAGCTCCGCTTGTGTCCGAAGGCCCCTGTGTGTGCAGGGAGGCTCCCGGTAATGGTATGTCCTCGGGGGCCTTGAGGTTTCTCATATTCTGGAGGTGTGTGGCCAAAGGAATGGACAGAGTTTCCCAGGAGAGAGCAGGCATGGTCCTGTGGTATGGCTCCAGAGGACCCAGCCTAGAGGCTGTGTTTGCCAGGGCTGTGGGGACAGATGTCTGAAAAAGCAAACTTGGCTCAGGTAGGGGCCAAGGTAATGGCAGGCCTGATCTCCAGTCTGAGAGGGGAGATCCTCTGGATATCAAAGGAGGGCAATTGGGAGGCAGTCGCTCAGGCTTTTGTCTCTGGGTGTTGCGTTCACAGTGGCCGTTCAGGGTAAGGGTTGCTTCAGGGGCCGAGGAAGAGCCTTCCTCTCGGGGGATTGTCCAAGCTCCCAAGTGTTTGGGTTCATTCTGTGGGAAGGGAAGAGTACTGTTTTCTGCCACAGGGGACCCCCCAGGAGAGGGACTCTAGAGCACAGCAGTGGGTTCCCTCAACTGGAATACACACCATCTAGTTAGTCCTGCGTGCCTATGGGCATGGCAAGCCACATATGCGGGCTCTTGGTCCAATCACTGAGAGGCGTTACTTGAATAAGGTACTCACGCTGAGGGTCACAATGTGTGTTTGTGCCCAAGGCGGCCCTCACACATGGGCGTGGCCTCATGGGCCATGCCGTTTTCTCCTACACTGAAGGTTTGACTCACTGCCAGCAGCAAGGTTTCTTGCCATGGGGAAGGAGGGGTTCTGACTTGTGCATCAGGTTCCCCCCTGTGCAGGGGTTGGAGATAAGGTCTAGGTTCTGATGACTGAAAACCCAGGTTGGGAATGGATGGTGGCCTAAGGCAGTGGCGGGTCCAATGTGCTGGGTGTGCAGCCAGCTGTGTCGGTGTCTGTTGGAAGGTCTGGGCTCAGGCTATTTGCGACAGAGCATCAGTGTTTAAGGTAGCCTATGCAATTGGGGTGTTGCCGAGGGCCAAGCAGTTTGATCCTCATTTGGGGTTTCTGGGCAGCACCATAGACAAATTTTTCTCCTGGAGGCAGGCGGAGTGCTTCATTGTGGCCCCAGAATTCCCAGAAGGGAGGGTTTGTGGGCCAGGAGTGTGAGGACGGAAGTCTAGGAACACAAGCTAAAGTGAGGATTGGAGCCAAGGGCAGAGCAGGCCCACTAGGCAGATGCTGAATCAAAATCTCCTGCATCTGAAGTCAGGCTGAGGATCAGACGTTGGCTGAGGCTGGAGTATGTGTCCATGATGGCACCTTCATGAAGCGGGGGCCTCATGAGGCCAAGGAAGTTTTCCCACGCTGAGTTTGGAGGTTGCCCCAAACCACCAGGTTTCCTTCTGTGGGACATTCGAGTCCTGTTGCATGGCTCCAGGACATACCATACGGAAGGACTGGAGAGCACGGTTCGAAGGATGGATCCCTGTACAGCATGCCTCGCATTCCCATTGGCCATTAGCCACAAGATATGTTTGATCTGCTGCCTCTGGGGCACGCTAACCAGGGGGCTGAGTTGAAATGGCCTCTCCTGAGGATGCGTCATAATGTGCGTTTGGGTCCATGGAAACCTTGGAATGTGCTGGTTGTTCAGTGGCCCTGCGGAACTCTCCTACCTGAAGGGTTTGATACATCCCCAGTAAGTAAGCTCCCCATGTGGAGGCGAGAGAGGTTTGGTTTGGTGCCTCAGAAAAGCCCCGTGTGCTGGTCTACGAAAACAGACCTCTGAGGACGGACACATGGAAACCAGAGCTAAGGTTCAGATTAGGGCCTGGGGGCCTGTCCATTTCAACCTTCTGTCTCTGGGGACACTGTCTGAGAGTCTAAGTGGAGATAGTTGCTCCGCTGGTGTCAGAGAGCCCCTCTTAGTCCAGGGTGGCCTACACTATTGATGGCCTCAGGGGCCTTGGAGCTTTTCCCTAACCTGTAGGGTTGTGGTCAATGGATTGGGCACAATTTCCTTGGAGAGGGCAGGCAAAATCTTTCGCTGTGGCTCCAGAGGCCCTAGCCTGGCGGTTGTGTGGGTCCAGGCTGAGGGCACAGAAGTCTGAAAACACAAACTCAGCTTATGAGTGGCGCCTAGGGTATGGCAGGCCGGATGGACAGCCCGAGAGGGAGCTCCTGGGCCTCTGAAACAAGGGCGAGTGGGAGGCGTTCCTTCAGGCTTTTGTCTCTGGATGTTGTGTCCGAGATAGCCGTGGATTGGAGGGGTGGCCTCAGGGACTTTGGACGAGTATCGCTCTCTGGGGATTTGTCCCAGCTCCCAAGAGTTTGGGGTCATTTTGTGGGAAGGGTGGAGTCGTGTTGTCTGGCTCATGTGTCTCTCCAAGAAAGGGATTCCAGAGCAGAGCCCCAGGTACGGGCGGGGCGACTGGAAAACTCAAACACTGGTGAGGATTGGGTGCATAGGGGCTTGGCAAGCCCCATATGCGGGCTCTTGGCCCAGGCCCTGACAGGCCTTTCTTTGACATGGGGCTCATGCTGAGGGTCAGAGTGTGAATTTGTGCCCAAGCAGCACTCAAGTTTGGGCGTGGCATCAGGGACCAGGAAGGTTTCTCCCACCCTGAAGGTGTGACTCCATGCCAAGAGCAAGCTTTACAGCCACGGGGAAGGAGGAGTTCTGTGTTGTGCTTGCGATACCCAGCTGTGTGGAGAATTGATATAATGTCTAGGTTCAGATATCTGAAAACCAAGGTTAGGAAGAGGTGGCGGCATAAGACCATGGCGTGTCCGAAGTGCTGGGTATGCGGCCAGCTGTCTCCTTGTCTGTCTGGACGTCTGGCTTCAGGCTGTGTCAGACAGAGCATGAGCGCCCAGAGCAGCCTATCCAGTTCGGGTACCGTCGAGGCCCGAGCAGGTTGATCCTCATCTGGGTTTTCTGGAGAGAGCCCCACAGGGAAACGTTTTTCTTCCCTTGGGCAGACCCTGGGCTGGGTTGTGGTTCTGGAGTTCCTAGTCCGGAGGGCTTGTTTGCCAGGAGTGTGAGGAAGGAAGTCTGAAAACACAAGCTAGCGTGAGGTTTGGGACCGATGGCACGGCAGGCCCACTCTGAGAGGCTGAATCGAGATCTCCTGCACTGAGGTCATTTCAACTCTGAGACGTGCCTCAGGCTAGAGTTTTTGTCCAGCATGGCCTCTTCCTGAATGGTGTGGGGGCCTCATGAGGCCAGGAAGGTTTGCCTACGATGGGATTTGTGAACTACTCCAAACCTCAAGGTTTCCTTCTGCACGAAAGTCGAGTGCTATTGGATGGTTCCAGGAGGCCCCATACGGAAAGACTCGAGAGCAGGTGTCTAAGCATGGATGCCTGGGAACGCCACCTCATATTCCCACTCTTTAGTCAGGACAAGGCAGGCTCAATCTGCAGGCTTCTGGGTGAGCTACCCAGAGGGGAGAGTTGAAATGGACTCTCCTGAAGATGAGTCCTACTGTGGCTTGGTGGCCTGGGAGACCTTGGAATATGGAGGTGGCTCAGGGACTCTGCAGGATTCTCCAACCTGAGGTGTTTGACACGGCTCCAACAAGGAAGCTTCCCATGTGGAGACGAGAGAAGTTCTGTTCAGTGCCTCAGGAAAGCCCCATAACCTGTTCTTCGAACCAAAGCCTCTGAGGAGTTACACCTGGAAAACCAAGCAAGAGTTGAGATTAGGGCCTAAGGGCCTGTCGGGCTCAACCTTCTATCTCTGTTGACATCGGTGTGCATGCCTTCATGGAGGTAGCAGCTCCGCTTGTGTCCGAAGGCCCCTGTGTGTGCAGGGAGGCTCCCGGTAATGGTATGTCCTCGGGGGCCTTGAGGTTTCTCATATTCTGGAGGTGTGTGGCCAAAGGAATGGACAGAGTTTCCCAGGAGAGAGCAGGCATGGTCCTGTGGTATGGCTCCAGAGGACCCAGCCTAGAGGCTGTGTTTGCCAGGGCTGTGGGGACAGATGTCTGAAAAAGCAAACTTGGCTCAGGTAGGGGCCAAGGTAATGGCAGGCCTGATCTCCAGTCCGAGAGGGGAGATCCTCTGGATATCAAAGGAGGGCAAGTGGGAGGCAGTCGCTCAGGCTTTTGTCTCTGGGTGTTGCGTTCACAGTGGCCGTTCAGGGTAAGGGTTGCTTCAGGGGCCGAGGAAGAGCCTTCCTCTCGGGGGATTGTCCAAGCTCCCAAGTGTTTGGGTTCATTCTGTGGGAAGGGAAGAGTACTGTTTTCTGCCACAGGGGACCCCCCAGGAGAGGGACTCTAGAGCACAGCAGTGGGTTCCCTCAACTGGAATACACACCATCTAGTTATTCCTGCGTGCCTATGGGCATGGCAAGCCACATATGCGGGCTCTTGGTCCAATCACTGAGAGGCGTTACTTGAATAAGGTACTCACGCTGAGGGTCACAATGTGTGTTTGTGCCCAAGGCGGCCCTCACACATGGGCGTGGCCTCATGGGCCATGCCGTTTTCTCCTACACTGAAGGTTTGACTCACTGCCAGCAGCAAGGTTTCTTGCCATGGGGAAGGAGGGATTCTGACTTGTGCATCAGGTTCCCCCCTGTGCAGGGATTGGAGATAAGGTCTAGGTTCTGATGACTGAAAACCCAGGTTGGGAATGGATGGTGGCCTAAGGCATTGGCGGGTCAATGTGCTGGGTGTGCAGCCAGCTGTGTCAGTGTCTGTTGGAAGGTCTGGGCTCAGGCTATTTGCGACAGAGCATCAGTGTTTAAGGTAGCCTATGCAAGTGGGGTGTTGCCGAGGGCCAAGCAGTTTGATCCTCATTTGGGGTTTCTGGGCAGCACCATAGACAAAGTTTTTCTCCTGGAGGCAGGCGGAGTGCTTCATTGTGGCCCCAGAATTCCCAGAAGGGAGGGTTTGTGGGCCAGGAGTGTGAGGACGGAAGTCTAGGAACACAAGCTAAAGTGAGGATTGGAGCCAAGGGCAGAGCAGGCCCACTAGGCAGATGCTGAATCAAAATCTCCTGCATCTGAAGTCAGGCTGAACATCAGACGTTGGCTGAGACTGGAGTATGTGTCCATGATGGCACCTTCATGAAGCGGGGGCCTCATGAGGCCAAGGAAGTTTTCCCACGCTGAGTTTGGAGGTTGCCCCAAACCACCAGGTTTCCTTCTGTGGGACATTCGAGTCCTGTTGCATGGCTCCAGGACATACCATACGGAAGGACTGGAGAGCACGGTTCGAAGGATGGATCCCTGTACAGCATGCCTCGCATTCCCATTGGCCATTAGCCACAAGATATGTTTGATCTGCTGCCTCTGGGGCACGCTAACCAGGGGGCTGAGTTGAAATGGCCTCTCCTGAGGATGCGTCATAATGTGCGTTTGGGTCCATGGAAACCTTGGAATGTGCTGGTTGTTCAGTGGCCCTGCGGAACTCTCCTACCTGAAGGGTTTGATACATCCCCAGTAAGTAAGCTCCCCATGTGGAGGCGAGAGAGGTTTGGTTTGGTGCCTCAGAAAAGCCCCGTGTGCTGGTCTACGAAAACAGACCTCTGAGGACGGACACATGGAAACCAGAGCTAAGGTTCAGATTAGGGCCTGGGGGCCTGTCCATTTCAACCTTCTGTCTCTGGGGACACTGTCTGAGAGTCTAAGTGGAGATAGTTGCTCCGCTGGTGTCAGAGAGCCCCTCTTAGTCCAGGGTGGCCTACACTATTGATGGCCTCAGGGGCCTTGGAGCTTTTCCCTAACCTGTAGGGTTGTGGTCAATGGATTGGGCACAATTTCCTTGGAGAGGGCAGGCACAATCTTTCGCTGTGGCTCCAGAGGCCCTAGCCTGGCGGTTGTGTGGGTCCAGGCTGAGGGCACAGAAGTCTGAAAACACAAACTCAGCTTATGAGTGGCGCCTAGGGTATGGCAGGCCGGATGGACAGCCCGAGAGGGAGCTCCTGGGCCTCTGAAACAAGGGCGAGTGGGAGGCGTTCCTTCAGGCTTTTGTCTCTGGATGTTGTGCCGAGACAGCCGTGGATTGGAGGGGTGGCCTCAGGGACTGTGGACGAGTATCGCTCTCTGGGGATTTGTCCCAGCTCCCAAGAGTTTGGGGTCATTTTGTGGGAAGGGTGGAGTCGTGTTGTCTGGCTCATGTGTCTCTCCAAGAAAGGGATTCCAGAGCAGAGCCCCAGGTACGGGCGGGGCGACTGGAAAACTCAAACACTGGTGAGGATTGGGTGCATAGGGGCTTGGCAAGCCCCATATGCGGGCTCTTGGCCCAGGCCCTGACAGGCCTTTCTTTGACATGGGGCTCATGCTGAGGGTCAGAGTGTGAATTTGTGCCCAAGCAGCACTCAAGTTTGGGCGTGGCATCAGGGACCAGGAAGGTTTCTCCCACCCTGAAGGTGTGACTCCATGCCAAGAGCAAGCTTTACAGCCACGGGGAAGGAGGAGTTCTGTGTTGTGCTTGCGATACCCAGCTGTGTGGAGAATTGATATAATGTCTAGGTTCAGATATCTGAAAACCAAGGTTAGGAAGAGGTGGCGGCATAAGACCATGGCGTGTCCGAAGTGCTGGGTATGCGGCCAGCTGTCTCCTTGTCTGTCTGGACGTCTGGCTTCAGGCTGTGTCAGACAGAGCATGAGCGCCCAGAGCAGCCTATCCAGTTCGGGTACCGTCGAGGCCCGAGCAGGTTGATCCTCATCTGGGTTTTCTGGAGAGAGCCCCACAGGGAAACGTTTTTCTTCCCTTGGGCAGACCCTGGGCTGGGTTGTGGTTCTGGAGTTCCTAGTCCGGAGGGCTTGTTTGCCAGGAGTGTGAGGAAGGAAGTCTGAAAACACAAGCTAGCGTGAGGTTTGGGACCGATGGCACGGCAGGCCCACTCTGAGAGGCTGAATCGAGATCTCCTGCACTGAGGTCATTTCAACTCTGAGACGTGCCTCAGGCTAGAGTTTTTGTCCAGCATGGCCTCTTCCTGAATGGTGTGGGGGCCTCATGAGGCCAGGAAGGTTTGCCTACGATGGGATTTGTGAACTACTCCAAACCTCAAGGTTTCCTTCTGCACGAAAGTCGAGTGCTATTGGATGGTTCCAGGAGGCCCCATACGGAAAGACTCGAGAGCAGGTGTCTAAGCATGGATGCCTGGGAACGCCACCTCATATTCCCACTCTTTAGTCAGGACAAGGCAGGCTCAATCTGCAGGCTTCTGGGTGAGCTACCCAGAGGGGAGAGTTGAAATGGACTCTCCTGAAGATGAGTCCTACTGTGGCTTGGTGGCCTGGGAGACCTTGGAATGTGGAGGTGGCTCAGGGACTCTGCAGGATTCTCCAACCTGAGGTGTTTGACACGGCTCCAACAAGGAAGCTTCCCATGTGGAGACGAGAGAAGTTCTGTTCAGTGCCTCAGGAAAGCCCCATATCCTGTTCTTCGAACCAAAGCCTCTGAGGAGTTACACCTGGAAAACCAAGCAAGAGTTGAGATTAGGGCCTAAGGGCCTGTCGGGCTCAACCTTCTATCTCTGTTGACATCGGTGTGCATGCCTTCATGGAGGTAGCAGCTCCGCTTGTGTCCGAAGGCCCCTGTGTGTGCAGGGAGGCTCCCGGTAATGGTATGTCCTCGGGGGCCTTGAGGTTTCTCATATTCTGGAGGTGTGTGGCCAAAGGAATGGACAGAGTTTCCCAGGAGAGAGCAGGCATGGTCCTGTGGTATGGCTCCAGAGGACCCAGCCTAGAGGCTGTGTTTGCCAGGGCTGTGGGGACAGATGTCTGAAAAAGCAAACTTGGCTCAGGTAGGGGCCAAGGTAATGGCAGGCCTGATCTCCAGTCCGAGAGGGGAGATCCTCTGGATATCAAAGGAGGGCAAGTGGGAGGCAGTCGCTCAGGCTTTTGTCTCTGGGTGTTGCGTTCACAGTGGCCGTTCAGGGTAAGGGTTGCTTCAGGGGCCGAGGAAGAGCCTTCCTCTCGGGGGATTGTCCAAGCTCCCAAGTGTTTGGGTTCATTCTGTGGGAAGGGAAGAGTACTGTTTTCT
Organism: Mustela nivalis; assembly: GCF_964662115.1. Taxonomy (NCBI): domain Eukaryota; kingdom Metazoa; phylum Chordata; class Mammalia; order Carnivora; family Mustelidae; genus Mustela; species Mustela nivalis. The sequence continues at coordinate 142,190 of NW_028135801.1, forward strand.
GCCACAGGGGACCCCCCAGGAGAGGGACTCTAGAGCACAGCAGTGGGTTCCCTCAACTGGAATACACACCATCTAGTTAGTCCTGCGTGCCTATGGGCATGGCAAGCCACATATGCGGGCTCTTGGTCCAATCACTGAGAGGCGTTACTTGAATAAGGTACTCACGCTGAGGGTCACAATGTGTGTTTGTGCCCAAGGCGGCCCTCACACATGGGCGTGGCCTCATGGGCCATGCCGTTTTCTCCTACACTGAAGGTTTGACTCACTGCCAGCAGCAAGGTTTCTTGCCATGGGGAAGGAGGGGTTCTGACTTGTGCATCAGGTTCCCCCCTGTGCAGGGATTGGAGATAAGGTCTAGGTTCTGATGACTGAAAACCCAGGTTGGGAATGGATGGTGGCCTAAGGCAGTGGCGGGTCAATGTGCTGGGTGTGCAGCCAGCTGTGTCGGTGTCTGTTGGAAGGTCTGGGCTCAGGCTATTTGCGACAGAGCATCAGTGTTTAAGGTAGCCTATGCAATTGGGGTGTTGCCGAGGGCCAAGCAGTTTGATCCTCATTTGGGGTTTCTGGGCAGCACCATAGACAAAGTTTTTCTCCTGGAGGCAGGCGGAGTGCTTCATTGTGGCCCCAGAATTCCCAGAAGGGAGGGTTTGTGGGCCAGGAGTGTGAGGACGGAAGTCTAGGAACACAAGCTAAAGTGAGGATTGGAGCCAAGGGCAGAGCAGGCCCACTAGGCAGATGCTGAATCAAAATCTCCTGCATCTGAAGTCAGGCTGAACATCAGACGTTGGCTGAGGCTGGAGTATGTGTCCATGATGGCACCTTCATGAAGCGGGGGCCTCATGAGGCCAAGGAAGTTTTCCCACGCTGAGTTTGGAGGTTGCCCCAAACCACCAGGTTTCCTTCTGTGGGACATTCGAGTCCTGTTGCATGGCTCCAGGACATACCATACGGAAGGACTGGAGAGCACGGTTCGAAGGATGGATCCCTGTACAGCATGCCTCGCATTCCCATTGGCCATTAGCCACAAGATATGTTTGATCTGCTGCCTCTGGGGCACGCTAACCAGGGGGCTGAGTTGAAATGGCCTCTCCTGAGGATGCGTCATAATGTGCGTTTGGGTCCATGGAAACCTTGGAATGTGCTGGTTGTTCAGTGGCCCTGCGGAACTCTCCTACCTGAAGGGTTTGATACATCCCCAGTAAGTAAGCTCCCCATGTGGAGGCGAGAGAGGTTTGGTTTGGTGCCTCAGAAAAGCCCCGTGTGCTGGTCTACGAAAACAGACCTCTGAGGACGGACACATGGAAACCAGAGCTAAGGTTCAGATTAGGGCCTGGGGGCCTGTCCATTTCAACCTTCTGTCTCTGGGGACACTGTCTGAGAGTCTAAGTGGAGATAGTTGCTCCGCTGGTGTCAGAGAGCCCCTCTTAGTCCAGGGTGGCCTACACTATTGATGGCCTCAGGGGCCTTGGAGCTTTTCCCTAACCTGTAGGGTTGTGGTCAATGGATTGGGCACAATTTCCTTGGAGAGGGCAGGCACAATCTTTCGCTGTGGCTCCAGAGGCCCTAGCCTGGCAGTTGTGTGGGTCCAGGCTGAGGGCACAGAAGTCTGAAAACACAAACTCAGCTTATGAGTGGCGCCTAGGGTATGGCAGGCCGGATGGACAGCCCGAGAGGGAGCTCCTGGGCCTCTGAAACAAGGGCGAGTGGGAGGCGTTCCTTCAGGCTTTTGTCTCTGGATGTTGTGTCCGAGATAGCCGTGGATTGGAGGGGTGGCCTCAGGGACTTTGGACGAGTATCGCTCTCTGGGGATTTGTCCCAGCTCCCAAGAGTTTGGGGTCATTTTGTGGGAAGGGTGGAGTCGTGTTGTCTGGCTCATGTGTCTCTCCAAGAAAGGGATTCCAGAGCAGAGCCCCAGGTACGGGCGGGGCGACTGGAAAACTCAAACACTGGTGAGGATTGGGTGCATAGGGGCTTGGCAAGCCCCATATGCGGGCTCTTGGCCCAGGCCCTGACAGGCCTTTCTTTGACATGGGGCTCATGCTGAGGGTCAGAGTGTGAATTTGTGCCCAAGCAGCACTCAAGTTTGGGCGTGGCATCAGGGACCAGGAAGGTTTCTCCCACCCTGAAGGTGTGACTCCATGCCAAGAGCAAGCTTTACAGCCACGGGGAAGGAGGAGTTCTGTGTTGTGCTTGCGATACCCAGCTGTGTGGAGAATTGATATAATGTCTAGGTTCAGATATCTGAAAACCAAGGTTAGGAAGAGGTGGCGGCATAAGACCATGGCGTGTCCGAAGTGCTGGGTATGCGGCCAGCTGTCTCCTTGTCTGTCTGGACGTCTGGCTTCAGGCTGTGTCAGACAGAGCATGAGCGCCCAGAGCAGCCTATCCAGTTCGGGTACCGTCGAGGCCCGAGCAGGTTGATCCTCATCTGGGTTTTCTGGAGAGAGCCCCACAGGGAAACGTTTTTCTTACCTTGGGCAGACCCTGGGCTGGGTTGTGGTTCTGGAGTTCCTAGTCCGGAGGGCTTGTTTGCCAGGAGTGTGAGGAAGGAAGTCTGAAAACACAAGCTAGCGTGAGGTTTGGGACCGATGGCACGGCAGGCCCACTCTGAGAGGCTGAATCGAGATCTCCTGCACTGAGGTCATTTCAACTCTGAGACGTGCCTCAGGCTAGAGTTTTTGTCCAGCATGGCCTCTTCCTGAATGGTGTGGGGGCCTCATGAGGCCAGGAAGGTTTGCCTACGATGGGATTTGTGAACTACTCCAAACCTCAAGGTTTCCTTCTGCACGAAAGTCGAGTGCTATTGGATGGTTCCAGGAGGCCCCATACGGAAAGACTCGAGAGCAGGTGTCTAAGCATGGATGCCTGGGAACGCCACCTCATATTCCCACTCTTTAGTCAGGACAAGGCAGGCTCAATCTGCAGGCTCCTGGGTGAGCTACCCAGAGGGGAGAGTTGAAATGGACTCTCCTGAAGATGAGTCCTACTGTGGCTTGGTGGCCTGGGAGACCTTGGAATGTGGAGGTGGCTCAGGGACTCTGCAGGATTCTCCAACCTGAGGTGTTTGACACGGCTCCAACAAGGAAGCTTCCCATGTGGAGACGAGAGAAGTTCTCTTCAGTGCCTCAGGAAAGCCCCATAACCTGTTCTTCGAACCAAAGCCTCTGAGGAGTTACACCTGGAAAACCAAGCAAGAGTTGAGATTAGGGCCTAAGGGCCTGTCGGGCTCAACCTTCTATCTCTGTTGACATCGGTGTGCATGCCTTCATGGAGGTAGCAGCTCCGCTTGTGTCCGAAGGCCCCTGTGTGTGCAGGGAGGCTCCCGGTAATGGTATGTCCTCGGGGGCCTTGAGGTTTCTCATATTCTGGAGGTGTGTGGCCAAAGGAATGGACAGAGTTTCCCAGGAGAGAGCAGGCATGGTCCTGTGGTATGGCTCCAGAGGACCCAGCCTAGAGGCTGTGTTTGCCAGGGCTGTGGGGACAGATGTCTGAAAAAGCAAACTTGGCTCAGGTAGGGGCCAAGGTAATGGCAGGCCTGATCTCCAGTCCGAGAGGGGAGATCCTCTGGATATCAAAGGAGGGCAAGTGGGAGGCAGTCGCTCAGGCTTTTGTCTCTGGGTGTTGCGTTCACAGTGGCCGTTCAGGGTAAGGGTTGCTTCAGGGGCCGAGGAAGAGCCTTCCTCTCGGGGGATTGTCCAAGCTCCCAAGTGTTTGGGTTCATTCTGTGGGAAGGGAAGAGTACTGTTTTCTGCCACAGGGGACCCCCCAGGAGAGGGACTCTAGAGCACAGCAGTGGGTTCCCTCAACTGGAATACACACCATCTAGTTAGTCCTGCGTGCCTATGGGCATGGCAAGCCACATATGCGGGCTCTTGGTCCAATCACTGAGAGGCGTTACTTGAATAAGGTACTCACGCTGAGGGTCACAATGTGTGTTTGTGCCCAAGGCGGCCCTCACACATGGGCGTGGCCTCATGGGCCATGCCGTTTTCTCCTACACTGAAGGTTTGACTCACTGCCAGCAGCAAGGTTTCTTGCCATGGGGAAGGAGGGATTCTGACTTGTGCATCAGGTTCCCCCCTGTGCAGGGATTGGAGATAAGGTCTAGGTTCTGATGACTGAAAACCCAGGTTGGGAATGGATGGTGGCCTAAGGCATTGGCGGGTCAATGTGCTGGGTGTGCAGCCAGCTGTGTCAGTGTCTGTTGGAAGGTCTGGGCTCAGGCTATTTGCGACAGAGCATCAGTGTTTAAGGTAGCCTATGCAAGTGGGGTGTTGCCGAGGGCCAAGCAGTTTGATCCTCATTTGGGGTTTCTGGGCAGCACCATAGACAAAGTTTTTCTCCTGGAGGCAGGCGGAGTGCTTCATTGTGGCCCCAGAATTCCCAGAAGGGAGGGTTTGTGGGCCAGGAGTGTGAGGACGGAAGTCTAGGAACACAAGCTAAAGTGAGGATTGGAGCCAAGGGCAGAGCAGGCCCACTAGGCAGATGCTGAATCAAAATCTCCTGCATCTGAAGTCAGGCTGAACATCAGACGTTGGCTGAGACTGGAGTATGTGTCCATGATGGCACCTTCATGAAGCGGGGGCCTCATGAGGCCAAGGAAGTTTTCCCACGCTGAGTTTGGAGGTTGCCCCAAACCACCAGGTTTCCTTCTGTGGGACATTCGAGTCCTGTTGCATGGCTCCAGGACATACCATACGGAAGGACTGGAGAGCACGGTTCGAAGGATGGATCCCTGTACAGCATGCCTCGCATTCCCATTGGCCATTAGCCACAAGATATGTTTGATCTGCTGCCTCTGGGGCACGCTAACCAGGGGGCTGAGTTGAAATGGCCTCTCCTGAGGATGCGTCATAATGTGCGTTTGGGTCCATGGAAACCTTGGAATGTGCTGGTTGTTCAGTGGCCCTGCGGAACTCTCCTACCTGAAGGGTTTGATACATCCCCAGTAAGTAAGCTCCCCATGTGGAGGCGAGAGAGGTTTGGTTTGGTGCCTCAGAAAAGCCCCGTGTGCTGGTCTACGAAAACAGACCTCTGAGGACGGACACATGGAAACCAGAGCTAAGGTTCAGATTAGGGCCTGGGGGCCTGTCCATTTCAACCTTCTGTCTCTGGGGACACTGTCTGAGAGTCTAAGTGGAGATAGTTGCTCCGCTGGTGTCAGAGAGCCCCTCTTAGTCCAGGGTGGCCTACACTATTGATGGCCTCAGGGGCCTTGGAGCTTTTCCCTAACCTGTAGGGTTGTGGTCAATGGATTGGGCACAATTTCCTTGGAGAGGGCAGGCACAATCTTTCGCTGTGGCTCCAGAGGCCCTAGCCTGGCGGTTGTGTGGGTCCAGGCTGAGGGCACAGAAGTCTGAAAACACAAACTCAGCTTATGAGTGGCGCCTAGGGTATGGCAGGCCGGATGGACAGCCCGAGAGGGAGCTCCTGGGCCTCTGAAACAAGGGCGAGTGGGAGGCGTTCCTTCAGGCTTTTGTCTCTGGATGTTGTGTCCGAGATAGCCGTGGATTGGAGGGGTGGCCTCAGGGACTGTGGACGAGTATCGCTCTCTGGGGATTTGTCCCAGCTCCCAAGAGTTTGGGGTCATTTTGTGGGAAGGGTGGAGTCGTGTTGTCTGGCTCATGTGTCTCTCCAAGAAAGGGATTCCAGAGCAGAGCCCCAGGTACGGGCGGGGCGACTGGAAAACTCAAACACTGGTGAGGATTGGGTGCATAGGGGCTTGGCAAGCCCCATATGCGGGCTCTTGGCCCAGGCCCTGACAGGCCTTTCTTTGACATGGGGCTCATGCTGAGGGTCAGAGTGTGAATTTGTGCCCAAGCAGCACTCAAGTTTGGGCGTGGCATCAGGGACCAGGAAGGTTTCTCCCACCCTGAAGGTGTGACTCCATGCCAAGAGCAAGCTTTACAGCCACGGGGAAGGAGGAGTTCTGTGTTGTGCTTGCGATACCCAGCTGTGTGGAGAATTGATATAATGTCTAGGTTCAGATATCTGAAAACCAAGGTTAGGAAGAGGTGCCGGCATAAGACCATGGCGTGTCCGAAGTGCTGGGTATGCGGCCAGCTGTCTCCTTGTCTGTCTGGACGTCTGGCTTCAGGCTGTGTCAGACAGAGCATGAGCGCCCAGAGCAGCCTATCCAGTTCGGGTACCGTCGAGGCCCGAGCAGGTTGATCCTCATCTGGGTTTTCTGGAGAGAGCCCCACAGGGAAACGTTTTTCTTCCCTTGGGCAGACCCTGGGCTGGGTTGTGGTTCTGGAGTTCCTAGTCCGGAGGGCTTGTTTGCCAGGAGTGTGAGGAAGGAAGTCTGAAAACACAAGCTAGCGTGAGGTTTGGGACCGATGGCACGGCAGGCCCACTCTGAGAGGCTGAATCGAGATCTCCTGCACTGAGGTCATTTCAACTCTGAGACGTGCCTCAGGCTAGAGTTTTTGTCCAGCATGGCCTCTTCCTGAATGGTGTGGGGGCCTCATGAGGCCAGGAAGGTTTGCCTACGATGGGATTTGTGAACTACTCCAAACCTCAAGGTTTCCTTCTGCACGAAAGTCGAGTGCTATTGGATGGTTCCAGGAGGCCCCATACGGAAAGACTCGAGAGCAGGTGTCTAAGCATAGATGCCTGGGAACGCCACCTCATATTCCCACTCTTTAGTCAGGACAAGGCAGGCTCAATCTGCAGGCTTCTGGGTGAGCTACCCAGAGGGGAGAGTTGAAATGGACTCTCCTGAAGATGAGTCCTACTGTGGCTTGGTGGCCTGGGAGACCTTGGAATGTGGAGGTGGCTCAGGGACTCTGCAGGATTCTCCAACCTGAGGTGTTTGACACGGCTCCAACAAGGAAGCTTCCCATGTGGAGACGAGAGAAGTTCTGTTCAGTGCCTCAGGAAAGCCCCATATCCTGTTCTTCGAACCAAAGCCTCTGAGGAGTTACACCTGGAAAACCAAGCAAGAGTTGAGATTAGGGCCTAAGGGCCTGTCGGGCTCAACCTTCTATCTCTGTTGACATCGGTGTGCATGCCTTCATGGAGGTAGCAGCTCCGCTTGTGTCCGAAGGCCCCTGTGTGTGCAGGGAGGCTCCCGGTAATGGTATGTCCTCGGGGGCCTTGAGGTTTCTCATATTCTGGAGGTGTGTGGCCAAAGGAATGGACAGAGTTTCCCAGGAGAGAGCAGGCATGGTCCTGTGGTATGGCTCCAGAGGACCCAGCCTAGAGGCTGTGTTTGCCAGGGCTGTGGGGACAGATGTCTGAAAAAGCAAACTTGGCTCAGGTAGGGGCCAAGGTAATGGCAGGCCTGATCTCCAGTCCGAGAGGGGAGATCCTCTGGATATCAAAGGAGGGCAAGTGGGAGGCAGTCGCTCAGGCTTTTGTCTCTGGGTGTTGCGTTCACAGTGGCCGTTCAGGGTAAGGGTTGCTTCAGGGGCCGAGGAAGAGCCTTCCTCTCGGGGGATTGTCCAAGCTCCCAAGTGTTTGGGTTCATTCTGTGGGAAGGGAAGAGTACTGTTTTCTGCCACAGGGGACCCCCCAGGAGAGGGACTCTAGAGCACAGCAGTGGGTTCCCTCAACTGGAATACACACCATCTAGTTAGTCCTGCGTGCCTATGGGCATGGCAAGCCACATATGCGGGCTCTTGGTCCAATCACTGAGAGGCGTTACTTGAATAAGGTACTCACGCTGAGGGTCACAATGTGTGTTTGTGCCCAAGGCGGCCCTCACACATGGGCGTGGCCTCATGGGCCATGCCGTTTTCTCCTACACTGAAGGTTTGACTCACTGCCAGCAGCAAGGTTTCTTGCCATGGGGAAGGAGGGGTTCTGACTTGTGCATCAGGTTGCCCCCTGTGCAGGGATTGGAGATAAGGTCTAGGTTCTGATGACTGAAAACCCAGGTTGGGAATGGATGGTGGCCTAAGGCAGTGGCGGGTCAATGTGCTGGGTGTGCAGCCAGCTGTGTCGGTGTCTGTTGGAAGGTCTGGGCTCAGGCTATTTGCGACAGAGCATCAGTGTTTAAGGTAGCCTATGCAATTGGGGTGTTGCCGAGGGCCAAGCAGTTTGATCCTCATTTGGGGTTTCTGGGCAGCACCATAGACAAAGTTTTTCTCCTGGAGGCAGGCGGAGTGCTTCATTGTGGCCCCAGAATTCCCAGAAGGGAGGGCTTGTGGGCCAGGAGTGTGAGGACGGAAGTCTAGGAACACAAGCTAAAGTGAGGATTGGAGCCAAGGGCAGAGCAGGCCCACTAGGCAGATGCTGAATCAAAATCTCCTGCATCTGAAGTCAGGCTGAACATCAGACGTTGGCTGAGGCTGGAGTATGTGTCCATGATGGCACCTTCATGAAGCGGGGGCCTCATGAGGCCAAGGAAGTTTTCCCACGCTGAGTTTGGAGGTTGCCCCAAACCACCAGGTTTCCTTCTGTGGGACATTCGAGTCCTGTTGCATGGCTCCAGGACATACCATACGGAAGGACTGGAGAGCACGGTTCGAAGGATGGATCCCTGTACAGCATGCCTCGCATTCCCATTGGCCATTAGCCACAAGATATGTTTGATCTGCTGCCTCTGGGGCACGCTAACCAGGGGGCTGAGTTGAAATGGCCTCTCCTGAGGATGCGTCATAATGTGCGTTTGGGTCCATGGAAACCTTGGAATGTGCTGGTTGTTCAGTGGCCCTGCGGAACTCTCCTACCTGAAGGGTTTGATACATCCCCAGTAAGTAAGCTCCCCATGTGGAGGCGAGAGAGGTTTGGTTTGGTGCCTCAGAAAAGCCCCGTGTGCTGGTCTACGAAAACAGACCTCTGAGGACGGACACATGGAAACCAGAGCTAAGGTTCAGATTAGGGCCTGGGGGCCTGTCCATTTCAACCTTCTGTCTCTGGGGACACTGTCTGAGAGTCTAAGTGGAGATAGTTGCTCCGCTGGTGTCAGAGAGCCCCTCTTAGTCCAGGGTGGCCTACACTATTGATGGCCTCAGGGGCCTTGGAGCTTTTCCCTAACCTGTAGGGTTGTGGTCAATGGATTGGGCACAATTTCCTTGGAGAGGGCAGGCACAATCTTTCGCTGTGGCTCCAGAGGCCCTAGCCTGGCAGTTGTGTGGGTCCAGGCTGAGGGCACAGAAGTCTGAAAACACAAACTCAGCTTATGAGTGGCGCCTAGGGTATGGCAGGCCGGATGGACAGCCCGAGAGGGAGCTCCTGGGCCTCTGAAACAAGGGCGAGTGGGAGGCGTTCCTTCAGGCTTTTGTCTCTGGATGTTGTGTCCGAGATAGCCGTGGATTGGAGGGGTGGCCTCAGGGACTTTGGACGAGTATCGCTCTCTGGGGATTTGTCCCAGCTCCCAAGAGTTTGGGGTCATTTTGTGGGAAGGGTGGAGTCGTGTTGTCTGGCTCATGTGTCTCTCCAAGAAAGGGATTCCAGAGCAGAGCCCCAGGTACGGGCGGGGCGACTGGAAAACTCAAACACTGGTGAGGATTGGGTGCATAGGGGCTTGGCAAGCCCCATATGCGGGCTCTTGGCCCAGGCCCTGACAGGCCTTTCTTTGACATGGGGCTCATGCTGAGGGTCAGAGTGTGAATTTGTGCCCAAGCAGCACTCAAGTTTGGGCGTGGCATCAGGGACCAGGAAGGTTTCTCCCACCCTGAAGGTGTGACTCCATGCCAAGAGCAAGCTTTACAGCCACGGGGAAGGAGGAGTTCTGTGTTGTGCTTGCGATACCCAGCTGTGTGGAGAATTGATATAATGTCTAGGTTCAGATATCTGAAAACCAAGGTTAGGAAGAGGTGGCGGCATAAGACCATGGCGTGTCCGAAGTGCTGGGTATGCGGCCAGCTGTCTCCTTGTCTGTCTGGACGTCTGGCTTCAGGCTGTGTCAGACAGAGCATGAGCGCCCAGAGCAGCCTATCCAGTTCGGGTACCGTCGAGGCCCGAGCAGGTTGATCCTCATCTGGGTTTTCTGGAGAGAGCCCCACAGGGAAACGTTTTTCTTACCTTGGGCAGACCCTGGGCTGGGTTGTGGTTCTGGAGTTCCTAGTCCGGAGGGCTTGTTTGCCAGGAGTGTGAGGAAGGAAGTCTGAAAACACAAGCTAGCGTGAGGTTTGGGACCGATGGCACGGCAGGCCCACTCTGAGAGGCTGAATCGAGATCTCCTGCACTGAGGTCATTTCAACTCTGAGACGTGCCTCAGGCTAGAGTTTTTGTCCAGCATGGCCTCTTCCTGAATGGTGTGGGGGCCTCATGAGGCCAGGAAGGTTTGCCTACGATGGGATTTGTGAACTACTCCAAACCTCAAGGTTTCCTTCTGCACGAAAGTCGAGTGCTATTGGATGGTTCCAGGAGGCCCCATACGGAAAGACTCGAGAGCAGGTGTCTAAGCATGGATGCCTGGGAACGCCACCTCATATTCCCACTCTTTAGTCAGGACAAGGCAGGCTCAATCTGCAGGCTCCTGGGTGAGCTACCCAGAGGGGAGAGTTGAAATGGACTCTCCTGAAGATGAGTCCTACTGTGGCTTGGTGGCCTGGGAGACCTTGGAATGTGGAGGTGGCTCAGGGACTCTGCAGGATTCTCCAACCTGAGGTGTTTGACACGGCTCCAACAAGGAAGCTTCCCATGTGGAGACGAGAGAAGTTCTCTTCAGTGCCTCAGGAAAGCCCCATAACCTGTTCTTCGAACCAAAGCCTCTGAGGAGTTACACCTGGAAAACCAAGCAAGAGTTGAGATTAGGGCCTAAGGGCCTGTCGGGCTCAACCTTCTATCTCTGTTGACATCGGTGTGCATGCCTTCATGGAGGTAGCAGCTCCGCTTGTGTCCGAAGGCCCCTGTGTGTGCAGGGAGGCTCCCGGTAATGGTATGTCCTCGGGGGCCTTGAGGTTTCTCATATTCTGGAGGTGTGTGGCCAAAGGAATGGACAGAGTTTCCCAGGAGAGAGCAGGCATGGTCCTGTGGTATGGCTCCAGAGGACCCAGCCTAGAGGCTGTGTTTGCCAGGGCTGTGGGGACAGATGTCTGAAAAAGCAAACTTGGCTCAGGTAGGGGCCAAGGTAATGGCAGGCCTGATCTCCAGTCCGAGAGGGGAGATCCTCTGGATATCAAAGGAGGGCAAGTGGGAGGCAGTCGCTCAGGCTTTTGTCTCTGGGTGTTGCGTTCACAGTGGCCGTTCAGGGTAAGGGTTGCTTCAGGGGCCGAGGAAGAGCCTTCCTCTCGGGGGATTGTCCAAGCTCCCAAGTGTTTGGGTTCATTCTGTGGGAAGGGAAGAGTACTGTTTTCTGCCACAGGGGACCCCCCAGGAGAGGGACTCTAGAGCACAGCAGTGGGTTCCCTCAACTGGAATACACACCATCTAGTTAGTCCTGCGTGCCTATGGGCATGGCAAGCCACATATGCGGGCTCTTGGTCCAATCACTGAGAGGCGTTACTTGAATAAGGTACTCACTCTGAGGGTCACAATGTGTGTTTGTGCCCAAGGCGGCCCTCACACATGGGCGTGGCCTCATGGGCCATGCCGTTTTCTCCTACACTGAAGGTTTGACTCACTGCCAGCAGCAAGGTTTCTTGCCATGGGGAAGGAGGGATTCTGACTTGTGCATCAGGTTCCCCCCTGTGCAGGGATTGGAGATAAGGTCTAGGTTCTGATGACTGAAAACCCAGGTTGGGAATGGATGGTGGCCTAAGGCATTGGCGGGTCAATGTGCTGGGTGTGCAGCCAGCTGTGTCAGTGTCTGTTGGAAGGTCTGGGCTCAGGCTATTTGCGACAGAGCATCAGTGTTTAAGGTAGCCTATGCAAGTGGGGTGTTGCCGAGGGCCAAGCAGTTTGATCCTCATTTGGGGTTTCTGGGCAGCACCATAGACAAAGTTTTTCTCCTGGAGGCAGGCGGAGTGCTTCATTGTGGCCCCAGAATTCCCAGAAGGGAGGGTTTGTGGGCCAGGAGTGTGAGGACGGAAGTCTAGGAACACAAGCTAAAGTGAGGATTGGAGCCAAGGGCAGAGCAGGCCCACTAGGCAGATGCTGAATCAAAATCTCCTGCATCTGAAGTCAGGCTGAACATCAGACGTTGGCTGAGACTGGAGTATGTGTCCATGATGGCACCTTCATGAAGCGGGGGCCTCATGAGGCCAAGGAAGTTTTCCCACGCTGAGTTTGGAGGTTGCCCCAAACCACCAGGTTTCCTTCTGTGGGACATTCGAGTCCTGTTGCATGGCTCCAGGACATACCATACGGAAGGACTGGAGAGCACGGTTCGAAGGATGGATCCCTGTACAGCATGCCTCGCATTCCCATTGGCCATTAGCCACAAGATATGTTTGATCTGCTGCCTCTGGGGCACGCTAACCAGGGGGCTGAGTTGAAATGGCCTCTCCTGAGGATGCGTCATAATGTGCGTTTGGGTCCATGGAAACCTTGGAATGTGCTGGTTGTTCAGTGGCCCTGCGGAACTCTCCTACCTGAAGGGTTTGATACATCCCCAGTAAGTAAGCTCCCCATGTGGAGGCGAGAGAGGTTTGGTTTGGTGCCTCAGAAAAGCCCCGTGTGCTGGTCTACGAAAACAGACCTCTGAGGACGGACACATGGAAACCAGAGCTAAGGTTCAGATTAGGGCCTGGGGGCCTGTCCATTTCAACCTTCTGTCTCTGGGGACACTGTCTGAGAGTCTAAGTGGAGATAGTTGCTCCGCTGGTGTCAGAGAGCCCCTCTTAGTCCAGGGTGGCCTACACTATTGATGGCCTCAGGGGCCTTGGAGCTTTTCCCTAACCTGTAGGGTTGTGGTCAATGGATTGGGCACAATTTCCTTGGAGAGGGCAGGCACAATCTTTCGCTGTGGCTCCAGAGGCCCTAGCCTGGCGGTTGTGTGGGTCCAGGCTGAGGGCACAGAAGTCTGAAAACACAAACTCAGCTTATGAGTGGCGCCTAGGGTATGGCAGGCCGGATGGACAGCCCGAGAGGGAGCTCCTGGGCCTCTGAAACAAGGGCGAGTGGGAGGCGTTCCTTCAGGCTTTTGTCTCTGGATGTTGTGTCCGAGATAGCCGTGGATTGGAGGGGTGGCCTCAGGGACTGTGGACGAGTATCGCTCTCTGGGGATTTGTCCCAGCTCCCAAGAGTTTGGGGTCATTTTGTGGGAAGGGTGGAGTCGTGTTGTCTGGCTCATGTGTCTCTCCAAGAAAGGGATTCCAGAGCAGAGCCCCAGGTACGGGCGGGGCGACTGGAAAACTCAAACACTGGTGAGGATTGGGTGCATAGGGGCTTGGCAAGCCCCATATGCGGGCTCTTGGCCCAGGCCCTGACAGGCCTTTCTTTGACATGGGGCTCATGCTGAGGGTCAGAGTGTGAATTTGTGCCCAAGCAGCACTCAAGTTTGGGCGTGGCATCAGGGACCAGGAAGGTTTCTCCCACCCTGAAGGTGTGACTCCATGCCAAGAGCAAGCTTTACAGCCACGGGGAAGGAGGAGTTCTGTGTTGTGCTTGCGATACCCAGCTGTGTGGAGAATTGATATAATGTCTAGGTTCAGATATCTGAAAACCAAGGTTAGGAAGAGGTGATGGCATAAGACCATGGCGTGTCCGAAGTGCTGGGTATGCGGCCAGCTGTCTCCTTGTCTGTCTGGACGTCTGGCTTCAGGCTGTGTCAGACAGAGCATGAGCGCCCAGAGCAGCCTATCCAGTTCGGGTACCGTCGAGGCCCGAGCAGGTTGATCCTCATCTGGGTTTTCTGGAGAGAGCCCCACAGGGAAACGTTTTTCTTACCTTGGGCAGACCCTGGGCTGGGTTGTGGTTCTGGAGTTCCTAGTCCGGAGGGCTTGTTTGCCAGGAGTGTGAGGAAGGAAGTCTGAAAACACAAGCTAGCGTGAGGTTTGGGACCGATGGCACGGCAGGCCCACTCTGAGAGGCTGAATCGAGATCTCCTGCACTGAGGTCATTTCAACTCTGAGACGTGCCTCAGGCTAGAGTTTTTGTCCAGCATGGCCTCTTCCTGAATGGTGTGGGGGCCTCATGAGGCCAGGAAGGTTTGCCTACGATGGGATTTGTGAACTACTCCAAACCTCAAGGTTTCCTTCTGCACGAAAGTCGAGTGCTATTGGATGGTTCCAGGAGGCCCCATACGGAAAGACTCGAGAGCAGGTGTCTAAGCATGGATGCCTGGGAACGCCACCTCATATTCCCACTCTTTAGTCAGGACAAGGCAGGCTCAATCTGCAGGCTTCTGGGTGAGCTACCCAGAGGGGAGAGTTGAAATGGACTCTCCTGAAGATGAGTCCTACTGTGGCTTGGTGGCCTGGGAGACCTTGGAATGTGGAGGTGGCTCAGGGACTCTGCAGGATTCTCCAACCTGAGGTGTTTGACACGGCTCCAACAAGGAAGCTTCCCATGTGGAGACGAGAGAAGTTCTGTTCAGTGCCTCAGGAAAGCCCCATATCCTGTTCTTCGAACCAAAGCCTCTGAGGAGTTACACCTGGAAAACCAAGCAAGAGTTGAGATTAGGGCCTAAGGGCCTGTCGGGCTCAACCTTCTATCTCTGTTGACATCGGTGTGCATGCCTTCATGGAGGTAGCAGCTCCGCTTGTGTCCGAAGGCCCCTGTGTGTGCAGGGAGGCTCCCGGTAATGGTATGTCCTCGGGGGCCTTGAGGTTTCTCATATTCTGGAGGTGTGTGGCCAAAGGAATGGACAGAGTTTCCCAGGAGAGAGCAGGCATGGTCCTGTGGTATGGCTCCAGAGGACCCAGCCTAGAGGCTGTGTTTGCCAGGGCTGTGGGGACAGATGTCTGAAAAAGCAAACTTGGCTCAGGTAGGGGCCAAGGTAATGGCAGGCCTGATCTCCAGTCCGAGAGGGGAGATCCTCTGGATATCAAAGGAGGGCAAGTGGGAGGCAGTCGCTCAGGCTTTTGTCTCTGGGTGTTGCGTTCACAGTGGCCGTTCAGGGTAAGGGTTGCTTCAGGGGCCGAGGAAGAGCCTTCCTCTCGGGGGATTGTCCAAGCTCCCAAGTGTTTGGGTTCATTCTGTGGGAAGGGAAGAGTACTGTTTTCTGCCACAGGGGACCCCCCAGGAGAGGGACTCTAGAGCACAGCAGTGGGTTCCCTCAACTGGAATACACACCATCTAGTTAGTCCTGCGTGCCTATGGGCATGGCAAGCCACATATGCGGGCTCTTGGTCCAATCACTGAGAGGCGTTACTTGAATAAGGTACTCACGCTGAGGGTCACAATGTGTGTTTGTGCCCAAGGCGGCCCTCACACATGGGCGTGGCCTCATGGGCCATGCCGTTTTCTCCTACACTGAAGGTTTGACTCACTGCCAGCAGCAAGGTTTCTTGCCATGGGGAAGGAGGGATTCTGACTTGTGCATCAGGTTCCCCCCTGTGCAGGGATTGGAGATAAGGTCTAGGTTCTGATGACTGAAAACCCAGGTTGGGAATGGATGGTGGCCTAAGGCAGTGGCGGGTCAATGTGCTGGGTGTGCAGCCAGCTGTGTCGGTGTCTGTTGGAAGGTCTGGGCTCAGGCTATTTGCGACAGAGCATCAGTGTTTAAGGTAGCCTATGCAAGTGGGGTGTTGCCGAGGGCCAAGCAGTTTGATCCTCATTTGGGGTTTCTGGGCAGCACCATAGACAAAGTTTTTCTCCTGGAGGCAGGCGGAGTGCTTCATTGTGGCCCTAGAATTCCCAGAAGGGAGGGTTTGTGGGCCAGGAGTGTGAGGACGGAAGTCTAGGAACACAAGCTAAAGTGAGGATTGGAGCCAAGGGCAGAGCAGGCCCACTAGGCAGATGCTGAATCAAAATCTCCTGCATCTGAAGTCAGGCTGAACATCAGACGTTGGCTGAGGCTGGAGTATGTGTCCATGATGGCACCTTCATGAAGCGGGGGCCTCATGAGGCCAAGGAAGTTTTCCCACGCTGAGTTTGGAGGTTGCCCCAAACCACCAGGTTTCCTTCTGTGGGACATTCGAGTCCTGTTGCATGGCTCCAGGACATACCATACGGAAGGACTGGAGAGCACGGTTCGAAGGATGGATCCCTGTACAGCATGCCTCGCATTCCCATTGGCCATTAGCCACAAGATATGTTTGATCTGCTGCCTCTGGGGCACGCTAACCAGGGGGCTGAGTTGAAATGGCCTCTCCTGAGGATGCGTCATAATGTGCGTTTGGGTCCATGGAAACCTTGGAATGTGCTGGTTGTTCAGTGGCCCTGCGGAACTCTCCTACCTGAAGGGTTTGATACATCCCCAGTAAGTAAGCTCCCCATGTGGAGGCGAGAGAGGTTTGGTTTGGTGCCTCAGAAAAGCCCCGTGTGCTGGTCTACGAAAACAGACCTCTGAGGACGGACACATGGAAACCAGAGCTAAGGTTCAGATTAGGGCCTGGGGGCCTGTCCATTTCAACCTTCTGTCTCTGGGGACACTGTCTGAGAGTCTAAGTGGAGATAGTTGCTCCGCTGGTGTCAGAGAGCCCCTCTTAGTCCAGGGTGGCCTACACTATTGATGGCCTCAGGGGCCTTGGAGCTTTTCCCTAACCTGTAGGGTTGTGGTCAATGGATTGGGCACAATTTCCTTGGAGAGGGCAGGCACAATCTTTCGCTGTGGCTCCAGAGGCCCTAGCCTGGCGGTTGTGTGGGTCCAGGCTGAGGGCACAGAAGTCTGAAAACACAAACTCAGCTTATGAGTGGCGCCTAGGGTATGGCAGGCCGGATGGACAGCCCGAGAGGGAGCTCCTGGGCCTCTGAAACAAGGGCGAGTGGGAGGCGTTCCTTCAGGCTTTTGTCTCTGGATGTTGTGTCCGAGATAGCCGTGGATTGGAGGGGTGGCCTCAGGGACTGTGGACGAGTATCGCTCTCTGGGGATTTGTCCCAGCTCCCAAGAGTTTGGGGTCATTTTGTGGGAAGGGTGGAGTCGTGTTGTCTGGCTCATGTGTCTCTCCAAGAAAGGGATTCCAGAGCAGAGCCCCAGGTACGGGCAGGGCGACTGGAAAACTCAAACACTGGTGAGGATTGGGTGCATAGGGGCTTGGCAAGCCCCATATGCGGGCTCTTGGCCCAGGCCCTGACAGGCCTTTCTTTGACATGGGGCTCATGCTGAGGGTCAGAGTGTGAATTTGTGCCCAAGCAGCACTCAAGTTTGGGCGTGGCATCAGGGACCAGGAAGGTTTCTCCCACCCTGAAGGTGTGACTCCATGCCAAGAGCAAGCTTTACAGCCACGGGGAAGGAGGAGTTCTGTGTTGTGCTTGCGATACCCAGCTGTGTGGAGAATTGATATAATGTCTAGGTTCAGATATCTGAAAACCAAGGTTAGGAAGAGGTGGCGGCATAAGACCATGGCGTGTCCGAAGTGCTGCGTGTGCGGCCAGCTGTCTCCTTGTCTGTCTGGACGTCTGGCTTCAGGCTGTGTCAGACAGAGCATGAGTGCCCAGAGCAGCCTATCCAGTTCGGGTACCGTCGAGGCCCGAGCAGGTTGATCCTCATCTGGGTTTTCTGGAGAGAGCCCCACAGGGAAACGTTTTTCTTCCCTTGGGCAGACCCTGGGCTGGGTTGAGTTCCTAGTCCGGAGGGCTTGTTTGCCAGGAGTGTGAGGAAGGAAGTCTGAAAACACAAGCTAGCGTGAGGTTTGGGACCGATGGCACGGCAGGCCCACTCTGAGAGGCTGAATCGAGATCTCCTGCACTGAGGTCATTTCAACTCTGAGACGTGCCTCAGGCTAGAGATTTTGTCCAGCATGGCCTCTTCCTGAATGGTGTGGGGGCCTCATGAGGCCAGGAAGGTTTGCCTACGATGGGATTTGTGAACTACTCCAAACCTCAATGTTTCCTTCTGCACGAAAGTCGAGTGCTATTGGATGGTTCCAGGAGGCCCCATACGGAAAGACTCGAGAGCAGGTGTCTAAGCATGGATGCCTGGGAACGCCACCTCATATTCCCACTCTTTAGTCAGGACAAGGCAGGCTCAATCTGCGGGCTCCTGGGTGAGCTACCCAGAGGGGAGAGTTGAAATGGACTCTCCTGAAGATGAGTCCTACTGTGGCTTGGTGGCCTGGGAGACCTTGGAATGTGGAGGTGGCTCAGGGACTCTGCAGGATTCTCCAACCTGAGGTGTTTGACACGGCTCCAACAAGGAAGCTTCCCATGTGGAGACGAGAGAAGTTCTGTTCAGTGCCTAAGGAAAGCCCCATATCCTGTTCTTCGAACCAAAGCCTCTGAGGAGTGACACCTGGAAAACAAAGCAAGAGTTGAGATTAGGGCCTAAGGGCCTGTCGGGCTCAACCTTCTATCTCTGTTGACATCTGTGTGCATGCCTTCATGGAGGTAGCAGCTCCGCTTGTGTCCGAAGTCCCCTGTGTGTGCAGGGAGGCTCCCGGTAATGGTATGTCCTCGGGGGCCTTGAGGTTTCTCATATTCTGGAGGTGTGTGGCCAAAGGAATGGACAGAGTTTCCCAGGAGAGAGCAGGCATGGTCCTGTGGTATGGCTCCAGAGGACCCAGCCTAGAGGCTGTGTTTGCCAGGGCTGTGGGGACAGATGTCTGAAAAAGCAAACTTGGCTCAGGTAGGGGCCAAGGTAATGGCAGGCCTGATCTCCAGTCCGAGAGGGGAGATCCTCTGGATATCAAAGGAGGGCAAGTGGGAGGCAGTCGCTCAGGCTTTTGTCTCTGGGTGTTGCGTTCACAGTGGCCGTTCAGGGTAAGGGTTGCTTCAGGGGCCGAGGAAGAGCCTTCCTCTCGGGGGATTGTCCAAGCTCCCAAGTGTTTGGGTTCATTCTGTGGGAAGGGAAGAGTACTGTTTTCTGCCACAGGGGACCCCCCAGGAGAGGGACTCTAGAGCACAGCAGTGGGTTCCCTCAACTGGAATACACACCATCTAGTTAGTCCTGCGTGCCTATGGGCATGGCAAGCCACATATGCGGGCTCTTGGTCCAATCACTGAGAGGCGTTACTTGAATAAGGTACTCACGCTGAGGGTCACAATGTGTGTTTGTGCCCAAGGCGGCCCTCACACATGGGCGTGGCCTCATGGGCCATGCCGTTTTCTCCTACACTGAAGGTTTGACTCACTGCCAGCAGCAAGGTTTCTTGCCATGGGGAAGGAGGGATTCTGACTTGTGCATCAGGTTCCCCCCTGTGCAGGGATTGGAGATAAGGTCTAGGTTCTGATGACTGAAAACCCAGGTTGGGAATGGATGGTGGCCTAAGGCATTGGCGGGTCAATGTGCTGGGTGTGCAGCCAGCTGTGTCAGTGTCTGTTGGAAGGTCTGGGCTCAGGCTATTTGCGACAGAGCATCAGTGTTTAAGGTAGCCTATGCAAGTGGGGTGTTGCCGAGGGCCAAGCAGTTTGATCCTCATTTGGGGTTTCTGGGCAGCACCATAGACAAAGTTTTTCTCCTGGAGGCAGGCGGAGTGCTTCATTGTGGCCCCAGAATTCCCAGAAGGGAGGGTTTGTGGGCCAGGAGTGTGAGGACGGAAGTCTAGGAACACAAGCTAAAGTGAGGATTGGAGCCAAGGGCAGAGCAGGCCCACTAGGCAGATGCTGAATCAAAATCTCCTGCATCTGAAGTCAGGCTGAACATCAGACGTTGGCTGAGACTGGAGTATGTGTCCATGATGGCACCTTCATGAAGCGGGGGCCTCATGAGGCCAAGGAAGTTTTCCCACGCTGAGTTTGGAGGTTGCCCCAAACCACCAGGTTTCCTTCTGTGGGACATTCGAGTCCTGTTGCATGGCTCCAGGACATACCATACGGAAGGACTGGAGAGCACGGTTCGAAGGATGGATCCCTGTACAGCATGCCTCGCATTCCCATTGGCCATTAGCCACAAGATATGTTTGATCTGCTGCCTCTGGGGCACGCTAACCAGGGGGCTGAGTTGAAATGGCCTCTCCTGAGGATGCGTCATAATGTGCGTTTGGGTCCATGGAAACCTTGGAATGTGCTGGTTGTTCAGTGGCCCTGCGGAACTCTCCTACCTGAAGGGTTTGATACATCCCCAGTAAGTAAGCTCCCCATGTGGAGGCGAGAGAGGTTTGGTTTGGTGCCTCAGAAAAGCCCCGTGTGCTGGTCTACGAAAACAGACCTCTGAGGACGGACACATGGAAACCAGAGCTAAGGTTCAGATTAGGGCCTGGGGGCCTGTCCATTTCAACCTTCTGTCTCTGGGGACACTGTCTGAGAGTCTAAGTGGAGATAGTTGCTCCGCTGGTGTCAGAGAGCCCCTCTTAGTCCAGGGTGGCCTACACTATTGATGGCCTCAGGGGCCTTGGAGCTTTTCCCTAACCTGTAGGGTTGTGGTCAATGGATTGGGCACAATTTCCTTGGAGAGGGCAGGCACAATCTTTCGCTGTGGCTCCAGAGGCCCTAGCCTGGCGGTTGTGTGGGTCCAGGCTGAGGGCACAGAAGTCTGAAAACACAAACTCAGCTTATGAGTGGCGCCTAGGGTATGGCAGGCCGGATGGACAGCCCGAGAGGGAGCTCCTGGGCCTCTGAAACAAGGGCGAGTGGGAGGCGTTCCTTCAGGCTTTTGTCTCTGGATGTTGTGTCCGAGATAGCCGTGGATTGGAGGGGTGGCCTCAGGGACTGTGGACGAGTATCGCTCTCTGGGGATTTGTCCCAGCTCCCAAGAGTTTGGGGTCATTTTGTGGGAAGGGTGGAGTCGTGTTGTCTGGCTCATGTGTCTCTCCAAGAAAGGGATTCCAGAGCAGAGCCCCAGGTACGGGCGGGGCGACTGGAAAACTCAAACACTGGTGAGGATTGGGTGCATAGGGGCTTGGCAAGCCCCATATGCGGGCTCTTGGCCCAGGCCCTGACAGGCCTTTCTTTGACATGGGGCTCATGCTGAGGGTCAGAGTGTGAATTTGTGCCCAAGCAGCACTCAAGTTTGGGCGTGGCATCAGGGACCAGGAAGGTTTCTCCCACCCTGAAGGTGTGACTCCATGCCAAGAGCAAGCTTTACAGCCACGGGGAAGGAGGAGTTCTGTGTTGTGCTTGCGATACCCAGCTGTGTGGAGAATTGATATAATGTCTAGGTTCAGATATCTGAAAACCAAGGTTAGGAAGAGGTGGCGGCATAAGACCATGGCGTGTCCGAAGTGCTGGGTATGCGGCCAGCTGTCTCCTTGTCTGTCTGGACGTCTGGCTTCAGGCTGTGTCAGACAGAGCATGAGCGCCCAGAGCAGCCTATCCAGTTCGGGTACCGTCGAGGCCCGAGCAGGTTGATCCTCATCTGGGTTTTCTGGAGAGAGCCCCACAGGGAAACGTTTTTCTTCCCTTGGGCAGACCCTGGGCTGGGTTGTGGTTCTGGAGTTCCTAGTCCGGAGGGCTTGTTTGCCAGGAGTGTGAGGAAGGAAGTCTGAAAACACAAGCTAGCGTGAGGTTTGGGACCGATGGCACGGCAGGCCCACTCTGAGAGGCTGAATCGAGATCTCCTGCACTGAGGTCATTTCAACTCTGAGACGTGCCTCAGGCTAGAGTTTTTGTCCAGCATGGCCTCTTCCTGAATGGTGTGGGGGCCTCATGAGGCCAGGAAGGTTTGCCTACGATGGGATTTGTGAACTACTCCAAACCTCAAGGTTTCCTTCTGCACGAAAGTCGAGTGCTATTGGATGGTTCCAGGAGGCCCCATACGGAAAGACTCGAGAGCAGGTGTCTAAGCATGGATGCCTGGGAACGCCACCTCATATTCCCACTCTTTAGTCAGGACAAGGCAGGCTCAATCTGCAGGCTCCTGGGTGAGCTACCCAGAGGGGAGAGTTGAAATGGACTCTCCTGAAGATGAGTCCTACTGTGGCTTGGTGGCCTGGGAGACCTTGGAATGTGGAGGTGGCTCAGGGACTCTGCAGGATTCTCCAACCTGAGGTGTTTGACACGGCTCCAACAAGGAAGCTTCCCATGTGGAGACGAGAGAAGTTCTGTTCAGTGCCTCAGGAAAGCCCCATATCCTGTTCTTCGAACCAAAGCCTCTGAGGAGTTACACCTGGAAAACCAAGCAAGAGTTGAGATTAGGGCCTAAGGGCCTGTCCGGCTCAACCTTCTATCTCTGTTGACATCTGTGTGCATGCCTTCATGGAGGTAGCAGCTCCGCTTGTGTCCGAAGGCCCCTGTGTGTGCAGGGAGGCTCCCGGTAATGGTATGTCCTCGGGGGCCTTGAGGTTTCTCATATTCTGGAGGTGTGTGGCCAAAGGAATGGACAGAGTTTCCCAGGAGAGAGCAGGCATGGTCCTGTGGTATGGCTCCAGAGGACCCAGCCTAGAGGCTGTGTTTGCCAGGGCTGTGGGGACAGATGTCTGAAAAAGCAAACTTGGCTCAGGTAGGGGCCAAGGTAATGGCAGGCCTGATCTCCAGTCCGAGAGGGGAGATCCTCTGGATATCAAAGGAGGGCAAGTGGGAGGCAGTCGCTCAGGCTTTTGTCTCTGGGTGTTGCGTTCACAGTGGCCGTTCAGGGTAAGGGTTGCTTCAGGGGCCGAGGAAGAGCCTTCCTCTCGGGGGATTGTCCAAGCTCCCAAGTGTTTGGGTTCATTCTGTGGGAAGGGAAGAGTACTGTTTTCTGCCACAGGGGACCCCCCAGGAGAGGGACTCTAGAGCACAGCAGTGGGTTCCCTCAACTGGAATACACACCATCTAGTTAGTCCTGCGTGCCTATGGGCATGGCAAGCCACATATGCGGGCTCTTGGTCCAATCACTGAGAGGCGTTACTTGAATAAGGTACTCACGCTGAGGGTCACAATGTGTGTTTGTGCCCAAGGCGGCCCTCACACATGGGCGTGGCCTCATGGGCCATGCCGTTTTCTCCTACACTGAAGGTTTGACTCACTGCCAGCAGCAAGGTTTCTTGCCATGGGGAAGGAGGGATTCTGACTTGTGCATCAGGTTCCCCCCTGTGCAGGGATTGGAGATAAGGTCTAGGTTCTGATGACTGAAAACCCAGGTTGGGAATGGATGGTGGCCTAAGGCAGTGGCGGGTCAATGTGCTGGGTGTGCAGCCAGCTGTGTCGGTGTCTGTTGGAAGGTCTGGGCTCAGGCTATTTGCGACAGAGCATCAGTGTTTAAGGTAGCCTATGCAAGTGGGGTGTTGCCGAGGGCCAAGCAGTTTGATCCTCATTTGGGGTTTCTGGGCAGCACCATAGACAAAGTTTTTCTCCTGGAGGCAGGCGGAGTGCTTCATTGTGGCCCTAGAATTCCCAGAAGGGAGGGTTTGTGGGCCAGGAGTGTGAGGACGGAAGTCTAGGAACACAAGCTAAAGTGAGGATTGGAGCCAAGGGCAGAGCAGGCCCACTAGGCAGATGCTGAATCAAAATCTCCTGCATCTGAAGTCAGGCTGAACATCAGACGTTGGCTGAGGCTGGAGTATGTGTCCATGATGGCACCTTCATGAAGCGGGGGCCTCATGAGGCCAAGGAAGTTTTCCCACGCTGAGTTTGGAGGTTGCCCCAAACCACCAGGTTTCCTTCTGTGGGACATTCGAGTCCTGTTGCATGGCTCCAGGACATACCATACGGAAGGACTGGAGAGCACGGTTCGAAGGATGGATCCCTGTACAGCATGCCTCGCATTCCCATTGGCCATTAGCCACAAGATATGTTTGATCTGCTGCCTCTGGGGCACGCTAACCAGGGGGCTGAGTTGAAATGGCCTCTCCTGAGGATGCGTCATAATGTGCGTTTGGGTCCATGGAAACCTTGGAATGTGCTGGTTGTTCAGTGGCCCTGCGGAACTCTCCTACCTGAAGGGTTTGATACATCCCCAGTAAGTAAGCTCCCCATGTGGAGGCGAGAGAGGTTTGGTTTGGTGCCTCAGAAAAGCCCCGTGTGCTGGTCTACGAAAACAGACCTCTGAGGACGGACACATGGAAACCAGAGCTAAGGTTCAGATTAGGGCCTGGGGGCCTGTCCATTTCAACCTTCTGTCTCTGGGGACACTGTCTGAGAGTCTAAGTGGAGATAGTTGCTCCGCTGGTGTCAGAGAGCCCCTCTTAGTCCAGGGTGGCCTACACTATTGATGGCCTCAGGGGCCTTGGAGCTTTTCCCTAACCTGTAGGGTTGTGGTCAATGGATTGGGCACAATTTCCTTGGAGAGGGCAGGCACAATCTTTCGCTGTGGCTCCAGAGGCCCTAGCCTGGCGGTTGTGTGGGTCCAGGCTGAGGGCACAGAAGTCTGAAAACACAAACTCAGCTTATGAGTGGCGCCTAGGGTATGGCAGGCCGGATGGACAGCCCGAGAGGGAGCTCCTGGGCCTCTGAAACAAGGGCGAGTGGGAGGCGTTCCTTCAGGCTTTTGTCTCTGGATGTTGTGTCCGAGATAGCCGTGGATTGGAGGGGTGGCCTCAGGGACTGTGGACGAGTATCGCTCTCTGGGGATTTGTCCCAGCTCCCAAGAGTTTGGGGTCATTTTGTGGGAAGGGTGGAGTCGTGTTGTCTGGCTCATGTGTCTCTCCAAGAAAGGGATTCCAGAGCAGAGCCCCAGGTACGGGCAGGGCGACTGGAAAACTCAAACACTGGTGAGGATTGGGTGCATAGGGGCTTGGCAAGCCCCATATGCGGGCTCTTGGCCCAGGCCCTGACAGGCCTTTCTTTGACATGGGGCTCATGCTGAGGGTCAGAGTGTGAATTTGTGCCCAAGCAGCACTCAAGTTTGGGCGTGGCATCAGGGACCAGGAAGGTTTCTCCCACCCTGAAGGTGTGACTCCATGCCAAGAGCAAGCTTTACAGCCACGGGGAAGGAGGAGTTCTGTGTTGTGCTTGCGATACCCAGCTGTGTGGAGAATTGATATAATGTCTAGGTTCAGATATCTGAAAACCAAGGTTAGGAAGAGGTGGCGGCATAAGACCATGGCGTGTCCGAAGTGCTGCGTGTGCGGCCAGCTGTCTCCTTGTCTGTCTGGACGTCTGGCTTCAGGCTGTGTCAGACAGAGCATGAGTGCCCAGAGCAGCCTATCCAGTTCGGGTACCGTCGAGGCCCGAGCAGGTTGATCCTCATCTGGGTTTTCTGGAGAGAGCCCCACAGGGAAACGTTTTTCTTCCCTTGGGCAGACCCTGGGCTGGGTTGAGTTCCTAGTCTGGAGGGCTTGTTTGCCAGGAGTGTGAGGAAGGAAGTCTGAAAACACAAGCTAGCGTGAGGTTTGGGACCGATGGCACGGCAGGCCCACTCTGAGAGGCTGAATCGAGATCTCCTGCACTGAGGTCATTTCAACTCTGAGACGTGCCTCAGGCTAGAGTTTTTGTCCAGCATGGCCTCTTCCTGAATGGTGTGGGGGCCTCATGAGGCCAGGAAGGTTTGCCTACGATGGGATTTGTGAACTACTCCAAACCTCAATGTTTCCTTCTGCACGAAAGTCGAGTGCTATTGGATGGTTCCAGGAGGCCCCATACGGAAAGACTCGAGAGCAGGTGTCTAAGCATGGATGCCTGGGAACGCCACCTCATATTCCCACTCTTTAGTCAGGACAAGGCAGGCTCAATCTGCGGGCTCCTGGGTGAGCTACCCAGAGGGGAGAGTTGAAATGGACTCTCCTGAAGATGAGTCCTACTGTGGCTTGGTGGCCTGGGAGACCTTGGAATGTGGAGGTGGCTCAGGGACTCTGCAGGATTCTCCAACCTGAGGTGTTTGACACGGCTCCAACAAGGAAGCTTCCCATGTGGAGACGAGAGAAGTTCTGTTCAGTGCCTAAGGAAAGCCCCATATCCTGTTCTTCGAACCAAAGCCTCTGAGGAGTGACACCTGGAAAACAAAGCAAGAGTTGAGATTAGGGCCTAAGGGCCTGTCGGGCTCAACCTTCTATCTCTGTTGACATCGGTGTGCATGCCTTCATGGAGGTAGCAGCTCCGCTTGTGTCCGAAGGCCCCTGTGTGTGCAGGGAGGCTCCCGGTAATGGTATGTCCTCGGGGGCCTTGAGGTTTCTCATATTCTGGAGCTGTGTGGCCAAAGGAATGGACAGAGTTTCCCAGGAGAGAGCAGGCATGGTCCTGTGGTATGGCTCCAGAGGACCCAGCCTAGAGGCTGTGTTTGCCAGGGCTGTGGGGACAGATGTCTGAAAAAGCAAACTTGGCTCAGGTAGGGGCCAAGGTAATGGCAGGCCTGATCTCCAGTCCGAGAGGGGAGATCCTCTGGATATCAAAGGAGGGCAAGTGGGAGGCAGTCGCTCAGGCTTTTGTCTCTGGGTGTTGCGTTCACAGTGGCCGTTCAGGGTAGGGGTTGCTTCAGGGGCCGAGGAAGAGCCTTCCTCTCGGGGGATTGTCCAAGCTCCCAAGTGTTTGGGTTCATTCTGTGGGAAGGGAAGAGTACTGTTTTCTGCCACAGGGGACCCCCCAGGAGAGGGTCTCTAGAGCACAGCAGTGGGTTCCCTCAACTGGAATACACACCATCTAGTTAGTCCTGCGTGCCTATGGGCATGGCAAGCCACATATGCGGGCTCTTGGTCCAATCACTGAGAGGCGTTACTTGAATAAGGTACTCACGCTGAGGGTCACAATGTGTGTTTGTGCCCAAGGCGGCCCTCACACATGGGCGTGGCCTCATGGGCCATGCCGTTTTCTCCTACACTGAAGGTTTGACTCACTGCCAGCAGCAAGGTTTCTTGCCATGGGGAAGGAGGGGTTCTGACTTGTGCATCAGGTTCCGCCCTGTGCAGGGATTGGAGATAAGGTCTAGGTTCTGATGACTGAAAACCCAGGTTGGGAATGGATGGTGGCCTAAGGTAGTGGCGTGTCCAATGTGCTGGGTGTGCAGCCAGCTGTGTCGGTGTCTGTTGGAAGGTCTGGGCTCAGGCTATTTGCGACAGAGCATCAGTGTTTAAGGTAGCCTATGCAATTGGGGTGTTGCCGAGGGCCAAGCAGTTTGATCCTCATTTGGGGTTTCTGGGCAGCACCATAGACAAAGTTTTTCTCCTGGGAGGCAGGCGGAGTGCTTCATTGTGGCCCCAGAATTCCCAGAAGGGAGGTTTTGTGGGCCAGGAGTGTGAGGACGGAAGTCTAGGAACACAAGCTAAAGTGAGGATTGGAGCCAAGGGCAGAGCAGGCCCACTAGGCAGAGGCTGAATCAAAATCTCCTGCATCTGAAGTCAGGCTGAGGATCAGACGTTGGCTGAGGCTGGAGTATGTGTCCATGATGGCACCTTCATGAAGCGGGGGCCTCATGAGGCCAAGGAAGTTTTCCCACGCTGAGTTTGGAGGTTGCCCCAAACCACCAGGTTTCCTTCTGTGGGACATTCGAGTCCTGTTGCATGGCTCCAGGACATACCATACGGAAGGACTGGAGAGCACGGTTCGAAGGATGGATCCCTGTACAGCATGCCTCGCATTCCCATTGGCCATTAGCCACAAGATATGTTTGATCTGCTGCCTCTGGGGCACGCTAACCAGGGGGCTGAGTTGAAATGGCCTCTCCTGAGGATGCGTCATAATGTGCGTTTGGGTCCATGGAAACCTTGGAATGTGCTGGTTGTTCAGTGGCCCTGCGGAACTCTCCTACCTGAAGGGTTTGATACATCCCCAGTAAGTAAGCTCCCCATGTGGAGGCGAGAGAGGTTTGGTTTGGTGCCTCAGAAAAGCCCCGTGTGCTGGTCTACGAAAACAGACCTCTGAGGACGGACACATGGAAACCAGAGCTAAGGTTCAGATTAGGGCCTGGGGGCCTGTCCATTTCAACCTTCTGTCTCTGGGGACACTGTCTGAGAGTCTAAGTGGAGATAGTTGCTCCGCTGGTGTCAGAGAGCCCCTCTTAGTCCAGGGTGGCCTACACTATTGATGGCCTCAGGGGCCTTGGAGCTTTTCCCTAACCTGTAGGGTTGTGGTCAATGGATTGGGCACAATTTCCTTGGAGAGGGCAGGCACAATCTTTCGCTGTGGCTCCAGAGGCCCTAGCCTGGCGGTTGTGTGGGTCCAGGCTGAGGGCACAGAAGTCTGAAAACACAAACTCAGCTTATGAGTGGCGCCGAGGGTATGGCAGGCCGGATGTACAGCCCGAGAGGGAGCTCCTGGGCCTCTGAAACAAGGGCGAGGGGGAGGCGTTCCTTCAGGCTTTTGTCTCTGGATGTTGTGTCCGAGATAGCCGTGGATTGGAGGGGTGGCCTCAGGGACTGTGGACGAGTATCGCTCTCTGGGGATTTGTCCCAGCTCCCAAGAGTTTGGGGTCATTTTGTGGGAAGGGTGGAGTCGTGTTGTCTGGCTCATGTGTCTCTCCAAGAAAGGGATTCCAGAGCAGAGCCCCAGGTACGGGCGGGGCGACTGGAAAACTCAAACACTGGTGAGGATTGGGTGCATAGGGGCTTGGCAAGCCCCATATGCGGGCTCTTGGCCCAGGCCCTGACAGGCCTTTCTTTGACATGGGGCTCATGCTGAGGGTCAGAGTGTGAATTTGTGCCCAAGCATCACTCAAGTTTGGGCGTGGCATCAGGGACCAGGAAGGTTTCTCCCACCCTGAAGGTGTGACTCCATGCCAAGAGCAAGCTTTACAGCCACGGGGAAGGAGGAGTTCTGTGTTGTGCTTGCGATACCCAGCTGTGTGGAGAATTGATATAATGTCTAGGTTCAGATATCTGAAAACCAAGGTTAGGAAGAGGTGACGGCATAAGATCATGGCGTGTCCGAAGTGCTGGGTGTGCGGCCAGCTGTCTCCTTGTCTGTCTGGGCGTCTGGCTTCAGGCTGTGTCAGACAGAGCATGAGTGCCCAGAGCAGCCTATCCAGTTCGGGTACCGTCGAGGCCCGAGCAGGTTGATCCTCATCTGGGGTTTCTGGAGAGAGCCCCACAGGGAAACGTTTTTCTTCCCTTGGGCAGACCCTGGGCTGGGTTGTGGTTCTGGAGTTCCTAGTCCGGAGGGCTTGTTTGCCAGGAGTGTGAGGAAGGAAGTCTGAAAACACAAGCTAGCGTGAGGTTTGGGACCGATGGCACGGCAGGCCCACTCTGAGAGGCTGAATCGAGATCTCCTGCACTGAGGTCATTTCAACTATGAGACGTGCCTCAGGCTAGAGTTTTTGTCCAGCATGGCCTCTTCCTGAATGGTGTGGGGGCCTCATGAGGCCAGGAAGGTTTGCCTACGATGGGATTTGTGAACTACTCCAAACCTCAATGTTTCCTTCTGCACGAAAGTCGAGTGCTATTGGATGGTTCCAGGAGGCCCCATACGGAAAGACTCGAGAGAAGGTGTCTAAGCATGGATGCCTGGGAACGCCACCTCATATTCCCACTCTTTAGTCAGGACAAGGCAGGCTCAATCTGCGGGCTCCTGGGTGAGCTACCCAGAGGGGAGAGTTGAAATGGACTCTCCTGAAGATGAGTCCTACTGTGGCTTGGTGGCCTGGGAGACCTTGGAATGTGGAGGTGGCTCAGGGACTCTGCAGGATTCTCCAACCTGAGGTGTTTGACACGGCTCCAACAAGGAAGCTTCCCATGTGGAGACGAGAGAAGTTCTGTTCAGTGCCTCAGGAAAGCACCATATCCTGTTCTTCAAACCAAAGCCTCTGAGGAGTGACACCTGGAAAACAAAGCAAGAGTTGAGATTAGGGCCTAAGTGCCTGTCGGGCTCAACCTTCTATCTCTGTTGACATCGGTGTGCATGCCTTCATGGAGGTAGCAGCTCCGCTTGTGTCCGAAGGCCCCTGTGTGTGCAGGGAGGCTCCCGGTAATGGTATGTCCTCGGGGGCCTTGAGGTTTCTCATATTCTGGAGGTGTGTGGCCAAAGGAATGGACAGAGTTTCCCAGGAGAGAGCAGGCATGGTCCTGTGGTATGGCTCCAGAGGACCCAGCCTAGAGGCTGTGTTTGCCAGGGCTGTGGGGACAGATGTCTGAAAAAGCAAACTTGGCTCAGGTAGGGGCCAAGGTAATGGCAGGCCTGATCTCCAGTCCGAGAGGGGAGATCCTCTGGATATCAAAGGAGGGCAAGTGGGAGGCAGTCGCTCAGGCTTTTGTCTCTGGGTGTTGCGTTCACAGTGGCCGTTCAGGGTAGGGGTTGCTTCAGGGGCCGAGGAAGAGCCTTCCTCTCGGGGGATTGTCCAAGCTCCCAAGTGTTTGGGTTCATTCTGTGGGAAGCGAAGAGTACTGTTTTCTGCCACAGGGGACCCCCCAGGA
Source organism: Mustela nivalis (assembly GCF_964662115.1). Taxonomy (NCBI): domain Eukaryota; kingdom Metazoa; phylum Chordata; class Mammalia; order Carnivora; family Mustelidae; genus Mustela; species Mustela nivalis. Next base: position 172,195 of record NW_028135801.1, read on the forward strand.
GAGGGACTCTAGAGCACAGCAGTGGGTTCCCTCAACTGGAATACACACCATCTAGTTAGTCCTGCGTGCCTATGGGCATGGCAAGCCACATATGCGGGCTCTTGGTCCAATCACTGAGAGGCGTTACTTGAATAAAGTACTCACGCTGAGGGTCACAATGTGTGTTTGTGCCCAAGGCGGCCCTCACACATGGGCGTGGCCTCATGGGCCATGCCGTTTTCTCCTACACTGAAGGTTTGACTCACTGCCAGCAGCAAGGTTTTTTGCCATGGGGAAGGAGGGGTTCTGACTTGTGCATCAGGTTCCGCCCTGTGCAGGGATTGGAGATAAGGTCTAGGTTCTGATGACTGAAAACCCAGGTTGGGAATGGATGGTGGCCTAAGGCAGTGGCGGGTCCAATGTGCTGGGTGTGCAGCCAGCTGTGTCGGTGTCTGTTGGAAGGTCTGGGCTCAGGCTATTTGCGACAGAGCATCAGTGGTTAAGGTAGCCTATGCAATTGGGGTGTTGCCGAGGGCCAAGCAGTTTGATCCTCATTTGGGGTTTCTGGGCAGCACCATAGACAAAGTTTTTCTCCTGGGAGGCAGGCTGAGTGCTTCATTGTGGCCCCAGAATTCCCAGAAGGGAGGGTTTGTGGGCCTGGAGTGTGAGGACGGAAGTCTAGGAACACAAGCTAAAGTGAGGATTGGAACCAAGGGCAGAGCAGGCCCACTAGGCAGAGGCTGAATCAAAATCTCCTGCATCTGAAGTCAGGCTGAGGATCAGACGTTGGCTGAGGCTGGAGTATGTGTCCATGATGGCACCTTCATGAAGCGGGGGCCTCATGAGGCCAAGGAAGTTTTCCCACGCTGAGTTTGGAGGTTGCCCCAAACCACCAGGTTTCCTTCTGTGGGACATTCGAGTCCTGTTGCATGGCTCCAGGACATACCATACGGAAGGACTGGAGAGCACGGTTCGAAGGATGGATCCCTGTACAGCATGCCTCGCATTCCCATTGGCCATTAGCCACAAGATATGTTTGATCTGCTGCCTCTGGGGCACGCTAACCAGGGGGCTGAGTTGAAATGGCCTCTCCTGAGGATGCGTCATAATGTGCGTTTGGGTCCATGGAAACCTTGGAATGTGCTGGTTGTTCAGTGGCCCTGCGGAACTCTCCTACCTGAAGGGTTTGATACATCCCCAGTAAGTAAGCTCCCCATGTGGAGGCGAGAGAGGTTTGGTTTGGTGCCTCAGAAAAGCCCCGTGTGCTGGTCTACGAAAACAGACCTCTGAGGACGGACACATGGAAACCAGAGCTAAGGTTCAGATTAGGGCCTGGGGGCCTGTCCATTTCAACCTTCTGTCTCTGGGGACACTGTCTGAGAGTCTAAGTGGAGATAGTTGCTCCGCTGGTGTCAGAGAGCCCCTCTTAGTCCAGGGTGGCCTACACTATTGATGGCCTCAGGGGCCTTGGAGCTTTTCCCTAACCTGTAGGGTTGTGGTCAATGGATTGGGCACAATTTCCTTGGAGAGGGCAGGCACAATCTTTCGCTGTGGCTCCAGAGGCCCTAGCCTGGCGGTTGTGTGGGTCCAGGCTGAGGGCACAGAAGTCTGAAAACACAAACTCAGCTTATGAGTGGCGCCTAGGGTATGGCATGCCGGATGTACAGCCCGAGAGGGAGCTCCTGGGCCTCTGAAACAAGGGCGAGTGGGAGGCGTTCCTTCAGGCTTTTGTCTCTGGATGTTGTGTCCGAGATAGCCGTGGATTGGAGGGGTGGCCTCAGGGACTGTGGACGAGTATCGCTCTCTGGGGATTTGTCCCAGCTCCCAAGAGTTTGGGGTCATTTTGTGGGAAGGGTGGAGTCGTGTTGTCTGGCTCATGTGTCTTTCCAAGAAAGGGATTCCAGAGCAGAGCCCCAGGTACGGGCGGGGCGACTGGAAAACTCAAACACTGGTGAGGATTGGGTGCATAGGGGCTTGGCAAGCCCCATATGCGGGCTCTTGGCCCAGGCCCTGACAGGCCTTTCTTTGACATGGGGCTCATGCTGAGGGTCAGAGTGTGAATTTGTGCCCAAGCAGCACTCAAGTTTGGGCGTGGCATCAGGGACCAGGAAGGTTTCTCCCACCCTGAAGGTGTGACTCCATGCCAAGAGCAAGCTTTCCAGCCACGGGGAAGGAGGAGTTCTATGTTGTGCTTGCGATACCCAGCTGTGTGGAGAATTGATATAATGTCTAGGTTCAGATATCTGAAAACCAAGGTTAGGAAGAGGTGGCGGCATAAGACCATGGCGTGTCCGAAGTGCTGGGTGTGCGGCCAGCTGTCTCCTTGTCTGTCTGGACGTCTGGCTTCAGGCTGTGTCAGACAGAGCATGAGTGCCCAGAGCAGCCTATCCAGTTCGGGTACCGTCGAGGCCCGAGCAGGTTGATCCTCATCTGGGTTTTCTGGAGAGAGCCCCACAGGGAAACGTTTTTCTTCCCTTGGGCAGACCCTGGGCTGGGTTGAGTTCCTAGTCCGGAGGGCTTGTTTGCCAGGAGTGTGAGGAAGGAAGTCTGAAAACACAAGCTAGCGTGAGGTTTGGGACCGATGGCATGGCAGGCCCACTCTTAGAGGCTGAATCGAGATCTCCTGCACTGAGGTCATTTCAACTATGAGACGTGCCTCAGGCTAGAGTTTTTGTCCAGCATGGCCTCTTCCTGAATGGTGTGGGGGCCTCATGAGGCCAGGAAGGTTTGCCTACGATGGGATTTGTGAACTACTCCAAACCTCAAGGTTTCCTTCTGCACGAAAGTCGAGTGCTATTGGATGGTTCCAGGAGGCACCATACGGAAAGACTCGAGAACAGGTGTCTAAGCATGGATGCCTGGGAACGCCACCTCATTTTCCCACTCTTTAGTCAGGACAAGGCAGGCTCAATCTGCGGGCTCCTGGGTGAGCTACCCAGAGGGGAGAGTTGAAATGGACTCTCCTGAAGATGAGTCCTACTGTGGCTTGGTGGCCTGGGAGACCTTGGAATGTGGAGGTGGCTCAGGGACTCTGCAGGATTCTCCAACCTGAGGTGTTTGACACGGCTCCAACAAGGAAGCTTCCCATGTGGAGACGAGAGAAGTTCTGTTCAGTGCCTCAGGAAAGCCCCATATCCTGTTCTTCGAACCAAAGCCTCTGAGGAATGACACCTGGAAAACAAAGCAAGAGTTGAGATTAGGGCCTAAGGGCCTGTCGGGCTCAACCTTCTATCTCTGTTGACATCGGTGTGCATGCCTTCATGGAGGTAGCAGCTCCGCTTGTGTCCGTAGGCCCCTGTGTGTGCAGGGAGGCTCCCGGTAATGGTATGTCCTCGGGGGCCTTGAGGTTTCTCATATTCTGGAGGTGTGTGGCCAAAGGAATGGACAGAGTTTCCCAGGAGAGAGCAGGCATGGTCCTGTGGTATGGCTCCAGAGGACCCAGCCTAGAGGCTGTGTTTGCCAGGGCTGTGGGGACAGATGTCTGAAAAAGCAAACTTGGCTCCGGTAGGGGCCAAGGTAATGGCAGGCCTGATCTCCAGTCCGAGAGGGGAGATCCTCTGGATATCAAAGGAGGGCAAGTGGGAGGCAGTCGCTCAGGCTTTTGTCTCTGGGTGTTGCGTTCACAGTGGCCGTTCAGGGTAGGGGTTGCTTCAGGGGCCGAGGAAGAGCCTTCCTCTCGGGGGATTGTCCAAGCTCCCAAGTGTTTGGGTTCATTCTGTGGGAAGGGAAGAGTACTGTTTTCTGCCACAGGGGACCCCCCTGGAGAGGGTCTCTAGAGCACAGCAGTGGGTTCCCTCAACTGGAATACACACCATCTAGTTAGTCCTGCGTGCCTATGGGCATGGCAAGCCACATATGCGGGCTCTTGGTCCAATCACTGAGAGGCGTTACTTGAATAAGGTACTCACGCTGAGGGTCACAATGTGTGTTTGTGCCCAAGGCGGCCCTCACACATGGGCGTGGCCTCATGGGCCATGCCGTTTTCTCCTACACTGAAGGTTTGACTCACTGCCAGCAGCAAGGTTTCTTGCCATGGGGAAGGAGGGGTTCTGACTTGTGCATCAGGTTCCGCCCTGTGCAGGGATTGGAGATAAGGTCTAGGTTCTGATGACTGAAAACCCAGGTTGGGAATGGATGGTGGCCTAAGGCAGTGGCGGGTCCAATGTGCTGGGTGTGCAGCCAGCTGTGTCGGTGTCTGTTGGAAGGTCTGGGCTCAGGCTATTTGCGACAGAGCATCAGTGGTTAAGGTAGCCTATGCAATTGGGGTGTTGCCGAGGGCCAAGTAGTTTGATCCTCATTTGGGGTTTCTGGGCAGCACCATAGACAAAGTTTTTCTCCTGGGAGGCAGGCGGAGTGCTTCATTGTGGCCCCAGAATTCCCAGAAGGGAGGTTTTGTGGGCCAGGAGTGTGAGGACGGAAGTCTAGGAACACAAGCTAAAGTGAGGATTGGAGCCAAGGGCAGAGCAGGCCCACTAGGCAGAGGCTGAATCAAAATCTCCTGCATCTGAAGTCAGGCTGAGGATCAGACGTTGGCTGAGGCTGGAGTATGTGTCCATGATGGCACCTTCATGAAGCGGGGGCCTCATGAGGCCAAGGAAGTTTTCCCACGCTGAGTTTGGAGGTTGCCCCAAACCACCAGGTTTCCTTCTGTGGGACATTCGAGTCCTGTTGCATGGCTCCAGAACATACCATACGGAAGGACTGGAGAGCACGGTTCGAAGGATGGATCCCTGTACAGCATGCCTCGCATTCCCATTGGCCATTAGCCACAAGATATGTTTGATCTGCTGCCTCTGGGGCACGCTAACCAGGGGGCTGAGTTGAAATGGCCTCTCCTGAGAATGCGTCATAATGTGCGTTTGGGTCCATGGAAACCTTGGAATGTGCTGGTTGTTCAGTGGCCCTGCAGAACTCTCCTACCTGAAGGGTTTGATACATCCCCAGTAAGTAAGCTCCCCATGTGGAGGCGAGAGAGGTTTGGTTTGGTGCCTCAGAAAAGCCCCGTGTGCTGGTCTACGAAAACAGACCTCTGAGGACGGACACATGGAAACCAGAGCTAAGGTTCAGATTAGGGCCTGGGGGCCTGTCCATTTCAACCTTCTGTCTCTGGGGACACTGTCTGAGAGTCTAAGTGGAGATAGTTGCTCCGCTGGTGTCAGAGAGCCCCTCTTAGTCCAGGGTGGCCTACACTATTGATGGCCTCAGGGGCCTTGGAGCTTTTCCCTAACCTGTAGGGTTGTGGTCAATGGATTGGGCACAATTTCCTTGGAGAGGGCAGGCACAATCTATCGCTGTGGCTCCAGAGGCCCTAGCCTGGCGGTTGTGTGGGTCCAGGCTGAGGGCACAGAAGTCTGAAAACACAAACTCAGCTTATGAGTGGCGCCTAGGGTATGGCAGGCCGGATGTACAGCCCGAGAGGGAGCTCCTGGGCCTCTGAAACAAGGGCGAGGGGGAGGCGTTCCTTCAGGCTTTTGTCTCTGGATGTTGTGTCCGAGATAGCCGTGGATTGGAGGGGTGGCCTCAGGGACTGTGGACGAGTATCCCTCTCTGGGGATTTGTCCCAGCTCCCAAGAGTTTGGGGTCATTTTGTGGGAAGGGTGGAGTCGTGTTGTCTGGCTCATGTGTCTCTCCAAGAAAGGGATTCCAGAGCAGAGCCCCAGGTACGGGCGGGGCGACTGGAAAACTCAAACACTGGTGAGGATTGGGTGCATAGGGGCTTGGCAAGCCCCATATGCGGGCTCTTGGCCCAGGCCCTGACAGGCCTTTCTTTGACATGGGGCTCATGCTGAGGGTCAGAGTGTGAATTTGTGCCCAAGCAGCACTCAAGTTTGGGCGTGGCATCAGGGACCAGGAAGGTTTCTCCCACCCTGAAGGTGTGACTCCATGCCAAGAGCAAGCTTTCCAGCCACGGGGAAGGAGGAGTTCTATGTTGTGCTTGCGATACCCAGCTGTGTGGAGAATTGATCTAATGTCTAGGTTCAGATATCTGAAAACCAAGGTTAGGAAGAGGTGGCGGCATAAGACCATGGCGTGTCCGAAGTGCTGGGTGTGCGGCCAGCTGTCTCCTTGTCTGTCTGGACGTCTGGCTTCAGGCTGTGTCAGACAGAGCATGAGTGCCCAGAGCAGCCTATCCAGTTCGGGTACCGTCGAGGCCCGAGCAGGTTGATCCTCATCTGGGTTTTCTGGAGACAGCCCCAAAGGGAAACGTTTTTCTTCCCTTGGGCAGACCCTGGGCTGGGTTGTGGTTCTGGAGTTCCTAGTCCGGAGGGCTTGTTTGCCAGGAGTGTGAGGAAGGAAGTCTGAAAACACAAGCTAGCGTGAGGTTTGGGACCGATGGCACGGCAGGCCCACTCTGAGAGGCTGAATCGAGATCTCCTGCACTGAGGTCATTTCAACTCTGAGACGTGCCTCAGGCTAGAGTTTTTGTCCAGCATGGCCTCTTCCTGAATGGTGTGGGGGCCTCATGAGGCCAGGAAGGTTTGCCTACGATGGGATTTGTGAACTCCTCCAAACCTCAAGGTTTCCTTCTGCACGAAAGTCGAGTGCTATTGGATGGTTCCAGGAGGCCCCATACGGAAAGACTCGAGAGCAGGTGTCTAAGCATGGATGCCTGGGAACGCCACCTCATATTCCCACTCTTTAGTCAGGACAAGGCAGGCTCAATCTGCGGGCTCCTGGGTGAGCTACCCAGAGGGGAGAGTTGAAATGGACTCTCCTGAAGATGAGTCCTACTGTGGCTTGGTGGCCTGGGAGACCTTGGAATGTGGAGGTGGCTCAGGGACTCTGCAGGATTCTCCAACCTGAGGTGTTTGACACGGCTCCAACAAGGAAGCTTCCCATGTGGAGACGAGAGAAGTTCTGTTCAGTGCCTCAGGAAAGCCCCATATCCTGTTCTTCGAACCAAAGCCTCTGAGGAGTGACACCTGGAAAACAAAGCAAGAGTTGAGATTAGGGCCTAAGGGCCTGTCGGGCTCAACCTTCTATCTCTGTTGACATCGGTGTGCATGCCTTCATGGAGGTAGCAGCTCCGCTTGTGTCCGAAGGCCCCTGTGTGTGCAGGGAGGCTCCCGGTAATGGTATGTCCTCGGGGGCCTTGAGGTTTCTCATATTCTGGAGGTGTGTGGCCAAAGGAATGGACAGAGTTTCCCAGGAGAGAGCAGGATTGGTCCTGTGGTATGGCTCCAGAGGACCCAGCCTAGAGGCTGTGTTTGCCAGGGCTGTGGGGACAGATGTCTGAAAAAGCAAACTTGGCTCAGGTAGGGGCCAAGGTAATGGCAGGCCTGATCTCCAGTCCGAGAGGGGAGATCCTCCGGATATCAAAGGAGGGCAAGTGGGAGGCAGTCGCTCAGGCTTTTGTCTCTGGGTGTTGCGTTCACAGTGGCCGTTCAGGGTAGGGGTTGCTTCAGGGGCCGAGGAAGAGCCTTCCACTCGGGGGATTGTCCAAACTCCCAAGTGTTTGGGTTCATTCTGTGGGAAGGGAAGAGTACTGTTTTCTGCCACAGGGGACCCCCCAGGAGAGGGACTCTAGAGCACAGCAGTGGGTTCCCTCAACTGGAATACACACCATCTAGTTAGTCCTGCGTGCCTATGGGCATGGCAAGCCACATATGTGGGCTCTTGGTCCAATCACTGAGAGGCGTTACTTGAATAAGGTACTCACGCTGAGGGTCACAATGTGTGTTTGTGCCCAAGGCGGCCCTCACACATGGGCGTGGCCTCATGGGCCATGCCGTTTTCTCCTACACTGAAGGTTTGACTCACTGCCAGCAGCAAGGTTTCTTGCCATCGGGAAGGAGGGGTTCTGACTTGTGCATCAGGTTCCGCCCTGTGCAGGGATTGGAGATAAGGTCTAGGTTCTGATGACTGAAAACCCAGGTTGGGAATGGATGGTGGCCTAGGGCAGAGGCGGGTCCAATGTGCTGGGTGTGCAGCCAGCTGTGTCGGTGTCTGTTGGAAGGTCTGGGCTCAGGCTATTTGCGACAGAGCATCAGTGTTTAAGGTAGCCTATGCAATTGGGGTGTTGCCGAGGGCCAAGCAGTTTGATCCTCATTTGGGGTTTCTGGGCAGCACCATAGACAAAGTTTTTCTCCTGGGTGGCAGGCGGAGTGCTTCATTGTGGCCCCAGAATTCCCAGAAGGGAGGGTTTGTGGGCCAGGAGTGTGAGGACGGAAGTCTAGGAACACAAGCTAAAGTGAGGATTGGAGCCAAGGGCAGAGCAGGCCCACTAGGCAGAGGCTGAATCAAAATCTCCTGCATCTGAAGTCAGGCTGAGGATCAGACGTTGGCTGAGGCTGGAGTATGTGTCCATGATGGCACCTTCATGAAGCGGGGGCCTCATGAGGCCAAGGATGTTTTCCCACGCTGAGTTTGGAGGTTGCCCCAAACCACCAGGTTTCCTTCTGTGGGACATTCGAGTCCTGTTGCATGGCTCCAGGACATACCATACGGAAGGACTGGAGAGCACGGTTCGAAGGATGGATCCCTGTACAGCATGCCTCGCATTCCCATTGGCCATTAGCCACAAGATATGTTTGATCTGCTGCCTCTGGGGCACGCTAACCAGGGGGCTGAGTTGAAATGGCCTCTCCTGAGGATGCGTCATAATGTGCGTTTGGGTCCATGGAAACCTTGGAATGTGCTGGTTGTTCAGTGGCCCTGCGGAACTCTCCTACCTGAAGGGTTTGATACATCCCCAGTAAGTAAGCTCCCCATGTGGAGGCGAGAGAGGTTTGGTTTGGTGCCTCAGAAAAGCCCCGTGTGCTGGTCTACGAAAACAGACCTCTGAGGACGGACACATGGAAACCAGAGCTAAGGTTCAGATTAGGGCCTGGGGTCCTGTCCATTTCAACCTTCTGTCTCTGGGGACACTGTCTGAGAGTCTAAGTGGAGATAGTTGCTCCGCTGGTGTCAGAGAGCCCCTCTTAGTCCAGGGTGGCCTACACTATTGATGGCCTCAGGGGCCTTGGAGCTTTTCCCTAACCTGTAGGGTTGTGGTCAATGGATTGGGCACAATTTCCTTGGAGAGGGCAGGCACAATCTTTCGCTGTGGCTCCAGAGGCCCTAGCCTGGCGGTTGTGTGGGTCCAGGCTGAGGGCACAGAAGTCTGAAAACACAAACTCAGCTTATGAGTGGCGCCTAGGGTATGGCAGGCCGGATGTACAGCCCGAGAGGGAGCTCCTGGGCCTCTGAAACAAGGGCGAGTGGGAGGCGTTCCTTCAGGCTTTAGTCTCTGGATGTTGTGTCCGAGATAGCCGTGGATTGGAGGGGTGGCCTCAGGGACTGTGGACGAGTATCGCTCTCTGGGGATTTGTCCCAGCTCCCAAGAGTTTGGGGTCATTTTATGGGAAGGGTGGAGTCGTGTTGTCTGGCTCATGTGTCTCTCCAAGAAAGGGATTCCAGAGCAGAGCCCCAGGTACGGGCGGGGCGACTGGAAAACTCAAACACTGGTGAGGATTGGGTGCATAGGGGCTTGGCAAGCCCCATATGCGGGCTCTTGGCCCAGGCCCTGACAGGCCTTTCTTTGACATGGGGCTCATGCTGAGGGTCAGAGTGTGAATTTGTGCCCAAGCAGCACTCAAGTTTGGGCGTGGCATCAGGGACCAGGAAGGTTTCTCCCACCCTGAAGGTGTGACTCCATGCCAAGAGCAAGCTTTACAGCCACGGGGAAGGAGGAGTTCTGTGTTGTGCTTGCGATACCCAGCTGTGTGGAGAATTGATATAATGTCTAGGTTCAGATATCTGAAAACCAAGGTTAGGAAGAGGTGATGGCATAAGACCATGGCGTGTCCGAAGTGCTGGGTGTGCGGCCAGCTGTCTCCTTGTCTGTCTGGGCGTCTGGCTTCAGGCTGTGTCTGACAGAGCATGAGTGCCCAGAGCAGCCTATCCAGTTCGGATACCGTCGAGGCCCGAGCAGGTTGATCCTCATCTGGGTTTTCTGGAGAGAGCCCCACAGGGAAACGTCTTTCTTCCCTTGGGCAGACCCTGGGCTGGGTTGTGGTACTGGAGTTCCTAGTCCGGAGGGCTTGTTTGCCAGGAGTGTGAGGAAGGAAGTCTGAAAACACAAGCTAGCGTGAGGTTTGGGACCGATGGCACGGCAGGCCCACTCTGAGAGGCTGAATCGAGATCTCCTGCACTGAGGTCATTTCAACTCTGAGACGTGCCTCAGGCTAGAGTTTTTGTCCAGCATGGCCTCTTCCTGAATGGTGTGGGGGCCTCATGAGGCCAGGAAGGTTTGCCTACGATGGGATTTGTGAACTCCTCCAAACCTCAAGGTTTCCTTCTGCACGAAAGTCGAGTGCTATTGGATGGTTCCAGGAGGCCCCATACGGAAAGACTCGAGAGCAGGTGTCTAAGCATGGATGCCTGGGAACGCCACCTCATATTCCCACTCTTTAGTCAGGACAAGGCAGGCTCAATCTGCGGGCTCCTGGGTGAGCTACCCAGAGGGGAGAGTTGAAATGGACTCTCCTGAAGATGAGTCCTACTGTGGCTTGGTGGCCTGGGAGACCTTGGAATGTGGAGGTGGCTCAGGGACTCTGCAGGATTCTCCAACCTGAGGTGTTTGACACGGCTCCAACAAGGAAGCTTCCCATGTGGAGACGAGAGAAGTTCTCTTCAGTGCCTCAGGAAAGCCCCATAACCTGTTCTTTGAACCAAAGCCTCTGAGGAGTGACACCTGGAAAACAAAGCAAGAGTTGAGATTAGGGCCTAAGGGCCTGTCCGGCTCAACCTTCTATCTCTGTTGACATCGGTGTGCATGCCTTCATGGAGGTAGCAGCTCCGCTTGTGTCCGAAGGCCCCTGTGTGTGCAGGGAGGCTCCCGGTAATGGTATGTCCTCGGGGGCCTTGAGGTTTCTCATATTCTGGAGGTGTGTGGCCAAAGGAATGGACAGAGTTTCCCAGGAGAGAGCAGGCATGGTCCTGTGGTATGGCTCCAGAGGACCCAGCCTAGAGGCTGTGTTTGCCAGGGCTGTGGGGACAGATGTCTGAAAAAGCAAACTTGGCTCAGGTAGGGGCCAAGGTAATGGCAGGCCTGATCTCCAGTCCGAGAGGGGAGATCCTCTGGATATCAAAGGAGGGCAAGTGGGAGGCAGTCGCTCAGGCTTTTGTCTCTGGGTGTTGCGTTCACAGAGGCCGTTCAGGGTAGGGGTTGCTTAAGGGGCCGAGGAAGAGCCTTCCTCTCGGGGGATTGTCCAAGCTCCCAAGTGTTTGGGTTCATTCTGTGGGAAGGGAAGAGTACTGTTTTCTGCCACAGGGGACCCCCCAGGAGAGGGACTCTAGAGCACAGCAGTGGGTTCCCTCAACTGGAATACACACCATCTAGTTAGTCCTGCGTGCCTATGGGCATGGCAAGCCACATATGCGGGCTCTTGGTCCAATCACTGAGAGGCGTTACTTGAATAAGGTACTCACGCTGAGGGTCACAATGTGTGTTTGTGCCCGAGGCGGCCCTCACACATGGGCGTGGCCTCATGGGCCATGCCGTTTTCTCCTACACTGAAGGTTTGACTCACTGCCAACAGCAAGGTTTCTTGCCATGGGGAAGGAGGGGTTCTGACTTGTGCATCAGGTTCCGCCCTGTGCAGGGATTGGAGATAAGGTCTAGGTTCTGATGACTGAAAACCCAGGTTGGGAATGGATGGTGGCCTAAGGCAGTGGCGGGTCCAATGTGCTGGGTGTGCAGCCAGCTGTGTCGGTGTCTGTTGGAAGGTCTGGGCTCAGGCTATTTGCGACAGAGCATCAGTGTTTAAGGTAGCCTATGCAATTGGGGTGTTGCCGAGGGCCAAGCAGTTTGATCCTCATTTGGGGTTTCTGGGCAGCACCATAGACAAAGTTTTTCTCCTGGGAGGCAGGCTGAGTGCTTCATTGTGGCCCCAGAATTCCCAGAAGGGAGGGTTTGTGGGCCTGGAGTGTGAGGACGGAAGTCTAGGAACACAAGCTAAAGTGAGGATTGGAACCAAGGGCAGAGCAGGCCCACTAGGCAGAGGCTGAATCAAAATCTCCTGCATCTGAAGTCAGGCTGAGGATTAGACGTTGGCTGAGGCTGGAGTATGTGTCCATGATGGCACCTTCATGAAGCGGGGGCCTCATGAGGCCAAGGAAGTTTTCCCACGCTGAGTTTGGAGGTTGCCCCAAACCACCAGGTTTCCTTCTGTGGGACATTCGAGTCCTGTTGCATGGCTCCAGGACATACCATACGGAAGGACTGGAGAGCACGGTTCGAAGGATGGATCCCTGTACAGCATGCCTCGCATTCCCATTGGCCATTAGCCACAAGATATGTTTGATCTGCTGCCTCTGGGGCACGCTAACCAGGGGGCTGAGTTGAAATGGCCTCTCCTGAGGATGCGTCATAATGTGCGTTTTGGTCCATGGAAACCTTGGAATGTGCTGGTTGTTCAGTGGCCCTGCGGAACTCTCCTACCTGAAGGGTTTGATACATCCCCAGTAAGTAAGCTCCCCATGTGGAGGCGAGAGAGGTTTGGTTTGGTGCCTCAGAAAAGCCCCGTGTGCTGGTCTACGAAAACAGACCTCTGAGGACGGACACATGGAAACCAGAGCTAAGGTTCAGATTAGGGCCTGGGGGCCTGTCCATTTCAACCTTCTGTCTCTGGGGACACTGTCTGAGAGTCTAAGTGGAGATAGTTGCTCCGCTGGTGTCAGAGAGCCCCTCTTAGTCCAGGGTGGCCTACACTATTGATGGCCTCAGGGGCCTTGGAGCTTTTCCCTAACCTGTAGGGTTGTGGTCAATGGATTGGGCACAATTTCCTTGGAGAGGGCAGGCACAATCTTTCGCTGTGGCTCCAGAGGCCCTAGCCTGGCGGTTGTGTGGGTCCAGGCTGAGGGCACAGAAGTCTGAAAACACAAACTCAGCTTATGAGTGGCGCCGAGGGTATGGCAGGCCGGATGGACAGCCCGAGAGGGAGCTCCTGGGCCTCTGAAACAAGGGCGAGGGGGAGGCGTTCCTTCAGGCTTTTGTCTCTGGATGTTGTGTCCGAGATAGCCGTGGATTGGAGGGGTGGCCTCAGGGACTGTGGACGAGTATCGCTCTCTGGGGATTTGTCCCAGCTCCCAAGAGTTTGGGGTCATTTTGTGGGAAGGGTGGAGTCGTGTTGTCTGGCTCATGTGTCTCTCCAAGAAAGGGATTCCAGAGCAGAGCCCCAGGTACGGGCGGGGCGACTGGAAAACTCAAACACTGGTGAGGATTGGGTGCATAGGGGCTTGGCAAGCCCCATATGCGGGCTCTTGGCCCAGGCCCTGACAGGCCTTTCTTTGACATGGGGCTCATGCTGAGGGTCAGAGTGTGAATTTGTGCCCAAGCAGCACTCAAGTTTGGGCGTGGCATCAGGGACCAGGAAGGTTTCTCCCACCCTGAAGGTGTGACTCCATGCCAAGAGCAAGCTTTCCAGCCACGGGGAAGGAGGAGTTCTATGTTGTGCTTGCGATACCCAGCTGTGTGGAGAATTGATATAATGTCTAGGTTCAGATATCTGAAAACCAAGGTTAGGAAGAGGTGGCGGCATAAGACCATGGCGTGTCCGAAGTGCTGGGTGTGTGGCCAGCTGTCTCCTTGTCTGTCTGGACGTCTGGCTTCAGGCTGTGTCAGACAGAGCATGAGTGCCCAGAGCAGCCTATCCAGTTCGGGTACCGTCGAGGCCCGAGCAGGTTGATCCTCATCTGGGTTTTCTGGAGAGAGCCCCACAGGGAAACGTTTTTCTTCCCTTGGGCAGACCCTGGGCTGGGTTGAGTTCCTAGTCCGGAGGGCTTGTTTGCCAGGAGTGTGAGGAAGGAAGTCTGAAAACACAAGCTAGCGTGAGGTTTGGGACCGATGGCATGGCAGGCCCACTCTTAGAGGCTGAATCGAGATCTCCTGCACTGAGGTCATTTCAACTATGAGACGTGCCTCAGGCTAGAGTTTTTGTCCAGCATGGCCTCTTCCTGAATGGTGTGGGGGCCTCATGAGGCCAGGAAGGTTTGCCTACGATGGGATTTGTGAACTACTCCAAACCTCAAGGTTTCCTTCTGCACGAAAGTCGAGTGCTATTGGATGGTTCCAGGAGGCACCATACGGAAAGACTCGAGAACAGGTGTCTAAGCATGGATGCCTGGGAACGCCACCTCATTTTCCCACTCTTTAGTCAGGACAAGGCAGGCTCAATCTGCGGGCTCCTGGGTGAGCTACCCAGAGGGGAGAGTTGAAATGGACTCTCCTGAAGATGAGTCCTACTGTGGCTTGGTGGCCTGGGAGACCTTGGAATGTGGAGGTGGCTCAGGGACTCTGCAGGATTCTCCAACCTGAGGTGTTTGACACGGCTCCAACAAGGAAGCTTCCCATGTGGAGACGAGAGAAGTTCTGTTCAGTGCCTCAGGAAAGCCCCATATCCTGTTCTTCGAACCAAAGCCTCTGAGGAGTGACACCTGGAAAACAAAGCAAGAGTTGAGATTAGGGCCTAAGGGCCTGTCGGGCTCAACCTTCTATCTCTGTTGACATCGGTGTGCATGCCTTCATGGAGGTAGCAGCTCCGCTTGTGTCCGTAGGCCCCTGTGTGTGCAGGGAGGCTCCCGGTAATGGTATGTCCTCGGGGGCCTTGAGGTTTCTCATATTCTGGAGGTGTGTGGCCAAAGGAATGGACAGAGTTTCCCAGGAGAGAGCAGGCATGGTCCTGTGGTATGGCTCCAGAGGACCCAGCCTAGAGGCTGTGTTTGCCAGGGCTGTGGGGACAGATGTCTGAAAAAGCAAACTTGGCTCCGGTAGGGGCCAAGGTAATGGCAGGCCTGATCTCCAGTCCGAGAGGGGAGATCCTCTGGATATCAAAGGAGGGCAAGTGGGAGGCAGTCGCTCAGGCTTTTGTCTCTGGGTGTTGCGTTCACAGTGGCCGTTCAGGGTAGGGGTTGCTTCAGGGGCCGAGGAAGAGCCTTCCTCTCGGGGGATTGTCCAAGCTCCCAAGTGTTTGTGTTCATTCTGTGGGAAGGGAAGAGTACTGTTTTCTGCCACAGGGGACCCCCCTGGAGAGGGTCTCTAGAGCACAGCAGTGGGTTCCCTCAACTGGAATACACACCATCTAGTTAGTCCTGCGTGCCTATGGGCATGGCAAGCCACATATGCGGGCTCTTGGTCCAATCACTGAGAGGCGTTACTTGAATAAGGTACTCACGCTGAGGGTCACAATGTGTGTTTGTGCCCAAGGCGGCCCTCACACATGGGCGTGGCCTCATGGGCCATGCCGTTTTCTCCTACACTGAAGGTTTGACTCACTGCCAGCAGCAAGGTTTCTTGCCATGGGGAAGGAGGGGTTCTGACTTGTGCATCAGGTTCCGCCCTGTGCAGGGATTGGAGATAAGGTCTAGGTTCTGATGACTGAAAACCCAGGTTGGGAATGGATGGTGGCCTAAGGCAGTGGCGGGTCCAATGTGCTGGGTGTGCAGCCAGCTGTGTCGGTGTCTGTTGGAAGGTCTGGGCTCAGGCTATTTGCGACAGAGCATCAGTGGTTAAGGTAGCCTATGCAATTGGGGTGTTTCCGAGGGCCAAGTAGTTTGATCCTCATTTGGGGTTTCTGGGCAGCACCATAGACAAAGTTTTTCTCCTGGGAGGCAGGCGGAGTGCTTCATTGTGGCCCCAGAATTCCCAGAAGGGAGGTTTTGTGGGCCAGGAGTGTGAGGACGGAAGTCTAGGAACACAAGCTAAAGTGAGGATTGGAGCCAAGGGCAGAGCAGGCCCACTAGGCAGAGGCTGAATCAAAATCTCCTGCATCTGAAGTCAGGCTGAGGATCAGACGTTGGCTGAGGCTGGAGTATGTGTCCATGATGGCACCTTCATGAAGCGGGGGCCTCATGAGGCCAAGGAAGTTTTCCCACGCTGAGTTTGGAGGTTGCCCCAAACCACCAGGTTTCCTTCTGTGGGACATTCGAGTCCTGTTGCATGGCTCCAGAACATACCATACGGAAGGACTGGAGAGCACGGTTCGAAGGATGGATCCCTGTACAGCATGCCTCGCATTCCCATTGGCCATTAGCCACAAGATATGTTTGATCTGCTGCCTCTGGGGCACGCTAACCAGGGGGCTGAGTTGAAATGGCCTCTCCTGAGAATGCGTCATAATGTGCGTTTGGGTCCATGGAAACCTTGGAATGTGCTGGTTGTTCAGTGGCCCTGCAGAACTCTCCTACCTGAAGGGTTTGATACATCCCCAGTAAGTAAGCTCCCCATGTGGAGGCGAGAGAGGTTTGGTTTGGTGCCTCAGAAAAGCCCCGTGTGCTGGTCTACGAAAACAGACCTCTGAGGACGGACACATGGAAACCAGAGCTAAGGTTCAGATTAGGGCCTGGGGGCCTGTCCATTTCAACCTTCTGTCTCTGGGGACACTGTCTGAGAGTCTAAGTGGAGATAGTTGCTCCGCTGGTGTCAGAGAGCCCCTCTTAGTCCAGGGTGGCCTACACTATTGATGGCCTCAGGGGCCTTGGAGCTTTTCCCTAACCTGTAGGGTTGTGGTCAATGGATTGGGCACAATTTCCTTGGAGAGGGCAGGCACAATCTATCGCTGTGGCTCCAGAGGCCCTAGCCTGGCGGTTGTGTGGGTCCAGGCTGAGGGCACAGAAGTCTGAAAACACAAACTCAGCTTATGAGTGGCGCCTAGGGTATGGCAGGCCGGATGTACAGCCCGAGAGGGAGCTCCTGGGCCTCTGAAACAAGGGCGAGGGGGAGGCGTTCCTTCAGGCTTTTGTCTCTGGATGTTGTGTCCGAGATAGCCGTGGATTGGAGGGGTGGCCTCAGGGACTGTGGACGAGTATCCCTCTCTGGGGATTTGTCCCAGCTCCCAAGAGTTTGGGGTCATTTTGTGGGAAGGGTGGAGTCGTGTTGTCTGGCTCATGTGTCTCTCCAAGAAAGGGATTCCAGAGCAGAGCCCCAGGTACGGGCGGGGCGACTGGAAAACTCAAACACTGGTGAGGATTGGGTGCATAGGGGCTTGGCAAGCCCCATATGCGGGCTCTTGGCCCAGGCCCTGACAGGCCTTTCTTTGACATGGGGCTCATGCTGAGGGTCAGAGTGTGAATTTGTGCCCAAGCAGCACTCAAGTTTGGGCGTGGCATCAGGGACCAGGAAGGTTTCTCCCACCCTGAAGGTGTGACTCCATGCCAAGAGCAAGCTTTCCAGCCACGGGGAAGGAGGAGTTCTATGTTGTGCTTGCGATACCCAGCTGTGTGGAGAATTGATCTAATGTCTAGGTTCAGATATCTGAAAACCAAGGTTAGGAAGAGGTGGCGGCATAAGACCATGGCGTGTCCGAAGTGCTGGGTGTGCGGCCAGCTGTCTCCTTGTCTGTCTGGACGTCTGGCTTCAGGCTGTGTCAGACAGAGCATGAGTGCCCAGAGCAGCCTATCCAGTTCGGGTACCGTCGAGGCCCGAGCAGGTTGATCCTCATCTGGGTTTTCTGGAGACAGCCCCAAAGGGAAACGTTTTTCTTCCCTTGGGCAGACCCTGGGCTGGGTTGTGGTTCTGGAGTTCCTAGTCCGGAGGGCTTGTTTGCCAGGAGTGTGAGGAAGGAAGTCTGAAAACACAAGCTAGCGTGAGGTTTGGGACCGATGGCACGGCAGGCCCACTCTGAGAGGCTGAATCGAGATCTCCTGCACTGAGGTCATTTCAACTCTGAGACGTGCCTCAGGCTAGAGTTTTTGTCCAGCATGGCCTCTTCCTGAATGGTGTGGGGGCCTCATGAGGCCAGGAAGGTTTGCCTACGATGGGATTTGTGAACTACTCCAAACCTCAAGGTTTCCTTCTGCACGAAAGTCGAGTGCTATTGGATGGTTCCAGGAGGCCCCATACGGAAAGACTCGAGAGCAGGTGTCTAAGCATGGATGCCTGGGAACGCCACCTCATATTCCCACTCTTTAGTCAGGACAAGGCAGGCTCAATCTGCGGGCTCCTGGGTGAGCTACCCAGAGGGGAGAGTTGAAATGGACTCTCCTGAAGATGAGTCATACTGTGGCTTGGTGGCCTGGGAGACCTTGGAATGTGGAGGTGGCTCAGGGACTCTGCAGGATTCTCCAACCTGAGGTGTTTGACACGGCTCCAACAAGGAAGCTTCCCATGTGGAGACGAGAGAAGTTCTGTTCAGTGCCTCAGGAAAGCCCCATATCCTGTTCTTCGAACCAAAGCCTCTGAGGAGTGACACCTGGAAAACAAAGCAAGAGTTGAGATTAGGGCCTAAGGGCCTGTCGGGCTCAACCTTCTATCTCTGTTGACATCGGTGTGCATGCCTTCATGGAGGTAGCAGCTCCGCTTGTGTCCGAAGGCCCCTGTGTGTGCAGGGAGGCTCCCGGTAATGGTATGTCCTCGGGGGCCTTGAGGTTTCTCATATTCTGGAGGTGTGTGGCCAAAGGAATGGACAGAGTTTCCCAGGAGAGAGCAGGATTGGTCCTGTGGTATGGCTCCAGAGGACCCAGCCTAGAGGCTGTGTTTGCCAGGGCTGTGGGGACAGATGTCTGAAAAAGCAAACTTGGCTCAGGTAGGGGCCAAGGTAATGGCAGGCCTGATCTCCAGTCCGAGAGGGGAGATCCTCCGGATATCAAAGGAGGGCAAGTGGGAGGCAGTCGCTCAGGCTTTTGTCTCTGGGTGTTGCGTTCACAGTGGCCGTTCAGGGTAGGGGTTGCTTCAGGGGCCGAGGAAGAGCCTTCCACTCGGGGGATTGTCCAAACTCCCAAGTGTTTGGGTTCATTCTGTGGGAAGGGAAGAGTACTGTTTTCTGCCACAGGGGACCCCCCAGGAGAGGGACTCTAGAGCACAGCAGTGGGTTCCCTCAACTGGAATACACACCATCTAGTTAGTCCTGCGTGCCTATGGGCATGGCAAGCCACATATGTGGGCTCTTGGTCCAATCACTGAGAGGCGTTACTTGAATAAGGTACTCACGCTGAGGGTCACAATGTGTGTTTGTGCCCAAGGCGGCCCTCACACATGGGCGTGGCCTCATGGGCCATGCCGTTTTCTCCTACACTGAAGGTTTGACTCACTGCCAGCAGCAAGGTTTCTTGCCATGGGGAAGGAGGGGTTCTGACTTGTGCATCAGGTTCCGCCCTGTGCAGGGATTGGAGATAAGGTCTAGGTTCTGATGACTGAAAACCCAGGTTGGGAATGGATGGTGGCCTAGGGCAGAGGCGGGTCCAATGTGCTGGGTGTGCAGCCAGCTGTGTCGGTGTCTGTTGGAAGGTCTGGGCTCAGGCTATTTGCGACAGAGCATCAGTGTTTAAGGTAGCCTATGCAATTGGGGTGTTGCCGAGGGCCAAGCAGTTTGATCCTCATTTGGGGTTTCTGGGCAGCACCATAGACAAAGTTTTTCTCCTGGGTGGCAGGCGGAGTGCTTCATTGTGGCCCCAGAATTCCCAGAAGGGAGGGTTTGTGGGCCAGGAGTGTGAGGACGGAAGTCTAGGAACACAAGCTAAAGTGAGGATTGGAGCCAAGGGCAGAGCAGGCCCACTAGGCAGAGGCTGAATCAAAATCTCCTGCATCTGAAGTCAGGCTGAGGATCAGACGTTGGCTGAGGCTGGAGTATGTGTCCATGATGGCACCTTCATGAAGCGGGGGCCTCATGAGGCCAAGGATGTTTTCCCACGCTGAGTTTGGAGGTTGCCCCAAACCACCAGGTTTCCTTCTGTGGGACATTCGAGTCCTGTTGCATGGCTCCAGGACATACCATACGGAAGGACTGGAGAGCACGGTTCGAAGGATGGATCCCTGTACAGCATGCCTCGCATTCCCATTGGCCATTAGCCACAAGATATGTTTGATCTGCTGCCTCTGGGGCACGCTAACCAGGGGGCTGAGTTGAAATGGCCTCTCCTGAGGATGCGTCATAATGTGCGTTTGGGTCCATGGAAACCTTGGAATGTGCTGGTTGTTCAGTGGCCCTGCGGAACTCTCCTACCTGAAGGGTTTGATACATCCCCAGTAAGTAAGCTCCCCATGTGGAGGCGAGAGAGGTTTGGTTTGGTGCCTCAGAAAAGCCCCGTGTGCTGGTCTACGAAAACAGACCTCTGAGGACGGACACATGGAAACCAGAGCTAAGGTTCAGATTAGGGCCTGGGGTCCTGTCCATTTCAACCTTCTGTCTCTGGGGACACTGTCTGAGAGTCTAAGTGGAGATAGTTGCTCCGCTGGTGTCAGAGAGCCCCTCTTAGTCCAGGGTGGCCTACACTATTGATGGCCTCAGGGGCCTTGGAGCTTTTCCCTAACCTGTAGGGTTGTGGTCAATGGATTGGGCACAATTTCCTTGGAGAGGGCAGGCACAATCTTTCGCTGTGGCTCCAGAGGCCCTAGCCTGGCGGTTGTGTGGGTCCAGGCTGAGGGCACAGAAGTCTGAAAACACAAACTCAGCTTATGAGTGGCGCCTAGGGTATGGCAGGCCGGATGTACAGCCCGAGAGTGAGCTCCTGGGCCTCTGAAACAAGGGCGAGTGGGAGGCGTTCCTTCAGGCTTTAGTCTCTGGATGTTGTGTCCGAGATAGCCGTGGATTGGAGGGGTGGCCTCAGGGACTGTGGACGAGTATCGCTCTCTGGGGATTTGTCCCAGCTCCCAAGAGTTTGGGGTCATTTTGTGGGAAGGGTGGAGTCGTGTTGTCTGGCTCATGTGTCTCTCCAAGAAAGGGATTCCAGAGCAGAGCCCCAGGTACGGGCGGGGCGACTGGAAAACTCAAACACTGGTGAGGATTGGGTGCATAGGGGCTTGGCAAGCCCCATATGCGGGCTCTTGGCCCAGGCCCTGACAGGCCTTTCTTTGACATGGGGCTCATGCTGAGGGTCAGAGTGTGAATTTGTGCCCAAGCAGCACTCAAGTTTGGGCGTGGCATCAGGGACCAGGAAGGTTTCTCCCACCCTGAAGGTGTGACTCCATGCCAAGAGCAAGCTTTACAGCCACGGGGAAGGAGGAGTTCTGTGTTGTGCTTGCGATACCCAGCTGTGTGGAGAATTGATATAATGTCTAGGTTCAGATATCTGAAAACCAAGGTTAGGAAGAGGTGATGGCATAAGACCATGGCGTGTCCGAAGTGCTGGGTGTGCGGCCAGCTGTCTCCTTGTCTGTCTGGACGTCTGGCTTCAGGCTGTGTCTGACAGAGCATGAGTGCCCAGAGCAGCCTATCCAGTTCGGATACCGTCGAGGCCCGAGCAGGTTGATCCTCATCTGGGTTTTCTGGAGAGAGCCCCACAGGGAAACGTCTTTCTTCCCTTGGGCAGACCCTGGGCTGGGTTGTGGTACTGGAGTTCCTAGTCCGGAGGGCTTGTTTGCCAGGAGTGTGAGGAAGGAAGTCTGAAAACACAAGCTAGCGTGAGGTTTGGGACCGATGGCACGGCAGGCCCACTCTGAGAGGCTGAATCGAGATCTCCTGCACTGAGGTCATTTCAACTCTGAGACGTGCCTCAGGCTAGAGTTTTTGTCCAGCATGGCCTCTTCCTGAATGGTGTGGGGGCCTCATGAGGCCAGGAAGGTTTGCCTACGATGGGATTTGTGAACTCCTCCAAACCTCAAGGTTTCCTTCTGCACGAAAGTCGAGTGCTATTGGATGGTTCCAGGAGGCCCCATACGGAAAGACTCGAGAGCAGGTGTCTAAGCATGGATGCCTGGGAACGCCACCTCATATTCCCACTCTTTAGTCAGGACAAGGCAGGCTCAATCTGCGGGCTCCTGGGTGAGCTACCCAGAGGGGAGAGTTGAAATGGACTCTCCTGAAGATGAGTCCTACTGTGGCTTGGTGGCCTGGGAGACCTTGGAATGTGGAGGTGGCTCAGGGACTCTGCAGGATTCTCCAACCTGAGGTGTTTGACACGGCTCCAACAAGGAAGCTTCCCATGTGGAGACGAGAGAAGTTCTCTTCAGTGCCTCAGGAAAGCCCCATAACCTGTTCTTTGAACCAAAGCCTCTGAGGAGTGACACCTGGAAAACAAAGCAAGAGTTGAGATTAGGGCCTAAGGGCCTGTCCGGCTCAACCTTCTATCTCTGTTGACATCGGTGTGCATGCCTTCATGGAGGTAGCAGCTCCGCTTGTGTCCGAAGGCCCCTGTGTGTGCAGGGAGGCTCCCGGTAATGGTATGTCCTCGGGGGCCTTGAGGTTTCTCATATTCTGGAGGTGTGTGGCTAAAGGAATGGACAGAGTTTCCCAGGAGAGAGCAGGCATGGTCCTGTGGTATGGCTCCAGAGGACCCAGCCTAGAGGCTGTGTTTGCCAGGGCTGTGGGGACAGATGTCTGAAAAAGCAAACTTGGCTCAGGTAGGGGCCAAGGTAATGGCAGGCCTGATCTCCAGTCCGAGAGGGGAGATCCTCTGGATATCAAAGGAGGGCAAGTGGGAGGCAGTCGCTCAGGCTTTTGTCTCTGGGTGTTGCGTTCACAGAGGCCGTTCAGGGTAGGGGTTGCTTAAGGGGCCGAGGAAGAGCCTTCCTCTCGGGGGATTGTCCAAGCTCCCAAGTGTTTGGGTTCATTCTGTGGGAAGGGAAGAGTACTGTTTTCTGCCACATGGGACCCCCCAGGAGAGGGACTCTAGAGCACAGCAGTGGGTTTCCTCAACTGGAATACACACCATCTAGTTAGTCCTGCGTGCCTATGGGCATGGCAAGCCACATATGCGGGCTCTTGGTCCAATCACTGAGAGGCGTTACTTGAATAAGGTACTCACGCTGAGGGTCACAATGTGTGTTTGTGCCCGAGGCGGCCCTCACACATGGGCGTGGCCTCATGGGCCATGCCGTTTTCTCCTACACTGAAGGTTTGACTCACTGCCAACAGCAAGGTTTCTTGCCATGGGGAAGGAGGGGTTCTGACTTGTGCATCAGGTTCCGCCCTGTGCAGGGATTGGAGATAAGGTCTAGGTTCTGATGACTGAAAACCCAGGTTGGGAATGGATGGTGGCCTAAGGCAGTGGCGGGTCCAATGTGCTGGGTGTGCAGCCAGCTGTGTCGGTGTCTGTTGGAAGGTCTGGGCTCAGGCTATTTGCGACAGAGCATCAGTGTTTAAGGTAGCCTATGCAATTGGGGTGTTGCCGAGGGCCAAGCAGTTTGATCCTCATTTGGGGTTTCTGGGCAGCACCATAGACAAAGTTTTTCTCCTGGGAGGCAGGCGGAGTGCTTCATTGTGGCCCCAGAATTCCCAGAAGGGAGGGTTTGTGGGCCAGGAGTGTGAGGACGGAAGTCTAGGAACACAAGCTAAAGTGAGGATTGGAGCCAAGGGCAGAGCAGGCCCACTAGGCAGAGGCTGAATCAAAATCTCCTGCATCTGAAGTCAGGCTGAGGATCAGACGTTGGCTGAGGCTGGAGTATGTGTCCATGATGGCACCTTCATGAAGCGGGGGCCTCATGAGGCCAAGGAAGTTTTCCCACGCTGAGTTTGGAGGTAGCCCCAAACCACCAGGTTTCCTTCTGTGGGACATTCGAGTCCTGTTGCATGGCTCCAGGACATACCATACGGAAGGACTGGAGAGCACGGTTCGAAGGATGGATCCCTGTACAGCATGCCTCGCATTCCCATTGGCCATTAGCCACAAGATATGTTTGATCTGCTGCCTCTGGGGCACACTAACCAGGGGGCTGAGTTGAAATGGCCTCTCCTGAGGATGCGTCATAATGTGCGTTTGGGTCCATGGAAACCTTGGAATGTGCTGGTTGTTCAGTGGCCCTGCGGAACTCTCCTACCTGAAGGGTTTGATACATCCCCAGTAAGTAAGCTCCCCATGTGGAGGCGAGAGAGGTTTGGTTTGGTGCCTCAGAAAAGCCCCGTGTGCTGGTCTACGAAAACAGACCTCTGAGGACGGACACATGGAAACCAGAGCTAAGGTTCAGATTAGGGCCTGGGGGCCTGTCCATTTCAACCTTCTGTCTCTGGGGACACTGTCTGAGAGTAAGTGGAGATAGTTGCTCCGCTGGTGTCAGAGAGCCCCTCTTAGTCCAGGGTGGCCTACACTATTGATGGCCTCAGGGGCCTTGGAGCTTTTCCCTAACCTGTAGGGTTGTGGTCAATGGATTGGGCACAATTTCCTTGGAGAGGGCAGGCACAATCTTTCGCTGTGGCTCCAGAGGCCCTAGCCTGGCGGTTGTGTGGGTCCAGGCTGAGGGCACAGAAGTTTGAAAACACAAACTCAGCTTATGAGTGGCGCCTAGGGTATGGCAGGCCGGATGTACAGCCCGAGAGGGAGCTCCTGGGCCTCTGAAACAAGGGCGAGTGGGAGGCGTTCCTTCAGGCTTTTGTCTCTGGATGTTGTGTCCGAGATAGCCGTGGATTGGAGGGGTGGCCTCAGGGACTGTGGAAGAGTATCGCTCTCTGGGGATTTGTCCCAGCTCCCAAGAGTTTGGGGTCATTTTGTGGGAAGGGTGGAGTCGTGTTGTCTGGCTCATGTGTCTCTCCAAGAAAGGGATTCCAGAGCAGAGCCCCAGGTACGGGCGGGGCGACTGGAAAACTCAAACACTGGTGAGGATTGGGTGCATAGGGGCTTGGCAAGCCCCATATGCGGGCTCTTGGCCCAGGCCCTGACAGGCCTTTCTTTGACATGGGGCTCATGCTGAGGGTCAGAGTGTGAATTTGTGCCCAAGCAGCACTCAAGTTTGGGCGTGGCATCAGGGACCAGGAAGGTTTCTCCCACCCTGAAGGTGTGACTCCATGCCAAGAGCAAGCTTTACAGCCACGGGGAAGGAGGAGTTCTGTGTTGTGCTTGCGATACCCAGCTGTGTGGAGAATTGATATAATGTCTAGGTTCAGATATCTGAAAACCAAGGTTAGGAAGAGGTGACGGCATAAGACCATGGCGTGTCCGAAGTGCTGGGTGTGCGGCCAGCTGTCTCCTTGTCTGTCTGGACGTCTGGCTTCAGGCTGTGTCTGACAGAGCATGAGTGCCCAGAGCAGCCTATCCAGTTCGGGTACCGTCGAGGCCCGAGCAGGTTGATCCTCATCTGGGTTTTCTGGAGAGAGCCCCACAGGGAAACGTTTTTCTTCCCTTGGGCAGACCCTGGGCTGGGTTGTGGTTCTGGAGTTCCTAGTCCGGAGGGCTTGTTTGCCAGGAGTGTGAGGAAGGAAGTCTGAAAACACAAGCTAGCGTGAGGTTTGGGACCGATGGCACGGCAGGCCCACTCTGAGAGGCTGAATCGAGATCTCCTGCACTGAGGTCATTTCAACTCTGAGACGTGCCTCAGGCTAGAGTTTTTGTCCAGCATGGCCTATTCCTGAATGGTGTGGGGGCCTCATGAGGCCAGGAAGGTTTGCCTACGATGGGATTTGTGAACTACTCCAAACCTCAAGGTTTCCTTCTGCACGAAAGTCGAGTGCTATTGGATGGTTCCAGGAGGCCCCATACGGAAAGACTCGAGAGCAGGTGTCTAAGCATGGATGCCTGGGAACGCCACCTCATATTCCCACTCTTTAGTCAGGAAAAGGCAGGCTCAATCTGCGGGCTCCTGGGTGAGCTACCCAGAGGGGAGAGTTGAAATGGACTCTCCTGAAGATGAGTCCTACTGTGGCTTGGTGGCCTGGGAGACCTTGGAATGTGGAGGTGGCTCAGGGACTCTGCAGGATTCTCCAACCTGAGGTGTTTGACACGGCTCCAACAAGGAAGCTTCCCATGTGGAGACGAGAGAAGTTCTCTTCAGTGCCTCAGGAAAGCCCCATAACCTGTTCTTTAAACCAAAGCCTCTGAGGAGTGACACCTGGAAAACAAAGCAAGAGTTGAGATTAGGGCCTAAGGGCCTGTCGGGCTCAACCTTCTATCTCTGTTGACATCGGTGTGCATGCTTTCATGGAGGTAGCAGCTCCGCTTGTGTCCGAAGGCCCCTGTGTGTGCAGGGAGGCTCCCGGTAATGGTATGTCCTCGGGGGCCTTGAGGTTTCTCATATTCTGGAGGTGTGTGGCCAAAGGAATGGACAGAGTTTCCCAGGAGAGAGCAGGCATGGTCCTGTGGTATGGCTCCAGAGGACCCAGCCTAGAGGCTGTGTTTGCCAGGGCTGTGGGGACAGATGTCTGAAAAAGCAAACTTGGCTCAGGTAGGGGCCAAGGTAATGGCAGGCCTGATCTCCAGTCTGATAGGGGAGATCCTCTGGATATCAAAGGAGGGCAAGTGGGAGGCAGTCGCTCAGGCTTTTGTCTCTGGGTGTTGCGTTCACAGTGGCCGTTCAGGGTAGGGGTTGCTTCAGGGGCCGAGGAAGAGCCTTCCTCTCGGGGGATTTTCCAAGCTCCCAAGTGTTTGGGTTCATTCTGTGGGAAGCGAAGAGTACTGTTTTCTGCCACAGGGGACCCCCCAGGAGAGGGACTCTAGAGCACAGCAGTGGGTTCCCTCAACTGGAATACACACCATCTAGTTAGTCCTGCGTGCCTATGGGCATGGCAAGCCACATATGCGGGCTCTTGGTCCAATCACTGAGAGGCGTTACTTGAATAAGGTACTCACGCTGAGGGTCACAATGTGTGTTTGTGCCCGAGGCGGCCCTCACACATGGGCGTGGCCTCATGGGCCATGCCGTTTTCTCCTACACTGAAGGTTTGACTCACTGCCAGCAGCAAGGTTTCTTGCCATGGGGAAGGAGGGGTTCTGACTTGTGCATCAGGTTCCGCCCTGTGCAGGGATTGGAGATAAGGTCTAGGTTCTGTTGACTGAAAACCCAGGTTGGGAATGGATGGTGGCCTAAGGCAGTGGCGGGTCCAATGTGCTGGGTGTGCAGCCAGCTGTGTCGGTGTCTGTTGGAAGGTCTGGGCTCAGGCTATTTGCGACAGAGCATCAGTGTTTAAGGTAGCCTATGCAATTGGGGTGTTGCCGAGGGCCAAGCAGTTTGATCCTCATTTGGGGTTTCTGGGCAGCACCATAGACAAAGTTTTTCTCCTGGGAGGCAGGCGGAGTGCTTCATTGTGGCCCCAGAATTCCCAGAAGGGAGGGTTTGTGGGCCAGGAGTGTGAGGACGGAAGTCTAGGAACACAAGCTAAAGTGAGGATTGGAGCCAAGGGCAGAGCAGGCCCACTAGGCAGAGGCTGAATCAAAATCTCCTGCATCTGATGTCAGGCTGAGGATCAGACGTTGGCTGAGGCTGGAGTATGTGTCCATGATGGCACCTTCATGAAGCGGGGGCCTCATGAGGCCAAGGAAGTTTTCCCACGCTGAGTATGGAGGTTGCCCCAAACCACCAGGTTTCCTTCTGTGGGACATTCGAGTCCTGTTGCATGGCTCCAGGACATACCATACGGAAGGACTGGAGAGCACGGTTCGAAGGATGGATCCCTGTACAGCATGCCTCGCATTCCCATTGGCCATTAGCCACAAGATATGTTTGATCTGCTGCCTCTGGGGCACACTAACCAGGGGGCTGAGTTGAAATGGCCTCTCCTGAGGATGCGTCATAATGTGCGTTTGGGTCCATGGAAACCTTGGAATGTGCTGGTTGTTCAGTGGCCCTGCGGAACTCTCCTACCTGAAGGGTTTGATACATCCCCAGTAAGTAAGCTCCCCATGTGGAGGCGAGAGAGGTTTGGTTTGGTGCCTCAGAAAAGCCCCGTGTGCTGGTCTACGAAAACAGACCTCTGAGGACGGACACATGGAAACCAGAGCTAAGGTTCAGATTAAGGCCTGGGGGCCTGTCCATTTCAACCTTCTGTCTCTGGGGACACTGTCTGAGAGTCTAAGTGGAGATAGTTGCTCCGCTGGTGTCAGAGAGCCCCTCTTAGTCCAGGGTGGCCTACACTATTGATGGCCTCAGGGGCCTTGGAGCTTTTCCCTAACCTGTAGGGTTGTGGTCAATGGATTGGGCACAATTTCCTTGGAGAGGGCAGGCACAATCTTTCGCTGTGGCTCCAGAGGCCCTAGCCTGGCGGTTGTGTGGGTCCAGGCTGAGGGCACAGAAGTTTGAAAACACAAACTCAGCTTATGAGTGGCGCCTAGGGTATGGCAGGCCGGATGTACAGCCCGAGAGGGAGCTCCTGGGCCTCTGAAACAAGGGCGAGTGGGAGGCGTTCCTTCAGGCTTTTGTCTCTGGATGTTGTGTCCGAGATAGCCGTGGATTGGAGGGGTGGCCTCAGGGACTGTGGAAGAGTATCGCTCTCTGGGGATTTGTCCCAGCTCCCAAGAGTTTGGGGTCATTTTGTGGGAAGGGTGGAGTCGTGTTGTCTGGCTCATGTGTCTCTCCAAGAAAGGGATTCCAGAGCAGAGCCCCAGGTACGGGCGGGGCGACTGGAAAACTCAAACACTGGTGAGGATTGGGTGCATAGGGGCTTGGCAAGCCCCATATGCGGGCTCTTGGCCCAGGCCCTGACAGGCCTTTCTTTGACATGGGGCTCATGCTGAGGGTCAGAGTGTGAATTTGTGCCCAAGCAGCACTCAAGTTTGGGCGTGGCATCAGGGACCAGGAAGGTTTCTCCCACCCTGAAGGTGTGACTCCATGCCAAGAGCAACCTTTACAGCCACGGGGAAGGAGGAGTTCTGTGTTGTGCTTGCGATACCCAGCTGTGTGGAGAATTGATATAATGTCTAGGTTCAGATATCTGAAAACCAAGGTTAGGAAGAGGTGACGGCATAAGACCATGGCGTGTCCGAAGTGCTGGGTGTGCGGCCAGCTGTCTCCTTGTCTGTCTGGACGTCTGGCTTCAGGCTGTGTCTGACAGAGCATGAGTGCCCAGAGCAGCCTATCCAGTTCGGGTACCGTCGAGGCCCGAGCAGGTTGATCCTCATCTGGGTTTTCTGGAGAGAGCCCCACAGGGAAACGTCTTTCTTCCCTTGGGCAGACCCTGGGCTGGGTTGTGGTTCTGGAGTTCCTAGTCCAGAGGGCTTGTTTGCCAGGAGTGTGAGGAAGGAAGTCTGAAAACACAAGCTAGCTTGAGGTTTGGGACCGATGGCACGGCAGGCCCACTCTGAGAGGCTGAATCGAGATCTCCTGCACTGAGGTCATTTCAACTCTGAGACGTGCCTCAGGCTAGAGTTTTTGTCCAGCATGGCCTATTCCTGAATGGTGTGGGGGCCTCATGAGGCCAGGAAGGTTTGCCTACGATGGGATTTGTGAACTACTCCAAACCTCAAGGTTTCCTTCTGCACGAAAGTCGAGTGCTATTGGATGGTTCCAGGAGGCCCCATACGGAAAGACTCGAGAGCAGGTGTCTAAGCATGGATGCCTGGGAACGCCACCTCATATTCCCACTCTTTAGTCAGGACAAGGCAGGCTCAATCTGCGGGCTCCTGGGTGAGCTACCCAGAGGGGAGAGTTGAAATGGACTCTCCTGAAGATGAGTCCTACTGTGGCTTGGTGGCCTGGGAGACCTTGGAATGTGGAGGTGGCTCAGGGACTCTGCAGGATTCTCCAACCTGAGGTGTTTGACACGGCTCCAACAAGGAAGCTTCCCATGTGGAGACGAGAGAAGTTCTCTTCAGTGCCTCAGGAAAGCCCCATAACCTGTTCTTCGAACCAAAGCCTCTGAGGAGTGACACCTGGAAAACAAAGCAAGAGTTGAGATTAGGGCCTAAGGGCCTGTCGGGCTCAACCTTCTATCTCTGTTGACATCGGTGTGCATGCCTTCATGGAGGTAGCAGCTCCGCTTGTGTCCGAAGGCCCCTGTGTGTGCAGGGAGGCTCCCGGTAATGGTATGTCCTCGGGGGCCTTGAGGTTTCTCATATTCTGGAGGTGTGTGGCCAAAGGAATGGACAGAGTTTCCCAGGAGAGAGCAGGCATGGTCCTGTGGTATGGCTCCAGAGGACCCAGCCTAGAGGCTGTGTTTGCCAGGGCTGTGGGGACAGATGTCTGAAAAAGCAAACTTGGCTCCGGTAGGGGCCAAGGTAATGGCAGGCCTGATCTCCAGTCCGAGAGGGGAGATCCTCTGGATATCAAAGGAGGGCAAGTGGGAGGCAGTCGCTCAGGCTTTTGTCTCTGGGTGTTGCGTTCACAGTGGCCGTTCAGGGTAGGGGTTGCTTCAGGGGCCGAGGAAGAGCCTTCCTCTCGGGGGATTGTCCAAGCTCCCAAGTGTTTGGGTTCATTCTGTGGGAAGGGAAGAGTACTGTTTTCTGCCACAGGGGACCCCCCAGGAGAGGGACTCTAGAGCACAGCAGTGGGTTCCCTCAACTGGAATACACACCATCTAGTTAGTCCTGCGTGCCTATGGGCATGGCAAGCCACATATGCGGGCTCTTGGTCCAATCACTGAGAGGCGTTACTTGAATAAGGTACTCACGCTGAGGGTCACAATGTGTGTTTGTGCCCAAGGCGGCCCTCACACATGGGCGTGGCCTCATGGGCCATGCCGTTTTCTCCTACACTGAAGGTTTGACTCACTGCCAGCAGCAAGGTTTCTTGCCATGGGGAAGGAGGGGTTCTGACTTGTGCATCAGGTTCCGCCCTGTGCAGGGATTGGAGATAAGGTCTAGGTTCTGATGACTGAAAACCCAGGTTGGGAATGGATGGTGGCCTAAGGCAGTGGCGGGTCCAATGTGCTGGGTGTGCAGCCAGCTGTGTCGGTGTCTGTTGGAAGGTCTGGGCTCAGGCTATTTGCGACAGAGCATCAGTGTTTAAGGTAGCCTATGCAATTGGGGTGTTGCCGAGGGCCAAGCAGTTTGATCCTCATTTGGGGTTTCTGGGCAGCACCATAGACAAAGTTTTTCTCCTGGGAGGCAGGCGGAGTGCTTCATTGTGGCCCTAGAATTCCCAGAAGGGAGGGTTTGTGGGCCAGGAGTGTGAGGACGGAAGTCTAGGAACACAAGCTAAAGTGAGGATTGGAGCCAAGGGCAGAGCAGGCCCACTAGGCAGAGGCTGAATCAAAATCTCCTGCATCTGAAGTCAGGCTGAGGATCAGACGTTGGCTGAGGCTGGAGTATGTGTCCATGATGGCACCTTCATGAAGCGGGGGCCTCATGAGGCCAAGGAAGTTTTCCCACGCTGAGATTGGAGGTTGCCCCAAACCACCAGGTTTCCTTCTGTGGGACATTCGAGTCCTGTTGCATGGCTCCAGGACATACCATACGGAAGGACTGGAGAGCACGGTTCGAAGGATGGATCCCTGTACAGCATGCCTCGCATTCCCATTGGCCATTAGCCACAAGATATGTTTGATCTGCTGCCTCTGGGGCACGCTAACCAGGGGGCTGAGTTGAAATGGCCTCTCCTGAGGATGCGTCATAATGTGCGTTTGGGTCCATGGAAACCTTGGAATGTGCTGGTTGTTCAGTGGCCCTGCGGAACTCTCCTACCTGAAGGGTTTGATACATCCCCAGTAAGTAAGCTCCCCATGTGGAGGCGAGAGAGGTTTGGTTTGGTGCCTCAGAAAAGCCCCGTGTGCTGGTCTACGAAAACAGACCTCTGAGGACGGACACATGGAAACCAGAGCTAAGGTTCAGATTAGGGCCTGGGGTCCTGTCCATTTCAACCTTCTGTCTCTGGGGACACTGTCTGAGAGTCTAAGTGGAGATAGTTGCTCCGCTGGTGTCAGAGAGCCCCTCTTAGTCCAGGGTGGCCTACACTATTGATGGCCTCAGGGGCCTTGGAGCTTTTCCCTAACCTGTAGGGTTGTGGTCAATGGATTGGGCACAATTTCCTTGGAGAGGGCAGGCACAATCTTACGCTGTGGCTCCAGAGGCCCTAGCCTGGCGGTTGTTTGGGTCCAGGCTGAGGGCACAGAAGTCTGAAAACACAAACTCAGCTTATGAGTGGCGCCTAGGGTATGGCAGGCCGGATGTACAGCCCGAGAGGGAGCTCCTGGGCCTCTGAAACAAGGGCGAGTGGGAGGCGTTCCTTCAGGCTTTTGTCTCTGGATGTTGTGTCCGAGATAGCCGTGGATTGGAGGGGTGGCCTCAGGGACTGTGGACGAGTATCGCTCTCTGGGGATTTGTCCCAGCTCCCAAGAGTTTGGGGTCATTTTGTGGGAAGGGTGGAGTCGTGTTGTCTGGCTCATGTGTCTCTCCAAGAAAGGGATTCCAGAGCAGAGCCCCAGGTACGGGCGGGGCGACTGGAAAACTCAAACACTGGTGAGGATTGGGTGCATAGGAGCTTGGCAAGCCCCATATGCGGGCTCTTGGCCCAGGCCCTGACAGGCCTTTCTTTGACATGGGGCTCATGCTGAGGGTCAGAGTGTGAATTTGTGCCCAAGCAGCACTCAAGTTTGGGCGTGGCATCAGGGACCAGGAAGGTTTCTCCCACCCTGAAGGTGTGACTCCATGCCAAGAGCAAGCTTTACAGCCACGGGGAAGGAGGAGTTCTGTGTTGTGCTTGCGATACCCAGCTGTGTGGAGAATTGATATAATGTCTAGGTTCAGATATCTGAAAACCAAGGTTAGGAAGAGGTGATGGCATAAGTCCATGGCGTGTCCGACGTGCTGGGTGTGCGGCCAGCTGTCTCCTTGTCTGTCTGGACGTCTGGCTTCAGGCTGTGTCAGACAGAGCATGAGTGCCCAGAGCAGCCTATCCAGTTCGGGTACCGTCGAGGCCCGAGCAGGTTGATCCTCATCTGGGTTTTCTGGAGAGAGCCCCACAGGGAAACGTTTTTCTTCCCTTGGGCAGACCCTGGGCTGGGTTGTGGTTCTGGAGTTCCTAGTCCGGAGGGCTTGTTTGCCAGGAGTGTGAGGAAGGAAGTCTGAAAACACAAGCTAGCGTGAGGTTTGGGACCGATGGCACGGCAGGCCCACTCTGAGAGGCTGAATCGAGATCTCCTGCACTGAGGTCATTTCAACTCTGAGACGTGCCTCAGGCTAGAGTTTTTGTCCAGCATGGCCTCTTCCTGAATGGTGTGGGGGCCTCATGAGGCCAGGAAGGTTTGCCTACGATGGGATTTGTGAACTACTCCAAACCTCAAGGTTTCCTTCTGCACGAAAGTCGAGTGCTATTGGATGGTTCCAGGAGGCCCCATACGGAAAGACTCGAGAGCAGGTGTCTAAGCATGGATGCCTGGGAACGCCACCTCATATTCCCACTTTTTAGTCAGGACAAGGCAGGCTCAATCTGCGGGCTCCTGGGTGAGCTACCCAGAGGGGAGAGTTGAAATGGACTCTCCTGAAGATGAGTCCTACTGTGGCTTGGTGGATTGGGAGACCTTGGAATGTGGAGGTGGCTCAGGGACTCTGCAGGATTCTCCAACCTGAGGTGTTTGACACGGCTCCAACAAGGAAGCTTCCCATGTGGAGACGAGAGAAGTTCTGTTCAGTGCCTCAGGAAAGCCCCATATCCTGTTTTTCGAACCAAAGCCTCTGAGGAGTGACACCTGGAAAACAAAGCAAGAGTTGAGATTAGGGCCTAAGGGCCTGTCGGGCTCAACCTTCTATCTCTGTTGGCATCGGTGTGCATGCCTTCATGGAGGTAGCAGCTCCGCTTGTGTCCGAAGGCCCCTGTGTGTGCAGGGAGGCTCCCGGTAATGGTATGTCCTCGGGGGCCTTGAGGTTTCTCATATTCTGGAGGTGTGTGGCCAAAGGAATGGACAGAGTTTCCCAGGAGAGAGCAGGCATGGTCCTGTGGTATGGCTCCAGAGGACCCAGCCTAGAGGCTGTGTTTGCCAGGGCTGTGGGGACAGATGTCTGAAAAAGCAAACTTGGCTCAGGTAGGGGCCAAGGTAATGGCAGGCCTGATCTCCAGTCCGAGAGGGGAGATCCTCTGGATATCAAAGGAGGGCAAGTGGGAGGCAGTCGCTCAGGGTTTTGTCTCTGGGTGTTGCGTTCACAGTGGCCGTTCAGGGTAGGGGTTGCTTCAGGGGCCGAGGAAGAGCCTTCCTCTCGGGGGATTGTCCAAGCTCCCAAGTGTTTGGGTTCATTCTGTGGGAAGCGAAGAGTACTGTTTTCTGCCACAGGGGACCCCCCAGGAGAGGGACTCTAGAGCACAGCAGTGGGTTCCCTCAACTGGAATACACACCATCTAGTTAGTCCTGCGTGCCTATGGGCATGGCAAGCCACATATGCGGGCTCTTGGTCCAATCACTGAGAGGCGTTACTTGAATAAGGTACTCACGCTGAGGGTCACAATGTGTGTTTGTGCCCAAGGCGGCCCTCACACATGGGCGTGGCCTCATGGGCCATGCCGTTTTCTCCTACACTGAAGGTTTGACTCACTGCCAGCAGCAAGGTTTCTTGCCATGGGGAAGGAGGGGTTCTGACTTGTGCATCAGGTTCCGCCCTGTGCAGGGATTGGAGATAAGGTCTAGGTTCTGATGACTGAAAACCCAGGTTGGGAATGGATGGTGGCCTAAGGCAGTGGCGGGTCCAATGTGCTGGGTGTGCAGCCAGCTGTGTCGGTGTCTGTTGGAAGGTCTGGGCTCAGGCTATTTGCGACAGAGCATCAGTGTTTAAGGTAGCCTATGCAATTGGGGTGTTGCCGAGGGCCAAGCAGTTTGATCCTCATTTGGGGTTTCTGGGCAGCACCATAGACAAAGTTTTTCTCCTGGGAGGCAGGCGGAGTGCTTCATTGTGGCCCCAGAATTCCCAGAAGGGAGGGTTTGTGGGCCAGGAGTGTGAGGACGGAAGTCTAGGAACACAAGCTAAAGTGAGGATTGGAGCCAAGGGCAGAGCAGGCCCACTAGGCAGAGGCTGAATCAAAATCTCCTGCATCTGAAGTCAGGCTGAGGATCAGACGTTGGCTGAGGCTGGAGTATGTGTCCATGATGGCACCTTCATGAAGCGGGGGCCTCATGAGGCCAAGGAAGTTTTCCCACGCTGAGATTGGAGGTTGCCCCAAACCACAGGGTTTCCTTCTGTGGGACATTCGAGTCCTGTTGCATGGCTCCAGGACATACCATACGGAAGGACTGGAGAGCACGGTTCGAAGGATGGATCCCTGTACAGCATGCCTCGCATTCCCATTGGCCATTAGCCACAAGATATGTTTGATCTGCTGCCTCTGGGGCACGCTAACCAGGGGCCTGAGTTGAAATGGCCTCTCCTGAGGATGCGTCATAATGTGCGTTTGGGTCCATGGAAACCTTGGAATGTGCTGGTTGTTCAGTGGCCCTGCGGAACTCTCCTACCTGAAGGGTTTGATACATCCCCAGTAAGTAAGCTCCCCATGTGGAGGCGAGAGAGGTTTGGTTTGGTGCCTCAGAAAAGCCCCGTGTGCTGGTCTACGAAAACAGACCTCTGAGGACGGACACATGGAAACCAGAGCTAAGGTTCAGATTAGGGCCTGGGGGCCTGTCCATTTCAACCTTCTGTCTCTGGGGACACTGTCTGAGAGTCTAAGTGGAGATAGTTGCTCCGCTGGTGTCAGAGAGCCCCTCTTAGTCCAGGGTGGCCTACACTATTGATGGCCTCAGGGGCCTTGGAGCTTTTCCCTAACCTGTAGGGTTGTGGTCAATGGATTGGGCACAATTTCCTTGGAGAGGGCAGGCACAATCTTACGCTGTGGCTCCAGAGGCCCTAGCCTGGCGGTTGTGTGGGTCCAGGCTGAGGGCACAGAAGTCTGAAAACACAAACTCAGCTTATGAGTGGCGCCTAGGGTATGGCAGGCCGGATGTACAGCCCGAGAGGGAGCTCCTGGGCCTCTGAAACAAGGGCGAGGGGGAGGCGTTCCTTCAGGCTTTTGTCTCTGGATGTTGTGTCCGAGATAGCCGTGGATTGGAGGGGTGGCCTCAGGGACTGTGGATGAGTATCCCTCTCTGGGGATTTGTCCCAGCTCCCAAGAGTTTGGGGTCATTTTGTGGGAAGGGTGGAGTCATGTTGTCTGGCTCATGTGTCTCTCCAAGAAAGGGATTCCAGAGCAGAGCCCCAGGTACGGGCGGGGCGACTGGAAAACTCAAACACTGGTGAGGATTGGGTGCATAGGGGCTTGGCAAGCCCCATATGCGGGCTCTTGGCCCAGGCCCTGACAGGCCTTTCTTTGACATGGGGCTCATGCTGAGGGTCAGAGTGTGAATTTGTGCCCAAGCAGCACTCAAGTTTGGGCGTGGCATCAGGGACCAGGAAGGTTTCTCCCACCCTGAAGGTGTGACTCCATGCCAAGAGCAAGCTTTACAGCCACGGGGAAGGAGGAGTTCTGTGTTGTGCTTGCGATACCCAGCTGTGTGGAGAATTGATATAATGTCTAGGTTCAGATATCTGAAAACCAAGGTTAGGAAGAGGTGACGGCATAAGACCATGGCGTGTCCGAAGTGCTGGGTGTGCGGCCAGCTGTCTCCTTGTCTGTCTGGACGTCTGGCTTCAGGCTGTGTCTGACAGAGCATGAGTGCCCAGAGCAGCCTATCCAGTTCGGGTACCGTCGAGGCCCGAGCAGGTTGATCCTCATCTGGGTTTTCTGGAGAGAGCCCCACAGGGAAACGTTTTTCTTCCCTTGGGCAGACCCTGGGCTGGGTTGTGGTTCTGGAGTTCCTAGTCCGGAGGGCTTGTTTGCCAGGAGTGTGAGGAAGGAAGTCTGAAAACACAAGCTAGCGTGAGGTTTGGGACCGATGGCACGGCAGGCCCACTCTGAGAGGCTGAATCGAGATCTCCTGCACTGAGGTCATTTCAACTCTGAGACGTGCCTCAGGCTAGAGTTTTTGTCCAGCATGGCCTCTTCCTGAATGGTGTGGGGGCCTCATGAGGCCAGGAACGTTTGCCTACGATGGGATTTGTGAACTACTCCAAACCTCAAGGTTTCCTTCTGCACGAAAGTCGAGTGCTATTGGATGGTTCCAGGAGGCCCCATACGGAAAGACTCGAGAGCAGGTGTCTTAGCATGGATGCCTGGGAACGCCACCTCATATTCCCACTCTTTAGTCAGGACAAGGCAGGCTCAATCTGCGGGCTCCTGGGTGAGCTACCCAGAGGGGAGAGTTGAAATGGACTCTCCTGAAGATGAGTCCTACTGTGGCTTGGTGGCCTGGGAGACCTTGGAATGTGGAGGTGGCTCAGGGACTCTGCAGGATTCTCCAACCTGAGGTGTTTGACACGGCTCCAACAAGGAAGCTTCCCATGTGGAGACGAGAGAAGTTCTGTTCAGTGCCTCAGGAAAGCCCCATATCCTGTTTTTCGAACCAAAGCCTCTGAGGAGTGACACCTGGAAAACAAAGCAAGAGTTGAGATTAGGGCCTAAGGGCCTGTCGGGCTCAACCTTCTATCTCTGTTGACATCGGTGTGCATGCCTTCATGGAGGTAGCAGCTCCGCTTGTGTCCGAAGGCCCCTGTGTGTGCAGGGAGGCTCCCGGTAATGGTATGTCCTCGGGGGCCTTGAGGTTTCTCATATTCTGGAGGTGTGTGGCCAAAGGAATGGACAGAGTTTCCCAGGAGAGAGCAGGCATGGTCCTGTGGTATGGCTCCAGAGGACCCAGCCTAGTGGCTGTGTTTGCCAGGGCTGTGGGGACTGATGTCTGAAAAAGCAAACTTGGCTCCGGTAGGGGCCAAGGTAATGGCAGGCCTGATCTCCAGTCCGAGAGGGGAGATCCTCTGGATATCAAAGGAGGGCAAGTGGGAGGCAGTCGCTCAGGCTTTTGTCTCTGGGTGTTGCGTTCACAGTGGCCGTTCAGGGTAGGGGTTGCTTCAGGGGCCGAGGAAGAGCCTTCCTCTCGGGGGATTGTCCAAGCTCCCAAGTGTTTGGGTTCATTCTGTGGGAAGGGAAGAGTACTGTTTTCTGCCACAGGGGACCCCCCAGGAGAGGGACTCTAGAGCACAGCAGTGGGTTCCCTCAACTGGAATACACACCATCTAGTTAGTCCTGCGTGCCTATGGGCATGGCAAGCCACATATGCGGGCTCTTGGTCCAATCACTGAGAGGCGTTACTTGAATAAGGTACTCACGCTGAGGGTCACAATGTGTGTTTGTGCCCAAGGCGGCCCTCACACATGGGCGTGGCCTCATGGGCCATGCCGTTTTCTCCTACACTGAAGGTTTGACTCACTGCCAGCAGCAAGGTTTCTTGCCATGGGGAAGGAGGGGTTCTGACTTGTGCATCAGGTTCCCCCCTGTGCAGGGATTGGAGATAAGGTCTAGGTTCTGATGACTGAAAACCCAGGTTGGGAATGGATGGTGGCCTAAGGCAGTGGCGGGTCCAATGTGCTGGGTGTGCAGCCAGCTGTGTCGGTGTCTGTTGGAAGGTCTGGGCTCAGGCTATTTGCGACAGAGCATCAGTGTTTAAGGTAGCCTATGCAATTGGGGTGTTGCCGAGGGCCAAGCAGTTTGATCCTCATTTGGGGTTTCTGGGCAGCACCATAGACAAAGTTTTTCTCCTGGGAGGCAGGCGGAGTGCTTCATTGTGGCCCCAGAATTCCCAGAAGGGAGGGTTTGTGGGCCAGGAGTGTGAGGACGGAAGTCTAGGAACACAAGCTAAAGTGAGGATTGGAGCCAAGGGCAGAGCAGGCCCACTAGGCAGAGGCTGAATCAAAATCTCCTGCATCTGAAGTCAGGCTGAGGATCAGACGTTGGCTGAGGCTGGAGTATGTGTCCATGATGGCACCTTCATGAAGCGGGGGCCTCATGAGGCCAAGGAAGTTTTCCCACGCTGAGTTTGGAGGTTGCCCCAAACCACCAGGTTTCCTTCTGTGGGACATTCGAGTCCTGTTGCATGGCTCCAGGACATACCATACGGAAGGACTGGAGAGCACGGTTCGAAGGATGGATCCCTGTACAGCATGCCTCGCATTCCCATTGGCCATTAGCCACAAGATATGTTTGATCTGCTGCCTCTGGGGCACGCTAACCAGGGGGCTGAGTTGAAATGGCCTCTCCTGAGGATGCGTCATAATGTGCGTTTGGGTCCATGGAAACCTTGGAATGTGCTGGTTGTTCAGTGGCCCTGCGGAACTCTCCTACCTGAAGGGTTTGATACATCCCCAGTAAGTAAGCTCCCCATGTGGAGGCGAGAGAGGTTTGGTTTGGTGCCTCAGAAAAGCCCCGTGTGCTGGTGTACGAAAACAGACCTCTGAGGACGGACACATGGAAACCAGAGCTAAGGTTCAGATTAGGGCCTGGGGGCCTGTCCATTTCAACCTTCTGTCTCTGGGGACACTGTCTGAGAGTCTAAGTGGAGATAGTTGCTCCGCTGGTGTCAGAGAGCCCCTCTTAGTCCAGGGTGGCCTACACTATTGATGGCCTCAGGGGCCTTGGAGCTTTTCCCTAACCTGTAGGGTTGTGGTCAATGGATTGGGCACAATTTCCTTGGAGAGGGCAGGCACAATCTTTCGCTGTGGCTCCAGAGGCCCTAGCCTGGCGGTTGTGTGGGTCCAGGCTGAGGGCACAGAAGTCTGAAAACACAAACTCAGCTTATGAGTGGCGCCTAGGGTATGGCAGGCCGGATGTACAGCCCGAGAGGGAGCTCCTGGGCCTCTGAAACAAGGGCGAGTGGGAGGCGTTCCTTCAGGCTTTTGTCTCTGGATGTTGTGTCCGAGATAGCCGTGGATTGGAGGGGTGGCCTCAGGGACTGTGGACGAGTATCCCTCTCTGGGGATTTGTCCCAGCTCCCAAGAGTTTGGGGTCATTTTGTGGGAAGGGTGGAGTCGTGTTGTCTGGCTCATGTGTCTCTCCAAGAAAGGGATTCCAGAGCAGAGCCCCAGGTACGGGCGGGGCGACTGGAAAACTCAAACACTGGTGAGGATTGGGTGCATAGGGGCTTGGCAAGCCCCATATGCGGGCTCTTGGCCCAGGCCCTGACAGGCCTTTCTTTGACATGGGGCTCATGCTGAGGGTCAGAGTGTGAATTTGTGCCCAAGCAGCACTCAAGTTTGGGCGTGGCATCAGGGACCAGGAAGGTTTCTCCCACCCTGAAGGTGTGACTCCATGCCAAGAGCAAGCTTTACAGCCACGGGGAAGGAGGAGTTCTGTGTTGTGCTTGCGATACCCAGCTGTGTGGAGAATTGATATAATGTCTAGGTTCAGATATCTGAAAACCAAGGTTAGGAAGAGGTGACGGCATAAGACCATGGCGTGTCCGAAGTGCTGGGTGTGCGGCCAGCTGTCTCCTTGTCTGTCTGGACGTCTGGCTTCAGGCTGTGTCTGACAGAGCATGAGTGCCCAGAGCAGCCTATCCAGTTCGGGTACCGTCGAGGCCCGAGCAGGTTGATCCTCATCTGGGTTTTCTGGAGAGAGCCCCACAGGGAAACGTTTTTCTTCCCTTGGGCAGACCCTGGGCTGGGCTGTGGTTCTGGAGTTCCTAGTCCGGAGGGCTTGTTTGCCAGGAGTGTGAGGAAGGAAGTCTGAAAACACAAGCTAGCGTGAGGTTTGGGACCGATGGCACGGCAGGCCCACTCTGAGAGGCTGAATCGAGATCTCCTGCACTGAGGTCATTTCAACTCTGAGACGTGCCTCAGGCTAGAGTTTTTGTCCAGCATGGCCTCTTCCTGAATGGTGGGGGGGCCTCATGAGGCCAGGAATGTTTGCCTACGATGGGATTTGTGAACTACTCCAAACCTCAAGGTTTCCTTCTGCACGAAAGTCGAGTGCTATTGGATGGTTCCAGGAGGCCCCATACGGAAAGACTCGAGAGCAGGTGTCTAAGCATGGATGCCTGGGAACGCCACCTCATATTCCCACTCTTTAGTCAGGACAAGGCAGGCTCAATCTGCGGGCTCCTGGGTGAGCAACCCAGAGGGGAGAGTTGAAATGGACTCTCCTGAAGATGAGTCCTACTGTGGCTTGGTGGCCTGGGAGACCGTGGAATGTGGAGGTGGCTCAGGGACTCTGCAGGATTCTCCAACCTGAGGTGTTTGACACGGCTCCAACAAGGAAGCTTCCCATGTGGAGACGAGAGAAGTTCTGTTCAGTGCCTCAGGAAAGCCCCATATCCTGTTCTTCGAACCAAAGCCTCTGAGGAGTGACACCTGGAAAACAAAGCAAGAGTTGAGATTAGGGCCTAAGGGCCTGTCGGGCTCAACCTTCTATCTCTGTTGACATCGGTGTGCATGCCTTCATGGAGGTAGCAGCTCCACTTGTGTCCGAAGGCCCCTGTGTGTGCAGGGAGGCTCCCGGTAATGGTATGTCCTCGGGGGCCTTGAGGATTCTCATATTCTGGAGGTGTGTGGCCAAAGGAATGGACAGAGTTTCCCAGGAGAGAGCAGGCATGGTCCTGTGGTATGGCTCCAGAGGACCCAGCCTAGAGGCTGTGTTTGCCAGGGCTGTGGGGACTGATGTCTGAAAAAGCAAACTTGGCTCAGGTAGGGGCCAAGGTAATGGCAGGCCTGATCTCCAGTCCGAGAGGGGAGATCCTCTGGATATCAAAGGAGGGCAAGTGGGAGGCAGTCGCTCAGGCTTTTGTCTCTGGGTGTTGCGTTCACAGTGGCCGTTCAGGGTAGGGGTTGCTTCAGGGGCCGAGGAAGAGCCTTCCTCTCGGGGGATTGTCCAAGCTCCCAAGTGTTTGGGTTCATTCTGTGGGAAGGGAAGAGTACTGTTTTCTGCCACAGGGGACCCCCCAGGAGAGGGACTCTAGAGCACAGCAGTGGGTTCCCTCAACTGGAATACACACCATCTAGTTAGTCCTGCGTGCCTATGGGCATGGCAAGCCACATATGCGGGCTCTTGGTCCAATCACTGAGAGGCGTTACTTGAATAAGGTACTCACGCTGAGGGTCACAATGTGTGTTTGTGCCCAAGGCGGCCCTCACACATGGGCGTGGCCTCATGGGCCATGCCGTTTTCTCCTACACTGAAGGTTTGACTCACTGCCAGCAGCAAGGTTTCTTGCCATGGGGAAGGAGGGGTTCTGACTTGTGCATCAGGTTCCCCCCTGTGCAGGGATTGGAGATAAGGTCTAGGTTCTGATGACTGAAAACCCAGGTTGGGAATGGATGGTGGCCTAAGGCAGTGGCGGGTCCAATGTGCTGGGTGTGCAGCCAGCTGTGTCGGTGTCTGTTGGAAGGTCTGGGCTCAGGCTATTTGCGACAGAGCATCAGTGTTTAAGGTAGCCTATGCAATTGGGGTGTTGCCGAGGGCCAAGCAGTTTGATCCTCATTTGGGGTTTCTGGGCAGCACCATAGACAAAGTTTTTCTCCTGGGAGGCAGGCGGAGTGCTTCATTGTGGCCCCAGAATTCCCAGAAGGGAGGGTTTGTGGGCCAGGAGTGTGAGGACGGAAGTCTAGGAACACAAGCTAAAGTGAGGATTGGAGCCAAGGGCAGAGCAGGCCCACTAGGCAGAGGCTGAATCAAAATCTCCTGCATCTGAAGTCAGGCTGAGGATCAGACGTTGGCTGAGGCTGGAGTATGTGTCCATGATGGCACCTTCATGAAGCGGGGGCCTCATGAGGCCAAGGAAGTTTTCCCACGCTGAGATTGGAGGTTGCCCCAAACCACCAGGTTTCCTTCTGTGGGACATTCGAGTCCTGTTGCATGGCTCCAGGACATACCATACGGAAGGACTGGAGAGCACGGTTCGAAGGATGGATCCCTGTACAGCATGCCTCGCATTCCCATTGGCCATTAGCCACAAGATATGTTTGATCTGCTGCCTCTGGGGCACGCTAACCAGGGGGCTGAGTTGAAATGGCCTCTCCTGAGGATGCGTCATAATGTGCGTTTGGGTCCATGGAAACCTTGGAATGTGCTGGTTGTTCAGTGGCCCTGCGGAACTCTCCTACCTGAAGGGTTTGATACATCCCCAGTAAGTAAGCTCCCCATGTGGAGGCGAGAGAGGTTTGGTTTGGTGCCTCAGAAAAGCACCGTGTGCTGGTGTACGAAAACAGACCTCTGAGGACGGACACATGGAAACCAGAGCTAAGGTTCAGATTAGGGCCTGGGGGCCTGTCCATTGCAACCTTCTGTCTCTGGGGACACTGTCTGAGAGTCTAAGTGGAGATAGTTGCTCCGCTGGTGTCAGAGAGCCCCTCTTAGTCCAGGGTGGCCTACACTATTGATGGCCTCAGGGGCCTTGGAGCTTTTCCCTAACCTGTAGGGTTGTGGTCAATGGATTGGGCACAATTTCCTTGGAGAGGGCAGGCACAATCTTTCGCTGTGGCTCCAGAGGCCCTAGCCTGGCGGTTGTGTGGGTCCAGGCTGAGGGCACAGAAGTCTGAAAACACAAACTCAGCTTATGAGTGGCGCCTAGGGTATGGCAGGCCGGATGTACAGCCCGAGAGGGAGCTCCTCGGCCTCTGAAACAAGGGCGAGTGGGAGGCGTTCCTTCAGGCTTTTGTCTCTGGATGTTGTGTCCGAGATAGCCGTGGATTGGAGGGGTGGCCTCAGGGACTGTGGACGAGTATCGCTCTCTGGGGATTTGTCCCAGCTCCCAAGAGTTTGGGGTCATTTTGTGGGAAGGGTGGAGTCGTGTTGTCTGGCTCATGTGTCTCTCCAAGAAAGGGATTCCAGAGCAGAGCCCCAGGTACGGGCGGGGCGACTGGAAAACTCAAACACTGGTGAGGATTGGGTGCATAGGGGCTTGGCAAGCCCCATATGCGGGCTCTTGGCCCAGGCCCTGACAGGCCTTTCTTTGACATGGGGCTCATGCTGAGGGTCAGAGTGTGAATTTGTGCCCAAGCAGCACTCAAGTTTGGGCGTGGCATCAGGGACCAGGAAGGTTTCTCCCACCCTGAAGGTGTGACTCCATGCCAAGAGCAAGCTTTACAGCCACGGGGAAGGAGGAGTTCTGTGTTGTGCTTGCGATACCCAGCTGTGTGGAGAATTGATATAATGTCTAGGTTCAGATATCTGAAAACCAAGGTTAGGAAGAGGTGACGGCATAAGACCATGGCGTGTCCGAAGTGCTGGGTGTGCGGCCAGCTGTCTCCTTGTCTGTCTGGACGTCTGGCTTCAGGCTGTGTCTGACAGAGCATGAGTGCCCAGAGCAGCCTATCCAGTTCGGGTACCGTCGAGGCCCGAGCAGGTTGATCCTCATCTGGGTTTTCTGGAGAGAGCCCCACAGGGAAACGTTTTTCTTCCCTTGGGCAGACCCTGGGCTGGGTTGTGGTTCTGGAGTTCCTAGTCCGGAGGGCTTGTTTGCCAGGAGTGTGAGGAAGGAAGTCTGAAAACACAAGCTAGCGTGAGGTTTGGGACCGATGGCACGGCAGGCCCACTCTGAGAGGCTGAATCGAGATCTCCTGCACTGAGGTCATTTCAACTCTGAGACGTGCCTCAGGCTAGAGTTTTTGTCCAGCATGGCCTCTTCCTGAATGGTGTGGGGGCATCATGAGGCCAGGAAGGTTTGCCTACGATGGGATTTGTGAACTACTCCAAACCTCAAGGTTTCCTTCTGCACGAAAGTCGAGTGCTATTGGATGGTTCCAGG
Source organism: Mustela nivalis (assembly GCF_964662115.1). Classification (NCBI taxonomy): domain Eukaryota; kingdom Metazoa; phylum Chordata; class Mammalia; order Carnivora; family Mustelidae; genus Mustela; species Mustela nivalis. Next base: position 216,246 of record NW_028135801.1, read on the forward strand.
AGGCCCCATACGGAAAGACTCGAGAGCAGGTGTCTAAGCATGGATGCCTGGGAACGCCACCTCATATTCCCACTCTTTAGTCAGGACAAGGCAGGCTCAAACTGCGGGCTCCTGGGTGAGCTACCCAGAGGGGAGAGTTGAAATGGACTCTCCAGAAGATGAGTCCTACTGTGGCTTGGTGGCCTGGGAGACCTTGGAATGTGGAGGTGGCTCAGGGACTCTGCAGGATTCTCCAACCTGAGGTGTTTGACACGGCTCCAACAAGGAAGCTTCCCATGTGGAGACGAGAGAAGTTCTGTTCAGTGCCTCAGGAAAGCCCCATATCCTGTTCTTCGAACCAAAGCCTCTGAGGAGTGACACCTGGAAAACAAAGCAAGAGTTGAGATTAGGGCCTAAGGGCCTGTCCGGCTCAACCTTCTATCTCTGTTGACATCTGTGTGCATGCCTTCATGGAGGTAGCAGCTCAGCTTGTGTCCGAAGGCCCCTGTGTGTGCAGGGAGGCTCCCGGTAATGGTATGTCCTCGGGGGCCTTGAGGTTTCTCATATTCTGGAGGTGTGTGGCCAAAGGAATGGACAGAGTTTCCCAGGAGAGAGCAGGCATGGTCCTGTGGTATGGCTCCAGAGGACCCAGCCTAGAGGCTGTGTTTGCCAGGGCTGTGGGGACTGATGTCTGAAAAAGCAAACTTGGCTCAGGTAGGGGCCAAGGTAATGGCAGGCCTGATCTCCAGTCCGAGAGGGGAGATCCTCTGGATATCAAAGGAGGGCAAGTGGGAGGCAGTCGCTCAGGCTTTTGTCTCTGGGTGTTGCGTTCACAGTGGCCGTTCAGGGTAGGGGTTGCTTCAGGGGCCGAGGAAGAGCCTTCCTCTCGGAGGATTGTCCAAGCTCCCAAGTGTTTGGGTTCATTCTGTGGGAAGGGAAGAGTACTGTTTTCTGCCACAGGGGACCCCCCAGGAGAGGGACTCTAGAGCACAGCAGTGGGTTCCCTCAACTGGAATACACACCATCTAGTTAGTCCTGCGTGCCTATGGGCATGGCAAGCCACATATGCGGGCTCTTGGTCCAATCACTGAGAGGCGTTACTTGAATAAGGTACTCACGCTGAGGGTCACAATGTGTGTTTGTGCCCAAGGCGGCCCTCACACATGGGCGTGGCCTCATGGGCCATGCCGTTTTCTCCTACACTGAAGGTTTGACTCACTGCCAGCAGCAAGGTTTCTTGCCATGGGGAAGGAGGGGTTCTGACTTGTGCATCAGGTTCCCCCCTGTGCAGGGATTGGAGATAAGGTCTAGGTTCTGATGACTGAAAACCCAGGTTGGGAATGGATGGTGGCCTAAGGCAGTGGCGGGTCCAATGTGCTGGGTGTGCAGCCAGCTGTGTCGGTGTCTGTTGGAAGGTCTGGGCTCAGGCTATTTGCGACAGAGCATCAGTGTTTAAGGTAGCCTATGCAATTGGGGTGTTGCCGAGGGCCAAGCAGTTTGATCCTCATTTGGGGTTTCTGGGCAGCACCATAGACAAAGTTTTTCTCCTGGGAGGCAGGCGGAGTGCTTCATTGTGGCCCCAGAATTCCCAGAAGGGAGGGTTTGTGGGCCAGGAGTGTGAGGACGGAAGTCTAGGAACACAAGCTAAAGTGAGGATTGGAGCCAAGGGCAGAGCAGGCCCACTAGGCAGAGGCTGAATCAAAATCTCCTGCATCTGAAGTCAGGCTGAGGATCAGACGTTGGCTGAGGCTGGAGTATGTGTCCATGATGGCACCTTCATGAAGCGGGGGCCTCATGAGGCCAAGGAAGTTTTCCCACGCTGAGATTGGAGGTTGCCCCAAACCACCAGGTTTCCTTCTGTGGGACATTCGAGTCCTGTTGCATGGCTCCAGGACATACCATACGGAAGGACTGGAGAGCACGGTTCGAAGGATGGATCCCTGTACAGCATGCCTCGCATTCCCATTGGCCATTAGCCACAAGATATGTTTGATCTGCTGCCTCTGGGGCACGCTAACCAGGGGGCTGAGTTGAAATGGCCTCTCCTGAGGATGCGTCATAATGTGCGTTTGGGTCCATGGAAACCTTGGAATGTGCTGGTTGTTCAGTGGCCCTGCGGAACTCTCCTACCTGAAGGGTTTGATACATCCCCAGTAAGTAAGCTCCCCATGTGGAGGCGAGAGAGGTTTGGTTTGGTGCCTCAGAAAAGCCCCGTGTGCTGGTGTACGAAAACAGACCTCTGAGGACGGACACATGGAAACCAGAGCTAAGGTTCAGATTAGGGCCTGGGGGCCTGTCCATTTCAACCTTCTGTCTCTGGGGACACTGTCTGAGAGTCTAAGTGGAGATAGTTGCTCCGCTGGTGTCAGAGAGCCCCTCTTAGTCCAGGGTGGCCTACACTATTGATGGCCTCAGGGGCCTTGGAGCTTTTCCCTAACCTGTAGGGTTGTGGTCAATGGATTGGGCACAATTTCCTTGGAGAGGGCAGGCACAATCTTTCGCTGTGGCTCCAGAGGCCCTAGCCTGGCGGTTGTGTGGGTCCAGGCTGAGGGCACAGAAGTCTGAAAACACAAACTCAGCTTATGAGTGGCGCCTAGGGTATGGCAGGCCGGATGTACAGCCCGAGAGGGAGCTCCTCGGCCTCTGAAACAAGGGCGAGTGGGAGGCGTTCCTTCAGGCTTTTGTCTCTGGATGTTGTGTCCGAGATAGCCGTGGATTGGAGGGGTGGCCTCAGGGACTGTGGACGAGTATCCCTCTCTGGGGATTTGTCCCAGCTCCCAAGAGTTTGGGGTCATTTTGTGGGAAGGGTGGAGTCGTGTTGTCTGGCTCATGTGTCTCTCCAAGAAAGGGATTCCAGAGCAGAGCCCCAGGTACGGGCGGGGCGACTGGAAAACTCAAACACTGGTGAGGATTGGGTGCATAGGGGCTTGGCAAGCCCCATATGCGGGCTCTTGGCCCAGGCCCTGACAGGCCTTTCTTTGACATGGGGCTCATGCTGAGGGTCAGAGTGTGAATTTGTGCCCAAGCAGCACTCAAGTTTGGGCGTGGCATCAGGGACCAGGAAGGTTTCTCCCACCCTGAAGGTGTGACTCCATGCCAAGAGCAAGCTTTACAGCCACGGGGAAGGAGGAGTTCTGTGTTGTGCTTGCGATACCCAGCTGTGTGGAGAATTGATATAATGTCTAGGTTCAGATATCTGAAAACCAAGGTTAGGAAGAGGTGACGGCATAAGACCATGGCGTGTCCGAAGTGCTGGGTGTGCGGCCAGCTGTCTCCTTGTCTGTCTGGACGTCTGGCTTCAGGCTGTGTCTGACAGAGCATGAGTGCCCAGAGCAGCCTATCCAGTTCGGGTACCGTCGAGGCCCGAGCAGGTTGATCCTCATCTGGGTTTTCTGGAGAGAGCCCCACAGGGAAACGTTTTTCTTCCCTTGGGCAGAACCTGGGCTGGGTTGTGGTTCTGGAGTTCCTAGTCCGGAGGGCTTGTTTGCCAGGAGTGTGAGGAAGGAAGTCTGAAAACACAAGCTAGCGTGAGGTTTGGGACCGATGGCACGGCAGGCCCACTCTGAGAGGCTGAATCGAGATCTCCTGCACTGAGGTCATTTCAACTCTGAGACGTGCCTCAGGCTAGAGTTTTTGTCCAGCATGGCCTCTTCCTGAATGGTGTGGGGGCCTCATGAGGCCAGGAAGGTTTGCCTACGATGGGATTTGTGAACTACTCCAAACCTCAAGGTTTCCTTCTGCACGAAAGTCGAGTGCTATTGGATGGTTCCAGGAGGCCCCATACGGAAAGACTCGAGAGCAGGTGTCTAAGCATGGATGCCTGGGAACGCCACCTCATATTCCCACTCTTTAGTCAGGACAAGGCAGGCTCAATCTGCGGGCTCCTGGGTGAGCAACCCAGAGGGGAGAGTTGAAATGGACTCTCCTGAAGATGAGTCCTACTGTGGCTTGGTGGCCTGGGAGACCGTGGAATGTGGAGGTGGCTCAGGGACTCTGCAGGATTCTCCAACCTGAGGTGTTTGACACGGCTCCAACAAGGAAGCTTCCCATGTGGAGACGAGAGAAGTTCTGTTCAGTGCCTCAGGAAAGCCCCATATCCTGTTCTTCGAACCAAAGCCTCTGAGGAGTGACACCTGGAAAACAAAGCAAGAGTTGAGATTAGGGCCTAAGGGCCTGTCGGGCTCAACCTTCTATCTCTGTTGACATCGGTGTGCATGCCTTCATGGAGGTAGCAGCTCCACTTGTGTCCGAAGGCCCCTGTGTGTGCAGGGAGGCTCCCGGTAATGGTATGTCCTCGGGGGCCTTGAGGTTTCTCATATTCTGGAGGTGTGTGGCCAAAGGAATGGACAGAGTTTCCCAGGAGAGAGCAGGCATGGTCCTGTGGTATGGCTCCAGAGGACCCAGCCTAGAGGCTGTGTTTGCCAGGGCTGTGGGGACAGATGTCTGAAAAAGCAAACTTGGCTCAGGTAGGGGCCAAGGTAATGGCAGGCCTGATCTCCAGTCCGAGAGGGGAGATCCTCTGGATATCAAAGGAGGGCAAGTGGGAGGCAGTCGCTCAGGCTTTTGTCTCTGGGTGTTGCGTTCACAGTGGCCGTTCAGGGTAGGGGTTGCTTCAGGGGCCGAGGAAGAGCCTTCCTCTCGGGGGATTGTCCAAGCTCCCAAGTGTTTGGGTTCATTCTGTGGGAAGGGAAGAGTACTGTTTTCTGCCACAGGGGACCCCCCAGGAGAGGGACTCTAGAGCACAGCAGTGGGTTCCCTCAACTGGAATACACACCATCTTGTTAGTCCTGCGTGACTATGGGCATGGCAAGCCACATATGCGGGCTCTTGGTCCAATCACTGAGAGGCGTTACTTGAATAAGGTACTCACGCTGAGGGTCACAATGTGTGTTTGTGCCCAAGGCGGCCCTCACACATGGGCGTGGCCTCATGGGCCATGCCGTTTTCTCCTACACTGAAGGTTTGACTCACTGCCAGCAGCAAGGTTTCTTGCCATGGGGAAGGAGGGGTTCTGACTTGTGCATCAGGTTCCCCCCTGTGCAGGGATTGGAGATAAGGTCTAGGTTCTGATGACTGAAAACCCAGGTTGGGAATGGATGGTGGCCTAAGGCAGTGGCGGGTCCAATGTGCTGGGTGTGCAGCCAGCTGTGTCGGTGTCTGTTGGAAGGTCTGGGCTCAGGCTATTTGCGACAGAGCATCAGTGTTTAAGGTAGCCTATGCAATTGGGGTGTTGCCGAGGGCCAAGCAGTTTGATCCTCATTTGGGGTTTCTGGGCAGCACCATAGACAAAGTTTTTCTCCTGGGAGGCAGGCGGAGTGCTTCATTGTGGCCCCAGAATTCCCAGAAGGGAGGGTTTGTGGGCCAGGAGTGTGAGGACGGAAGTCTAGGAACACAAGCTAAAGTGAGGATTGGAGCCAAGGGCAGAGCAGGCCCACTAGGCAGAGGCTGAATCAAAATCTCCTGCATCTGAAGTCAGGCTGAGGATCAGACGTTGGCTGAGGCTGGAGTATGTGTCCATGATGGCACCTTCATGAAGCGGGGGCCTCATGAGGCCAAGGAAGTTTTCCCACGCTGAGATTGGAGGTTGCCCCAAACCACCAGGTTTCCTTCTGTGGGACATTCGAGTCCTGTTGCATGGCTCCAGGACATACCATACGGAAGGACTGGAGAGCACGGTTCGAAGGATGGATCCCTGTACAGCATGCCTCGCATTCCCATTGGCCATTAGCCACAAGATATGTTTGATCTGCTGCCTCTGGGGCACGCTAACCAGGGGGCTGAGTTGAAATGGCCTCTCCTGAGGATGCGTCATAATGTGCGTTTGGGTCCATGGAAACCTTGGAATGTGCTGGTTGTTCAGTGGCCCTGCGGAACTCTCCTACCTGAAGGGTTTGATACATCCCCAGTAAGTAAGCTCCCCATGTGGAGGCGAGAGAGGTTTGGTTTGGTGCCTCAGAAAAGCCCCGTGTGCTGGTGTACGAAAACAGACCTCTGAGGACGGACACATGGAAACCAGAGCTAAGGTTCAGATTAGGGCCTGGGGGCCTGTCCATTTCAACCTTCTGTCTCTGGGGACACTGTCTGAGAGTCTAAGTGGAGATAGTTGCTCCGCTGGTGTCAGAGAGCCCCTCTTAGTCCAGGGTGGCCTACACTATTGATGGCCTCAGGGGCCTTGGAGCTTTTCCCTAACCTGTAGGGTTGTGGTCAATGGATTGGGCACAATTTCCTTGGAGAGGGCAGGCACAATCTTTCGCTGTGGCTCCAGAGGCCCTAGCCTGGCGGTTGTGTGGGTCCAGGCTGAGGGCACAGAAGTCTGAAAACACAAACTCAGCTTATGAGTGGCGCCTAGGGTATGGCAGGCCGGATGTACAGCCCGAGAGGGAGCTCCTCGGCCTCTGAAACAAGGGCGAGTGGGAGGCGTTCCTTCAGGCTTTTGTCTCTGGATGTTGTGTCCGAGATAGCCGTGGATTGGAGGGGTGGCCTCAGGGACTGTGGACGAGTATCGCTCTCTGGGGATTTGTCCCAGCTCCCAAGAGTTTGGGGTCATATTGTGGGAAGGGTGGAGTCGTGTTGTCTGGCTCATGTGTCTCTCCAAGAAAGGGATTCCAGAGCAGAGCCCCAGGTACGGGCGGGGCGACTGGAAAACTCAAACACTGGTGAGGATTGGGTGCATAGGGGCTTGGCAAGCCCCATATGCGGGCTCTTGGCCCAGGCCCTGACAGGCCTTTCTTTGACATGGGGCTCATGCTGAGGGTCAGAGTGTGAATTTGTGCCCAAGCAGCACTCAAGTTTGGGCGTGGCATCAGGGACCAGGAAGGTTTCTCCCACCCTGAAGGTGTGACTCCATGCCAAGAGCAAGCTTTACAGCCACGGGGAAGGAGGAGTTCTGTGTTGTGCTTGCGATACCCAGCTGTGTGGAGAATTGATATAATGTCTAGGTTCAGATATCTGAAAACCAAGGTTAGGAAGAGGTGACGGCATAAGACCATGGCGTGTCCGAAGTGCTGGGTGTGCGGCCAGCTGTCTCCTTGTCTGTCTGGACGTCTGGCTTCAGGCTGTGTCTGACAGAGCATGAGTGCCCAGAGCAGCCTATCCAGTTCGGGTACCGTCGAGGCCCGAGCAGGTTGATCCTCATCTGGGTTTTCTGGAGAGAGCCCCACAGGGAAACGTTTTTCTTCCCTTGGGCAGACCCTGGGCTGGGTTGTGGTTCTGGAGTTCCTAGTCCGGAGGGCTTGTTTGCCAGGAGTGTGAGGAAGGAAGTCTGAAAACACAAGCTAGCGTGAGGTTTGGGACCGATGGCACGGCAGGCCCACTCTGAGAGGCTGAATCGAGATCTCCTGCACTGAGGTCATTTCAACTCTGAGACGTGCCTCAGGCTAGAGTTTTTGTCCAGCATGGCCTCTTCCTGAATGGTGTGGGGGCATCATGAGGCCAGGAAGGTTTGCCTACGATGGGATTTGTGAACTACTCCAAACCTCAAGGTTTCCTTCTGCACGAAAGTCGAGTGCTATTGGATGGTTCCAGGAGGCCCCATACGGAAAGACTCGAGAGCAGGTGTCTAAGCATGGATGCCTGGGAACGCCACCTCATATTCCCACTCTTTAGTCAGGACAAGGCAGGCTCAAACTGCGGGCTCCTGGGTGAGCTACCCAGAGGGGAGAGTTGAAATGGACTCTCCAGAAGATGAGTCCTACTGTGGCTTGGTGGCCTGGGAGACCTTGGAATGTGGAGGTGGCTCAGGGACTCTGCAGGATTCTCCAACCTGAGGTGTTTGACACGGCTCCAACAAGGAAGCTTCCCATGTGGAGACGAGAGAAGTTCTGTTCAGTGCCTCAGGAAAGCCCCATATCCTGTTCTTCGAACCAAAGCCTCTGAGGAGTGACACCTGGAAAACAAAGCAAGAGTTGAGATTAGGGCCTAAGGGCCTGTCCGGCTCAACCTTCTATCTCTGTTGACATCTGTGTGCATGCCTTCATGGAGGTAGCAGCTCAGCTTGTGTCCGAAGGCCCCTGTGTGTGCAGGGAGGCTCCCGGTAATGGTATGTCCTCGGGGGCCTTGAGGTTTCTCATATTCTGGAGGTGTGTGGCCAAAGGAATGGACAGAGTTTCCCAGGAGAGAGCAGGCATGGTCCTGTGGTATGGCTCCAGAGGACCCAGCCTAGAGGCTGTGTTTGCCAGGGCTGTGGGGACTGATGTCTGAAAAAGCAAACTTGGCTCAGGTAGGGGCCAAGGTAATGGCAGGCCTGATCTCCAGTCCGAGAGGGGAGATCCTCTGGATATCAAAGGAGGGCAAGTGGGAGGCAGTCGCTCAGGCTTTTGTCTCTGGGTGTTGCGTTCACAGTGGCCGTTCAGGGTAGGGGTTGCTTCAGGGGCCGAGGAAGAGCCTTCCTCTCGGAGGATTGTCCAAGCTCCCAAGTGTTTGGGTTCATTCTGTGGGAAGGGAAGAGTACTGTTTTCTGCCACAGGGGACCCCCCAGGAGAGGGACTCTAGAGCACAGCAGTGGGTTCCCTCAACTGGAATACACACCATCTAGTTAGTCCTGCGTGCCTATGGGCATGGCAAGCCACATATGCGGGCTCTTGGTCCAATCACTGAGAGGCGTTACTTGAATAAGGTACTCACGCTGAGGGTCACAATGTGTGTTTGTGCCCAAGGCGGCCCTCACACATGGGCGTGGCCTCATGGGCCATGCCGTTTTCTCCTACACTGAAGGTTTGACTCACTGCCAGCAGCAAGGTTTCTTGCCATGGGGAAGGAGGGGTTCTGACTTGTGCATCAGGTTCCCCCCTGTGCAGGGATTGGAGATAAGGTCTAGGTTCTGATGACTGAAAACCCAGGTTGGGAATGGATGGTGGCCTAAGGCAGTGGCGGGTCCAATGTGCTGGGTGTGCAGCCAGCTGTGTCGGTGTCTGTTGGAAGGTCTGGGCTCAGGCTATTTGCGACAGAGCATCAGTGTTTAAGGTAGCCTATGCAATTGGGGTGTTGCCGAGGGCCAAGCAGTTTGATCCTCATTTGGGGTTTCTGGGCAGCACCATAGACAAAGTTTTTCTCCTGGGAGGCAGGCGGAGTGCTTCATTGTGGCCCCAGAATTCCCAGAAGGGAGGGTTTGTGGGCCAGGAGTGTGAGGACGGAAGTCTAGGAACACAAGCTAAAGTGAGGATTGGAGCCAAGGGCAGAGCAGGCCCACTAGGCAGAGGCTGAATCAAAATCTCCTGCATCTGAAGTCAGGCTGAGGATCAGACGTTGGCTGAGGCTGGAGTATGTGTCCATGATGGCACCTTCATGAAGCGGGGGCCTCATGAGGCCAAGGAAGTTTTCCCACGCTGAGATTGGAGGTTGCCCCAAACCACCAGGTTTCCTTCTGTGGGACATTCGAGTCCTGTTGCATGGCTCCAGGACATACCATACGGAAGGACTGGAGAGCACGGTTCGAAGGATGGATCCCTGTACAGCATGCCTCGCATTCCCATTGGCCATTAGCCACAAGATATGTTTGATCTGCTGCCTCTGGGGCACGCTAACCAGGGGGCTGAGTTGAAATGGCCTCTCCTGAGGATGCGTCATAATGTGCGTTTGGGTCCATGGAAACCTTGGAATGTGCTGGTTGTTCAGTGGCCCTGCGGAACTCTCCTACCTGAAGGGTTTGATACATCCCCAGTAAGTAAGCTCCCCATGTGGAGGCGAGAGAGGTTTGGTTTGGTGCCTCAGAAAAGCCCCGTGTGCTGGTCTACGAAAAGAGACCTCTGAGGACGGACACATGGAAACCAGAGCTAAGGTTCAGATTAGGGCCTGGGGGCCTGTCCATTTCAACCTTCTGTCTCTGGGGACACTGTCTGAGAGTCTAAGTGGAGATAGTTGCTCCGCTGGTGTCAGAGAGCCCCTCTTAGTCCAGGGTGGCCTACACTATTGATGGCCTCAGGGGCCTTGGAGCTTTTCCCTAACCTGTAGGGTTGTGGTCAATGGATTGGGCACAATTTCCTTGGAGAGGGCAGGCACAATCTTTCGCTGTGGCTCCAGAGGCCCTAGCCTGGCAGTTGTGTGGGTCCAGGCTGAGGGCACAGAAGTCTGAAAACACAAACTCAGCTTATGAGTGGCGCCTAGGGTATGGCAGGCCGGATGTACAGCCCGAGAGGGAGCTCCTCGGCCTCTGAAACAAGGGCGAGTGGGAGGCGTTCCTTCAGGATTTTGTCTCTGGATGTTGTGTCCGAGATAGCCGTGGATTGGAGGGGTGGCCTCAGGGACTGTGGACGAGTATCCCTCTCTGGGGATTTGTCCCAGCTCCCAAGAGTTTGGGGTCATTTTGTGGGAAGGGTGGAGTCGTGTTGTCTGGCTCATGTGTCTCTCCAAGAAAGGGATTCCAGAGCAGAGCCCCAGGTACGGGCGGGGCGACTGGAAAACTCAAACACTGGTGAGGATTGGGTGCATAGGGGCTTGGCAAGCCCCATATGCGGGCTCTTGGCCCAGGCCCTGACAGGCCTTTCTTTGACATGGGGCTCATGCTGAGGGTCAGAGTGTGAATTTGTGCCCAAGCAGCACTCAAGTTTGGGCGTGGCATCAGGGACCAGGAAGGTTTCTCCCACCCTGAAGGTGTGACTCCATGCCAAGAGCAAGCTTTACAGCCACGGGGAAGGAGGAGTTCTGTGTTGTGCTTGCGATACCCAGCTGTGTGGAGAATTGATATAATGTCTAGGTTCAGATATCTGAAAACCAAGGTTAGGAAGAGGTGACGGCATAAGACCATGGCGTGTCCGAAGTGCTGGGTGTGCGGCCAGCTGTCTCCTTGTCTGTCTGGACGTCTGGCTTCAGGCTGTGTCAGACAGAGCATGAGTGCCCAGAGCAGCCTATCCAGTTCGGGTACCATCGAGGACCGAGCATGTTGATCCTCATCTGGGTTTTCTGGAAAGAGCCCCACAGGGAAACGTTTTTCTTCCCTTGGGCAGACCCTGGGCTGGGTTGTGGTTCTGGAGTTCCTAGTCCGGAGGGCTTGTTTGCCAGGAGTGTGAGGAAGGAAGTCTGAAAACACAAGCTAGCGTGAGGTTTGGGACCGATGGCACGGCAGGCCCACTCTGAGAGGCTGAATCGAGATCTCCTGCACTGAGGTCATTTCAACTCTGAGACGTGCCTCAGGCCAGAGTTTTTGTCCAGCATGGCCTCTTCCTGAATGGTGTGGGGGCCTCATGAGGCCAGGAAGGTTTGCCTACGATGGGATTTGTGAACTACTCCAAACCTCAAGGTTTCCTTCTGCACGAAAGTCGAGTGCTATTGGATGGTTCCAGGAGGCCCCATACGGAAAGACTCGAGAGCAGGTGTCTAAGCATGGATGCCTGGGAACGCCACCTCATATTCCCACTCTTTAGTCAGGACAAGGCAGGCTCAAACTGCGGGCTCCTGGGTGAGCTACCCAGAGGGGAGAGTTGAAATGGACTCTCCTGAAGATGAGTCCTACTGTGGCTTGGTGGCCTGGGAGACCTTGGAATGTGGAGGTGGCTCAGGGACTCCGCAGGATTCTCCAACCTGAGGTGTTTGACACGGCTCCAACAAGGAAGCTTCCCATGTGGAGACGAGAGAAGTTCTGTTCAGTGCCTCAGGAAAGCCCCATATCCTGTTCTTCGAACCAAAGCCTCTGAGGAGTGACACATGGAAAACAAAGCAAGAGTTGAGATTAGGGCCTAAGGGCCTGTCCGGCTCAACCTTCTATCTCTGTTGACATCTGTGTGCATGACTTCATGGAGGTAGCAGCTCAGCTTGTGTCCGAAGGCCCCTGTGTGTGCAGGGAGGCTCCCGGTAATGGTATGTCCTCGGGGGCCTTGAGGTTTCTCATATTCTGGAGGTGTGTGGCCAAAGGAATGGACAGAGTTTCCCAGGAGAGAGCAGGCATGGTCCTGTGGTATGGCTCCAGAGGACCCAGCCTAGTGGCTGTGTTTGCCAGGGCTGTGGGGACTGATGTCTGAAAAAGCAAACTTGGCTCAGGTAGGGGCCAAGGTAATGGCAGGCCTGATCTCCAGTCCGAGAGGGGAGATCCTCTGGATATCAAAGGAGGGCAAGTGGGAGGCAGTCGCTCAGGCTTTTGTCTCTGGGTGTTGCGTTCACAGTGGCCGTTCAGGGTAGGGGTTGCTTCAGGGGCCGAGGAAGAGCCTTCCTCTCGGGGGATTGTCCAAGCTCCCAAGTGTTTGGGTTCATTCTGTGGGAAGGGAAGAGTACTGTTTTCTGCCACAGGGGACCCCCCAGGAGAGGGACTCTAGAGCACAGCAGTGGGTTCCCTCAACTGGAATACACACCATCTTGTTAGTCCTGCGTGCCTATGGGCATGGCAAGCCACATATGCGGGCTCTTGGTCCAATCACTGAGAGGCGTTACTTGAATAAGGTACTCACGCTGAGGGTCACAATGTGTGTTTGTGCCCAAGGCGGCCCTCACACATGGGCGTGGCCTCATGGGCCATGCCGTTTTCTCCTACACTGAAGGTTTGACTCACTGCCAGCAGCAAGGTTTCTTGCCATGGGGAAGGAGGGGTTCTGACTTGTGCATCAGGTTCCCCCCTGTGCAGGGATTGGAGATAAGGTCTAGGTTCTGATGACTGAAAACCCAGGTTGGGAATGGATGGTGGCCTAAGGCAGTGGCGGGTCCAATGTGCTGGGTGTGCAGCCAGCTGTGTCGGTGTCTGTTGGAAGGTCTGGGCTCAGGCTATTTGCGACAGAGCATCAGTGTTTAAGGTAGCCTATGCAATTGGGGTGTTGCCGAGGGCCAAGCAGTTTGATCCTCATTTGGGGTTTCTGGGCAGCACCATAGACAAAGTTTTTCTCCTGGGAGGCAGGCGGAGTGCTTCATTGTGGCCCCAGAATTCCCAGAAGGGAGGGTTTGTGGGCCAGGAGTGTGAGGACGGAAGTCTAGGAACACAAGCTAAAGTGAGGATTGGAGCCAAGGGCAGAGCAGGCCCACTAGGCAGAGGCTGAATCAAAATCTCCTGCATCTGAAGTCAGGCTGAGGATCAGACGTTGGCTGAGGCTGGAGTATGTGTCCATGATGGCACCTTCATGAAGCGGGGGCCTCATGAGGCCAAGGAAGTTTTCCCACGCTGAGATTGGAGGTTGCCCCAAACCACCAGGTTTCCTTCTGTGGGACATTCGAGTCCTGTTGCATGGCTCCAGGACATACCATACGGAAGGACTGGAGAGCACGGTTCGAAGGATGGATCCCTGTACAGCATGCCTCGCATTCCCATTGGCCATTAGCCACAAGATATGTTTGATCTGCTGCCTCTGGGGCACGCTAACCAGGGGGCTGAGTTGAAATGGCCTCTCCTGAGGATGCGTCATAATGTGCGTTTGGGTCCATGGAAACCTTGGAATGTGCTGGTTGTTCAGTGGCCCTGCGGAACTCTCCTACCTGAAGGGTTTGATACATCCCCAGTAAGTAAGCTCCCCATGTGGAGGCGAGAGAGGTTTGGTTTGGTGCCTCAGAAAAGCCCCGTGTGCTGGTCTACGAAAACAGACCTCTGAGGACGGACACATGGAAACCAGAGCTAAGGTTCAGATTAGGGCCTGGGGGCCTGTCCATTTCAACCTTCTGTCTCTGGGGACACTGTCTGAGAGTCTAAGTGGAGATAGTTGCTCCGCTGGTGTCAGAGAGCCCCTCTTAGTCCAGGGTGGCCTACACTATTGATGGCCTCAGGGGCCTTGGAGCTTTTCCCTAACCTGTAGGGTTGTGGTCAATGGATTGGGCACAATTTCCTTGGAGAGGGCAGGCACAATCTTTCGCTGTGGCTCCAGAGGCCCTAGCCTGGCAGTTGTGTGGGTCCAGGCTGAGGGCACAGAAGTCTGAAAACACAAACTCAGCTTATGAGTGGCGCCTAGGGTATGGCAGGCCGGATGTACAGCCCGAGAGGGAGCTCCTGGGCCTCTGAAACAAGGGCGAGTGGGAGGCGTTCCTTCAGGCTTTTGTCTCTGGATGTTGTGTCTGAGATAGCCGTGGATTGGAGGGGTGGCCTCAGGGACTGTGGACGAGTATCCCTCTCTGGGGATTTGTCCCAGCTCCCAAGAGTTTGGGGTCATTTTGTGGGAAGGGTGGAGTCGTGTTGTCTGGCTCATGTGTCTCTCCAAGAAAGGGATTCCAGAGCAGAGCCCCAGGTACGGGCGGGGCGACTGGAAAACTCAAACACTGGTGAGGATTGGGTGCATAGGGGCTTGGCAAGCCCCATATGCGGGCTCTTGGCCCAGGCCCTGACAGGCCTTTCTTTGACATGGGGCTCATGCTGAGGGTCAGAGTGTGAATTTGTGCCCAAGCAGCACTCAAGTTTGGGCGTGGCATCAGGGACCAGGAAGGTTTCTCCCACCCTGAAGGTGTGACTCCATGCCAAGAGCAAGCTTTACAGCCACGGGGAAGGAGGAGTTCTGTGTTGTGCTTGCGATACCCAGCTGTGTGGAGAATTGATATAATGTCTAGGTTCAGATATCTGAAAACCAAGGTTAGGAAGAGGTGACGGCATAAGACCATGGCGTGTCCGAAGTGCTGGGTGTGCGGCCAGCTGTCTCCTTGTCTGTCTGGACGTCTGGCTTCAGGCTGTGTCAGACAGAGCATGAGTGCCCAGAGCAGCCTATCCAGTTCGGGTACCGTCGAGGCCCGAGCAGGTTGATCCTCATCTGGGTTTTCTGGAGAGAGCCCCACAGGGAAACGTTTTTCTTCCCTTGGGCAGACCCTGGGCTGGGTTGTGGTTCTGGAGTTCCTAGTCCGGAGGGCTTGTTTGCCAGGAGTGTGAGGAAGGAAGTCTGAAAACACAAGCTAGCGTGAGGTTTGGGACCGATGGCACGGCAGGCCAACTCTGAGAGGCGGAATCGAGATCTCCTGCACTGAGGTCATTTCAACTCTGAGACGTGCCTCAGGCTAGAGTTTTTGTCCAGCATGGCCTCTTCCTGAATGGTGTGGGGGCCTCATGAGGCCAGGAAGGTTTGCCTACGATGGGATTTGTGAACTACTCCAAACCTCAAGGTTTCCTTCTGCACGAAAGTCGAGTGCTATTGGATGGTTCCAGGAGGCCCCATACGGAAAGACTCGAGAGCAGGTGTCTAAGCATGGATGCCTGGGAACGCCACCTCATATTCCCACTCTTTAGTCAGGACAAGGCAGGCTCAATGTGCGGGCTCCTGGGTGAGCTACCCAGAGGGGAGAGTTGAAATGGACTCTCCTGAAGATGAGTCCTACTGTGGCTTGGTGGCCTGGGAGACCTTGGAATGTGGAGGTGGCTCAGGGACTCTGCAGGATTCTCCAACCTGAGGTGTTTGACACGGCTCCAACAAGGAAGCTTCCCATGTGGAGACGAGAGAAGTTCTGTTCAGTGCCTCAGGAAAGCCCCATATCCTGTTCTTCGAACCAAAGCCTCTGAGGAGTGACACCTGGAAAACAAAGCAAGAGTTGAGATTAGGGCCTAAGGGCCTGTCCGGCTCAACCTTCTATCTCTGTTGACATCTGTGTGCATGCCTTCATGGAGGTAGCAGCTCAGCTTGTGTCCGAAGGCCCCTGTGTGTGCAGGGAGGCTCCCGGTAATGGTATGTCCTCGGGGGCCTTGAGGTTTCTCATATTCTGGAGGTGTGTGGCCAAAGGAATGGACAGAGTTTCCCAGGAGAGAGCAGGCATGGTCCTGTGGTATGGCTCCAGAGGACCCAGCCTAGAGGCTGTGTTTGCCAGGGCTGTGGGGACAGATGTCTGAAAAAGCAAACTTGGCTCAGGTAGGGGCCAAGGTAATGGCAGGCCTGATCTCCAGTCCGAGAGGGGAGATCCTCTGGATATCAAAGGAGGGCAAGTGGGAGGCAGTCGCTCAGGCTTTTGTCTCTGGGTGTTGCGTTCACAGTGGCCGTTCAGGGTAGGGGTTGCTTCAGGGGCCGAGGAAGAGCCTTCCTCTCGGGGGATTGTCCAAGCTCCCAAGTGTTTGGGTTCATTCTGTGGGAAGGGAAGAGTACTGTTTTCTGCCACAGGGGACCCCCCAGGAGAGGGACTCTAGAGCACAGCAGTGGGTTCCCTCAACTGGAATACACACCATCTAGTTAGTCCTGCGTGCCTATGGGCATGGCAAGCCACATATGCGGGCTCTTGGTCCAATCACTGAGAGGCGTTACTTGAATAAGGTACTCACGCTGAGGGTCACAATGTGTGTTTGTGCCCAAGGCGGCCCTCACACATGGGCGTGGCCACATGGGCCATGCCGTTTTCTCCTACACTGAAGGTTTGACTCACTGCCAGCAGCAAGGTTTCTTGCCATGGGGAAGGAGGGGTTCTGACTTGTGCATCAGGTTCCCCCCTGTGCAGGGATTGGAGATAAGGTCTAGGTTCTGATGACTGAAAACCCAGGTTGGGAATGGATGGTGGCCTAAGGCAGTGGCGGGTCCAATGTGCTGGGTGTGCAGCCAGCTGTGTCGGTGTCTGTTGGAAGGTCTGGGCTCAGGCTATTTGCGACAGAGCATCAGTGTTTAAGGTAGCCTATGCAATTGGGGTGTTGCCGAGGGCCAAGCAGTTTGATCCTCATTTGGGGTTTCTGGGCAGCACCATAGACAAAGTTTTTCTCCTGGGAGGCAGGCGGAGTGCTTCATTGTGGCCCCAGAATTCCCAGAAGGGAGGGTTTGTGGGCCAGGAGTGTGAGGACGGAAGTCTAGGAACACAAGCTAAAGTGAGGATTGGAGCCAAGGGCAGAGCAGGCCCACTAGGCAGAGGCTGAATCAAAATCTCCTGCATCTGAAGTCAGGCTGAGGATCAGACGTTGGCTGAGGCTGGAGTATGTGTCCATGATGGCACCTTCATGAAGCGGGGGCCTCATGAGGCCAAGGAAGTTTTCCCACGCTGAGATTGGAGGTTGCCCCAAACCACCAGGTTTCCTTCTGTGGGACATTCGAGTCCTGTTGCATGGCTCCAGGACATACCATACGGAAGGACTGGAGAGCACGGTTCGAAGGATGGATCCCTGTACAGCATGCCTCGCATTCCCATTGGCCATTAGCCACAAGATATGTTTGATCTGCTGCCTCTGGGGCACGCTAACCAGGGGGCTGAGTTGAAATGGCCTCTCCTGAGGATGCGTCATAATGTGCGTTTGGGTCCATGGAAACCTTGGAATGTGCTGGTTGTTCAGTGGCCCTGCGGAACTCTCCTACCTGAAGGGTTTGATACATCCCCAGTAAGTAAGCTCCCCATGTGGAGGCGAGAGAGGTTTGGTTTGGTGCCTCAGAAAAGCCCCGTGTGCTGGTCTACGAAAACAGACCTCTGAGGACGGACACATGGAAACCAGAGCTAAGGTTCAGATTAGGGCCTGGGGGCCTGTCCATTTCAACCTTCTGTCTCTGGGGACACTGTCTGAGAGTCTAAGTGGAGATAGTTGCTCCGCTGGTGTCAGAGAGCCCCTCTTAGTCCAGGGTGGCCTACACTATTGATGGCCTCAGGGGCCTTGGAGCTTTTCCCTAACCTGTAGGGTTGTGGTCAATGGATTGGGCACAATTTCCTTGGAGAGGGCAGGCACAATCTTTCGCTGTGGCTCCAGAGGCCCTAGCCTGGCGGTTGTGTGGGTCCAGGCTGAGGGCACAGAAGTCTGAAAACACAAACTCAGCTTATGAGTGGCGCCTAGGGTATGGCAGGCCGGATGTACAGCCCGAGAGGGAGCTCCTGGGCCTCTGAAACAAGGGCGAGTGGGAGGCGTTCCTTCAGGCTTTTGTCTCTGGATGTTGTGTCCGAGATAGCCGTGGATTGGAGGGGTGGCCTCAGGGACTGTGGACGAGTATCGCTCTCTGGGGATTTGTCCCAGCTCCCAAGAGTTTGGGGTCATTTTGTGGGAAGGGTGGAGTCGTGTTGTCTGGCTCATGTGTCTCTCCAAGAAAGGGATTCCAGAGCAGAGCCCCAGGTACGGGCGGGGCGACTGGAAAACTCAAACACTGGTGAGGATTGGGTTCATAGGGGCTTGGCAAGCCCCATATGCGGGCTCTTGGCCCAGGCCCTGACAGGCCTTTCTTTGACATGGGGCTCATGCTGAGGGTCAGAGTGTGAATTTGTGCCCAAGCAGCACTCAAGTTTGGGCGTGGCATCAGGGACCAGGAAGGTTTCTCCCACCCTGAAGGTGTGACTCCATGCCAAGAGCAAGCTTTACAGCCACGGGGAAGGAGGAGTTCTGTGTTGTGCTTGCGATACCCAGCTGTGTGGAGAATTGATATAATGTCTAGGTTCAGATATCTGAAAACCAAGGTTAGGAAGAGGTGACGGCATAAGACCATGGCGTGTCCGAAGTGCTGGGTGTGCGGCCAGCTGTCTCCTTGTCTGTCTGGACGTCTGGCTTCAGGCTGTGTCAGACAGAGCATGAGTGCCCAGAGCAGCCTATCCAGTTCGGGTACCGTCGAGGCCCGAGCAGGTTGATCCTCATCTGGGTTTTCTGGAGAGAGCCCCACAGGGAAACGTTTTTCTTCCCTTGGGCAGACCCTGGGCTGGGTTGTGGTTCTGGAGTTCCTAGTCCGGAGGGCTTGTTTGCCAGGAGTGTGAGGAAGGAAGTCTGAAAACACAAGCTAGCGTGAGGTTTGGGACCGATGGCACGGCAGGCCCACTCTGAGAGGCTGAATCGAGATCTCCTGCACTGAGGTCATTTCAACTCTGAGACGTGCCTCAGGCTAGAGTTTTTGTCCAGCATGGCCTCTTCCTGAATGGTGTGGGGGCCTCATGAGGCCAGGAAGGTTTGCCTACGATGGGATTTGTGAACTACTCCAAACCTCAAGGTTTCCTTCTGCACGAAAGTCGAGTGCTATTGGATGGTTCCAGGAGGCCCCATACGGAAAGACTCGAGAGCAGGTGTCTTAGCATGGATGCCTGGGAACGCCACCTCATATTCCCACTCTTTAGTCAGGACAAGGCAGGCTCAATCTGCGGGCTCCTGGGTGAGCTACCCAGAGGGGAGAGTTGAAATGGACTCTCCTGAAGATGAGTCCTACTGTGGCTTGGTGGCCTGGGAGACCTTGGAATGTGGAGGTGGCTCAGGGACTCTGCAGGATTCTCCAACCTGAGGTGTTTGACACGGCTCCAACAAGGAAGCTTCCCATGTGGAGACGAGAGAAGTTCTGTTCAGTGCCTCAGGAAAGCCCCATATCCTGTTTTTCGAACCAAAGCCTCTGAGGAGTGACACCTGGAAAACAAAGCAAGAGTTGAGATTAGGGCCTAAGGGCCTGTCGGGCTCAACCTTCTATCTCTGTTGACATCGGTGTGCATGCCTTCATGGAGGTAGCAGCTCCGCTTGTGTCCGAAGGCCCCTGTGTGTGCAGGGAGGCTCCCGGTAATGGTATGTCCTCGGGGGCCTTGAGGTTTCTCATATTCTGGAGGTGTGTGGCCAAAGGAATGGACAGAGTTTCCCAGGAGAGAGCAGGCATGGTCCTGTGGTATGGCTCCAGAGGACCCAGCCTAGAGGCTGTGTTTGACAGGGCTGTGGGGACAGATGTCTGAAAAAGCAAACTTGGCTCAGGTAGGGGCCAAGGTAATGGCAGGCCTGATCTCCAGTCCGAGAGGGGAGATCCTCTGGATATCAAAGGAGGGCAAGTGGGAGGCAGTCGCTCAGGCTTTTGTCTCTGGGTGTTGCGTTCACAGTGGCCGTTCAGGGTAGGGGTTGCTTCAGGGGCCGAGGAAGAGCCTTCCTCTCGGGGGATTGTCCAAGCTCCCAAGTGTTTGGGTTCATTCTGTGGGAAGGGAAGAGTACTGTTTTCTGCCACAGGGGACCCCCCAGGAGAGGGACTCTAGAGCACAGCAGTGGGTTCCCTCAACTGGAATACACACCATCTAGTTAGTCCTGCGTGCCTATGGGCATGGCAAGCCACATATGCGGGCTCTTGGTCCAATCACTGAGAGGCGTTACTTGAATAAGGTACTCACGCTGAGGGTCACAATGTGTGTTTGTGCCCAAGGCGGCCCTCACACATGGGCGTGGCCTCATGGGCCATGCCGTTTTCTCCTACACTGAAGGTTTGACTCACTGCCAGCAGCAAGGTTTCTTGCCATGGGGAAGGAGGAGTTCTGACTTGTGCATCAGGTTCTCCCCTGTGCAGGGATTGGAGATAAGGTCTAGGTTCTGATGACTGAAAACCCAGGTTGGGAATGGATGGTGGCCTAAGGCAGTGGCGGGTCCAATGTGCTGGGTGTGCAGCCAGCTGTGTCGGTGTCTGTTGGAAGGTCTGGGCTCAGGCTATTTGCGACAGAGCATCAGTGTTTAAGGTAGCCTATGCAATTGGGGTGTTGCCGAGGGCCAAGCAGTTTGATCCTCATTTGGGGTTTCTGGGCAGCACCATAGACAAAGTTTTTCTCCTGGGAGTCAGGCGGAGTGCTTCATTGTGGCCCCAGAATTCCCAGAAGGGAGGGTTTGTGGGCCAGGAGTGTGAGGACGGAAGTCTAGGAACACAAGCTAAAGTGAGGATTGGAGCCAAGGGCAGAGCAGGCCCACTAGGCAGAGGCTGAATCAAAATCTCCTGCATCTGAAGTCAGGCTGAGGATCAGACGTTGGCTGAGGCTGGAGTATGTGTCCATGATGGCACCTTCATGAAGCGGGGGCCTCATGAGGCCAAGGAAGTTTTCCCACGCTGAGATTGGAGGTTGCCCCAAACCACAGGGTTTCCTTCTGTGGGACATTCGAGTCCTGTTGCATGGCTCCAGGACATACCATACGGAAGGACTGGAGAGCACGGTTCGAAGGATGGATCCCTGTACAGCATGCCTCGCATTCCCATTGGCCATTAGCCACAAGATATGTTTGATCTGCTGCCTCTGGGGCACGCTAACCAGGGGGCTGAGTTGAAATGGCCTCTCCTGAGGATGCGTCATAATGTGCGTTTGGGTCCATGGAAACCTTGGAATGTGCTGGTTGTTCAGTGGCCCTGCGGAACTCTCCTACCTGAAGGGTTTGATACATCCCCAGTAAGTAAGCTCCCCATGTGGAGGCGAGAGAGGTTTGGTTTGGTGCCTCAGAAAAGCCCCGTGTGCTGGTCTACGAAAACAGACCTCTGAGGACGGACACATGGAAACCAGAGCTAAGGTTCAGATTAGGGCCTGGGGGCCTGTCCATTTCAACCTTCTGTCTCTGGGGACACTGTCTGAGAGTCTAAGTGGAGATAGTTGCTCCGCTGGTGTCAGAGAGCCCCTCTTAGTCCAGGGTGGCCTACACTATTGATGGCCTCAGGGGCCTTGGAGCTTTTCCCTAACCTGTAGGGTTGTGGTCAATGGATTGGGCACAATTTCCTTGGAGAGGGCAGGCACAATCTTACGCTGTGGCTCCAGAGGCCCTAGCCTGGCGGTTGTGTGGGTCCAGGCTGAGGGCACAGAAGTCTGAAAACACAAACTCAGCTTATGAGTGGCGCCTAGGGTATGGCAGGCCGGATGTACAGCCCGAGAGGGAGCTCCTGAGACTCTGAAACAAGGGCGAGGGGGAGGCGTTCCTTCAGGCTTTTGTCTCTGGATGTTGTGTCCGAGATAGCCGTGGATTGGAGGGGTGGCCTCAGGGACTGTGGACGAGTATCCCTCTCTGGGGATTTGTCCCAGCTCCCAAGAGTTTGGGGTCATTTTGTGGGAAGGGTGGAGTCGTGTTGTCTGGCTCATGTGTCTCTCCAAGAAAGGGATTCCAGAGCAGAGCCCCAGGTACGGGCGGGGCGACTGGAAAACTCAAACACTGGTGAGGATTGGGTGCATAGGGGCTTGGCAAGCCCCATATGCGGGCTCTTGGCCCAGGCCCTGACAGGCCTTTCTTTGACATGGGGCTCATGCTGAGGGTCAGAGTGTGAATTTGTGCCCAAGCAGCACTCAAGTTTGGGCGTGGCATCAGGGACCAGGAAGGTTTCTCCCACCCTGAAGGTGTGACTCCATGCCAAGAGCAAGCTTTACAGCCACGGGGAAGGAGGAGTTCTGTGTTGTGCTTGCGATACCCAGCTGTGTGGAGAATTGATATAATGTCTAGGTTCAGATATCTGAAAACCAAGGTTAGGAAGAGGTGACGGCATAAGACCATGGCGTGTCCGAAGTGCTGGGTGTGCGGCCAGCTGTCTCCTTGTCTGTCTGGACGTCTGGCTTCAGGCTGTGTCAGACAGAGCATGAGTGCCCAGAGCAGCCTATCCAGTTCGGGTACCGTCGAGGCCCGAGCAGGTTGATCCTCATCTGGGTTTTCTGGAGAGAGCCCCACAGGGAAACGTTTTTCTTCCCTTGGGCAGACCCTGGGCTGGGTTGTGGTTCTGGAGTTCCTAGTCCGGAGGGCTTGTTTGCCAGGAGTGTGAGGAAGGAAGTCTGAAAACACAAGCTAGCGTGAGGTTTGGGACCGATGGCACGGCAGGCCCACTCTGAGAGGCTGAATCGAGATCTCCTGCACTGAGGTCATTTCAACTCTGAGACGTGCCTCAGGCTAGAGTTTTTGTCCAGCATGGCCTCTTCCTGAATGGTGTGGGGGCCTCATGAGGCCAGGAAGGTTTGCCTACGATGGGATTTGTAAACTACTCCAAACCTCAAGGTTTCCTTCTGCACGAAAGTCGAGTGCTATTGGATGGTTCCAGGAGGCCCCATACGGAAAGACTCGAGAGCAGGTGTCTTAGCATGGATGCCTGGGAACGCCACCTCATATTCCCACTCTTTAGTCAGGACAAGGCAGGCTCAATCTGCGGGCTCCTGGGTGAGCTACCCAGAGGGGAGAGTTGAAATGGACTCTCCTGAAGATGAGTCCTACTGTGGCTTGGTGGCCTGGGAGACCTTGGAATGTGGAGGTGGCTCAGGGACTCTGCAGGATTCTCCAACCTGAGGTGTTTGACACGGCTCCAACAAGGAAGCTTCCCATGTGGAGACGAGAGAAGTTCTGTTCAGTGCCTCAGGAAAGCCCCATATCCTGTTTTTCGAACCAAAGCCTCTGAGGAGTGACACCTGGAAAACAAAGCAAGAGTTGAGATTAGGGCCTAAGGGCCTGTCGGGCTCAACCTTCTATCTCTGTTGACATCGGTGTGCATGCCTTCATGGAGGTAGCAGCTCCGCTTGTGTCCGAAGGCCCCTGTGTGTGCAGGGAGGCTCCCGGTAATGGTATGTCCTCGGGGGCCTTGAGGTTTCTCATATTCTGGAGGTGTGTGGCCAAAGGAATGGACAGAGTTTCCCAGGAGAGAGCAGGCATGGTCCTGTGGTATGGCTCCAGAGGACCCAGCCTAGAGGCTGTGTTTGACAGGGCTGTGGGGACAGATGTCTGAAAAAGCAAACTTGGCTCAGGTAGGGGCCAAGGTAATGGCAGGCCTGATCTCCAGTCCGAGAGGGGAGATCCTCTGGATATCAAAGGAGGGCAAGTGGGAGGCAGTCGCTCAGGCTTTTGTCTCTGGGTGTTGCGTTCACAGTGGCCGTTCAGGGTAGGGGTTGCTTCAGGGGCCGAGGAAGAGCCTTCCTCTCGGGGGATTGTCCAAGCTCCCAAGTGTTTGGGTTCATTCTGTGGGAAGGGAAGAGTACTGTTTTCTGCCACAGGGGACCCCCCAGGAGAGGGACTCTAGAGCACAGCAGTGGGTTCCCTCAACTGGAATACACACCATCTAGTTAGTCCTGCGTGCCTATGGGCATGGCAAGCCACATATGCGGGCTCTTGGTCCAATCACTGAGAGGCGTTACTTGAATAAGGTACTCACGCTGAGGGTCACAATGTGTGTTTGTGCCCAAGGCGGCCCTCACACATGGGCGTGGCCTCATGGGCCATGCCGTTTTCTCCTACACTGAAGGTTTGACTCACTGCCAGCAGCAAGGTTTCTTGCCATGGGGAAGGAGGGGTTCTGACTTGTGCATCAGGTTCCGCCCTGTGCAGGGATTGGAGATAAGGTCTAGGTTCTGATGACTGAAAACCCAGGTTGGGAATGGATGGTGGCCTAAGGCAGTGGCGGGTCCAATGTGCTGGGTGTGCAGCGAGCTGTGTCGGTGTCTGTTGGAAGGTCTGGGCTCAGGCTATTTGCGACAGAGCATCAGTGTTTAAGGTAGCCTATGCAATTGGGGTGTTGCCGAGGGCCAAGCAGTTTGATCCTCATTTGGGGTTTCTGGGCAGCACCATAGACAAAGTTTTTCTCCTGGGAGGCAGGCGGAGTGCTTCATTGTGGCCCCAGAATTCCCAGAAGGGAGGGTTTGTGGGCCAGGAGTGTGAGGACGGAAGTCTAGGAACACAAGCTAAAGTGAGGATTGGAGCCAAGGGCAGAGCAGGCCCACTAGGCAGAGGCTGAATCAAAATCTCCTGTATCTGAAGTCAGGCTGAGGATCAGACGTTGGCTGAGGCTGGAGTATGTGTCCATGATGGCACCTTCATGAAGCGGGGGCCTCATGAGGCCAAGGAAGTTTTCCCACGCTGAGATTGGAGGTTGCCCCAAACCACAGGGTTTCCTTCTGTGGGACATTCGAGTCCTGTTGCATGGCTCCAGGACATACCATACGGTAGGACTGGAGAGCACGGTTCGAAGGATGGATCCCTGTACAGCATGCCTCGCATTCCCATTGGCCATTAGCCACAAGATATGTTTGATCTGCTGCCTCTGGGGCACGCTAACCAGGGGGCTGAGTTGAAATGGCCTCTCCTGAGGATGCGTCATAATGTGCGTTTGGGTCCATGGAAACCTTGGAATGTGCTGGTTGTTCAGTGGCCCTGCGGAACTCTCCTACCTGAAGGGTTTGATACATCCCCAGTAAGTAAGCTCCCCATGTGGAGGCGAGAGTGGTTTGGTTTGGTGCCTCAGAAAAGCCCCGTGTGCTGGTGTACGAAAACAGACCTCTGAGGACGGACACATGGAAACCAGAGCTAAGGTTCAGATTAGGGCCTGGGGGCCTGTCCATTTCAACCTTCTGTCTCTGGGGACACTGTCTGAGAGTCTAAGTGGAGATAGTTGCTCCGCTGGTGTCAGAGAGCCCCTCTTAGTCCAGGGTGGCCTACACTATTGATGGCCTCTGGGGCCTTGGAGCTTTTCCCTAACCTGTAGGGTTGTGGTCAATGGATTGGGCACAATTTCCTTGGAGAGGGCAGGCACAATCTTTCGCTGTGGCTCCAGAGGCCCTAGCCTGGCGGTTGTGTGGGTCCAGGCTGAGGGCACAGAAGTCTGAAAACACAAACTCAGCTTATGAGTGGCGCCTAGGGTATGGCAGGCCGGATGTACAGCCCGAGAGGGAGCTCCTCGGCCTCTGAAACAAGGGCGAGTGGGAGGCGTTCCTTCAGGCTTTTGTCTCTGGATGTTGTGTCCGAGATAGCCGTGGATTGGAGGGGTGGCCTCAGGGACTGTGGACGAGTATCCCTCTCTGGGGATTTGTCCCAGCTCCCAAGAGTTTGGGGTCATTTTGTGGGAAGGGTGGAGTCGTGTTGTCTGGCTCATGTGTCTCTCCAAGAAAGGGATTCCAGAGCAGAGCCCCAGGTACGGGCGGGGCGACTGGAAAACTCAAACACTGGTGAGGATTGGGTGCATAGGGGCTTGGCAAGCCCCATATGCGGGCTCTTGGCCCAGGCCCTGACAGGCCTTTCTTTGACATGGGGCTCATGCTGAGGGTCAGAGTGTGAATTTGTGCCCAAGCAGCACTCAAGTTTGGGCGTGGCATCAGGGACCAGGAAGGTTTCTCCCACCCTGAAGGTGTGACTCCATGCCAAGAGCAAGCTTTACAGCCACGGGGAAGGAGGAGTTCTGTGTTGTGCTTGCGATACCCAGCTGTGTGGAGAATTGATATAATGTCTAGGTTCAGATATCTGAAAACCAAGGTTAGGAAGAGGTGACGGCATAAGACCATGGCGTGTCCGAAGTGCTGGGTGTGCGGCCAGCTGTCTCCTTGTCTGTCTGGACGTCTGGCTTCAGGCTGTGTCTGACAGAGCATGAGTGCCCAGAGCAGCCTATCCAGTTCGGGTACCGTCGAGGCCCGAGCAGGTTGATCCTCATCTGGGTTTTCTGGAGAGAGCCCCACAGGGAAACGTTTTTCTTCCCTTGGGCAGACCCTGGGCTGGGTTGTGGTTCTGGAGTTCCTAGTCCGGAGGGCTTGTTTGCCAGGAGTGTGAGGAAGGAAGTCTGAGAACACAAGCTAGCGTGAGGTTTGGGACCGATGGCACGGCAGGCCCACTCTGAGAGGCTGAATCGAGATCTCCTGCACTGAGGTCATTTCAACTCTGAGACGTGCCTCAGGCTAGAGTTTTTGTCCAGCATGGCCTCTTCCTGAATGGTGTGGGGGCCTCATGAGGCCAGGAAGGTTTGCCTACGATGGGATTTGTGAACTACTCCAAACCTCAAGGTTTCCTTCTGCACGAAAGTCGAGTGCTATTGGATGGTTCCAGGAGGCCCCATACGGAAAGACTCGAGAGCAGGTGTCTAAGCATGGATGCCTGGGAACGCCACCTCATATTCCCACTCTTTAGTCAGGACAAGGCAGGCTCAATCTGCGGGCTCCTGGGTGAGCAACCCAGAGGGGAGAGTTGAAATGGACTCTCCTGAAGATGAGTCCTACTGTGGCTTGGTGGCCTGGGAGACCGTGGAATGTGGAGGTGGCTCAGGGACTCTGCAGGATTCTCCAACCTGAGGTGTTTGACACGGCTCCAACAAGGAAGCTTCCCATGTGGAGACGAGAGAAGTTCTGTTCAGTGCCTCAGGAAAGCCCCATATCCTGTTCTTCGAACCAAAGCCTCTGAGGAGTGACACATGGAAAACAAAGCAAGAGTTGAGATTAGGGCCTAAGGGCCTGTCGGGCTCAACCTTCTATCTCTGTTGACATCGGTGTGCATGCCTTCATGGAGGTAGCAGCTCCACTTGTGTCCGAAGGCCCCTGTGTGTGCAGGGAGGCTCCCGGTAATGGTATGTCCTCGGGGGCCTTGAGGTTTCTCATATTCTGGAGGTGTGTGGCCAAAGGAATGGACAGAGTTTCCCAGGAGAGAGCAGGCATGGTCCTGTGGTATGGCTCCAGAGGACCCAGCCTAGAGGCTGTGTTTGCCAGGGCTGTGGGGACTGATGTCTGAAAAAGCAAACTTGGCTCAGGTAGGGGCCAAGGTAATGGCAGGCCTGATCTCCAGTCCGAGAGGGGAGATCCTCTGGATATCAAAGGAGGGCAAGTGGGAGGCAGTCGCTCAGGCTTTTGTCTCTGGGTGTTGCGTTCACAGTGGCCGTTCAGGGTAGGGGTTGCTTCAGGGGCCGAGGAAGAGCCTTCCTCTCGGGGGATTGTCCAAGCTCCCAAGTGTTTGGGTTCATTCTGTGGGAAGGGAAGAGTACTGTTTTCTGCCACAGGGGACCCCCCAGGAGAGGGACTCTAGAGCACAGCAGTGGGTTCCCTCAACTAGAATACACACCATCTTGTTAGTCCTGCGTGACTATGGGCATGGCAAGCCACATATGCGGGCTCTTGGTCCAATCACTGAGAGGCGTTACTTGAATAAGGTACTCACGCTGAGGGTCACAATGTGTGTTTGTGCCCAAGGCGGCCCTCACACATGGGCGTGGCCTCATGGGCCATGCCGTTTTCTCCTACACTGAAGGTTTGACTCACTGCCAGCAGCAAGGTTTCTTGCCATGGGGAAGGAGGGGTTCTGACTTGTGCATCAGGTTCCCCCCTGTGCAGGGATTGGAGATAAGGTCTAGGTTCTGATGACTGAAAACCCAGGTTGGGAATGGATGGTGGCCTAAGGCAGTGGCGGGTCCAATGTGCTGGGTGTGCAGCCAGCTGTGTCGGTGTCTGTTGGAAGGTCTGGGCTCAGGCTATTTGCGACAGAGCATCAGTGTTTAAGGTAGCCTATGCAATTGGGGTGTTGCCGAGGGCCAAGCAGTTTGATCCTCATTTGGGGTTTCTGGGCAGCACCATAGACAAAGTTTTTCTCCTGGGAGGCAGGCGGAGTGCTTCATTGTGGCCCCAGAATTCCCAGAAGGGAGGGTTTGTGGGCCAGGAGTGTGAGGACGGAAGTCTAGGAACACAAGCTAAAGTGAGGATTGGAGCCAAGGGCAGAGCAGGCCCACTAGGCAGAGGCTGAATCAAAATCTCCTGCATCTGAAGTCAGGCTGAGGATCAGACGTTGGCTGAGGCTGGAGTATGTGTCCATGATGGCACCTTCATGAAGCGGGGGCCTCATGAGGCCAAGGAAGTTTTCCCACGCTGAGATTGGAGGTTGCCCCAAACCACCAGGTTTCCTTCTGTGGGACATTCGAGTCCTGTTGCATGGCTCCAGGACATACCATACGGAAGGACTGGAGAGCACGGTTCGAAGGATGGATCCCTGTACAGCATGCCTCGCATTCCCATTGGCCATTAGCCACAAGATATGTTTGATCTGCTGCCTCTGGGGCACGCTAACCAGGGGGCTGAGTTGAAATGGCCTCTCCTGAGGATGCGTCATAATGTGCGTTTGGGTCCATGGAAACCTTGGAATGTGCTGGTTGTTCAGTGGCCCTGCGGAACTCTCCTACCTGAAGGGTTTGATACATCCCCAGTAAGTAAGCTCCCCATGTGGAGGCGAGAGAGGTTTGGTTTGGTGCCTCAGAAAAGCCCCGTGTGCTGGTCTACGAAAACAGACCTCTGAGGACGGACACATGGAAACCAGAGCTAAGGTTCAGATTAGGGCCTGGGGGCCTGTCCATTTCAACCTTCTGTCTCTGGGGACACTGTCTGAGAGTCTAAGTGGAGATAGTTGCTCCGCTGGTGTCAGAGAGCCCCTCTTAGTCCAGGGTGGCCTACACTATTGATGGCCTCAGGGGCCTTGGAGCTTTTCCCTAACCTGTAGGGTTGT
Organism: Mustela nivalis; assembly: GCF_964662115.1. NCBI lineage: Eukaryota > Metazoa > Chordata > Mammalia > Carnivora > Mustelidae > Mustela > Mustela nivalis. The sequence goes on from NW_028135801.1 coordinate 244,939, forward strand.
GGTCAATGGATTGGGCACAATTTCCTTGGAGAGGGCAGGCACAATCTTTCGCTGTGGCTCCAGAGGCCCTAGCCTGGCGGTTGTGTGGGTCCAGGCTGAGGGCACAGAAGTCTGAAAACACAAACTCAGCTTATGAGTGGCGCCTAGGGTATGGCAGGCCGGATGTACAGCCCGAGAGGGAGCTCCTCGGCCTCTGAAACAAGGGCGAGTGGGAGGCGTTCCTTCAGGCTTTTGTCTCTGGATGTTGTGTCCGAGATAGCCGTGGATTGGAGGGGTGGCCTCAGGGACTGTGGACGAGTATCCCTCTCTGGGGATTTGTCCCAGCTCCCAAGAGTTTGGGGTCATTTTGTGGGAAGGGTGGAGTCGTGTTGTCTGGCTCATGTGTCTCTCCAAGAAAGGGATTCCAGAGCAGAGCCCCAGGTACGGGCGGGGCGACTGGAAAACTCAAACACTGGTGAGGATTGGGTGCATAGGGGCTTGGCAAGCCCCATATGCGGGCTCTTGGCCCAGGCCCTGACAGGCCTTTCTTTGACATGGGGCTCATGCTGAGGGTCAGAGTGTGAATTTGTGCCCAAGCAGCACTCAAGTTTGGGCGTGGCATCAGGGACCAGGAAGGTTTCTCCCACCCTGAAGGTGTGACTCCATGCCAAGAGCAAGCTTTACAGCCACGGGGAAGGAGGAGTTCTGTGTTGTGCTTGCGATACCCAGCTGTGTGGAGAATTGATATAATGTCTAGGTTCAGATATCTGAAAACCAAGGTTAGGAAGAGGTGACGGCATAAGACCATGGCGTGTCCGAAGTGCTGGGTGTGCGGCCAGCTGTCTCCTTGTCTGTCTGGACGTCTGGCTTCAGGCTGTGTCTGACAGAGCATGAGTGCCCAGAGCAGCCTATCCAGTTCGGGTACCGTCGAGGCCCGAGCAGGTTGATCCTCATCTGGGTTTTCTGGAGAGAGCCCCACAGGGAAACGTTTTTCTTCCCTTGGGCAGACCCTGGGCTGGGTTGTGGTTCTGGAGTTCCTAGTCCGGAGGGCTTGTTTGCCAGGAGTGTGAGGAAGGAAGTCTGAAAACACAAGCTAGCGTGAGGTTTGGGACCGATGGCACGGCAGGCCCACTCTGAGAGGCTGAATCGAGATCTCCTGCACTGAGGTCATTTCAACTCTGAGACGTGCCTCAGGCTAGAGTTTTTGTCCAGCATGGCCTCTTCCTGAATGGTGTGGGGGCCTCATGAGGCCAGGAAGGTTTGCCTACGATGGGATTTGTGAACTACTCCAAACCTCAAGGTTTCCTTCTGCACGAAAGTCGAGTGCTATTGGATGGTTCCAGGAGGCCCCATACGGAAAGACTCGAGAGCAGGTGTTTAAGCATGGATGCCTGGGAACGCCACCTCATATTCCCACTCTTTAGTCAGGACAAGGCAGGCTCAAACTGCGGGCTCCTGGGTGAGCTACCCAGAGGGGAGAGTTGAAATGGACTCTCCAGAAGATGAGTCCTACTGTGGCTTGGTGGCCTGGGAGACCTTGGAATGTGGAGGTGGCTCAGGGACTCTGCAGGATTCTCCAACCTGAGGTGTTTGACACGGCTCCAACAAGGAAGCTTCCCATGTGGAGACGAGAGAAGTTCTGTTCAGTGCCTCAGGAAAGCCCCATATCCTGTTCTTCGAACCAAAGCCTCTGAGGAGTGACACATGGAAAACAAAGCAAGAGTTGAGATTAGGGCCTAAGGGCCTGTCCGGCTCAACCTTCTATCTCTGTTGACATCTGTGTGCATGCCTTCATGGAGGTAGCAGCTCAGCTTGTGTCCGAAGGCCCCTGTGTGTGCAGGGAGGCTCCCGGTAATGGTATGTCCTCGGGGGCCTTGAGGTTTCTCATATTCTGGAGGTGTGTGGCCAAAGGAATGGACAGAGTTTCCCAGGAGAGAGCAGGCATGGTCCTGTGGTATGGCTCCAGAGGACCCAGCCTAGAGGCTGTGTTTGCCAGGGCTGTGGGGACTGATGTCTGAAAAAGCAAACTTGGCTCAGGTAGGGGCCAAGGTAATGGCAGGCCTGATCTCCAGTCCGAGAGGGGAGATCCTCTGGATATCAAAGGAGGGCAAGTGGGAGGCAGTCGCTCAGGCTTTTGTCTCTGGGTGTTGCGTTCACAGTGGCCGTTCAGGGTAGGGGTTGCTTCAGGGGCCGAGGAAGAGCCTTCCTCTCGGGGGATTGTCCAAGCTCCCAAGTGTTTGGGTTCATTCTGTGGGAAGGGAAGAGTACTGTTTTCTGCCACAGGGGACCCCCCAGGAGAGGGACTCTAGAGCACAGCAGTGGGTTCCCTCAACTGGAATACACACCATCTTGTTAGTCCTGCGTGACTATGGGCATGGCAAGCCACATATGCGGGCTCTTGGTCCAATCACTGAGAGGCGTTACTTGAATAAGGTACTCACGCTGAGGGTCACAATGTGTGTTTGTGCCCAAGGCGGCCCTCACACATGGGCGTGGCCTCATGGGCCATGCCGTTTTCTCCTACACTGAAGGTTTGACTCACTGCCAGCAGCAAGGTTTCTTGCCATGGGGAAGGAGGGGTTCTGACTTGTGCATCAGGTTCCCCCCTGTGCAGGGATTGGAGATAAGGTCTAGGTTCTGATGACTGAAAACCCAGGTTGGGAATGGATGGTGGCCTAAGGCAGTGGCGGGTCCAATGTGCTGGGTGTGCAGCCAGCTGTGTCGGTGTCTGTTGGAAGGTCTGGGCTCAGGCTATTTGCGACAGAGCATCAGTGTTTAAGGTAGCCTATGCAATTGGGGTGTTGCCGAGGGCCAAGCAGTTTGATCCTCATTTGGGGTTTCTGGGCAGCACCATAGACAAAGTTTTTCTCCTGGGAGGCAGGCGGAGTGCTTCATTGTGGCCCCAGAATTCCCAGAAGGGAGGGTTTGTGGGCCAGGAGTGTGAGGACGGAAGTCTAGGAACACAAGCTAAAGTGAGGATTGGAGCCAAGGGCAGAGCAGGCCCACTAGGCAGAGGCTGAATCAAAATCTCCTGCATCTGAAGTCAGGCTGAGGATCAGACGTTGGCTGAGGCTGGAGTATGTGTCCATGATGGCACCTTCATGAAGCGGGGGCCTCATGAGGCCAAGGAAGTTTTCCCACGCTGAGATTGGAGGTTGCCCCAAACCACCAGGTTTCCTTCTGTGGGACATTCGAGTCCTGTTGCATGGCTCCAGGACATACCATACGGAAGGACTGGAGAGCACAGTTCGAAGGATGGATCCCTGTACAGCATGCCTCGCATTCCCATTGGCCATTAGCCACAAGATATGTTTGATCTGCTGCCTCTGGGGCACGCTAACCAGGGGGCTGAGTTGAAATGGCCTCTCCTGAGGATGCGTCATAATGTGCGTTTGGGTCCATGGAAACCTTGGAATGTGCTGGTTGTTCAGTGGCCCTGCGGAACTCTCCTACCTGAAGGGTTTGATACATCCCCAGTAAGTAAGCTCCCCATGTGGAGGCGAGAGAGGTTTGGTTTGGTGCCTCAGAAAAGCCCCGTGTGCTGGTGTACGAAAACAGACCTCTGAGGACGGACACATGGAAACCAGAGCTAAGGTTCAGATTAGGGCCTGGGGGCCTGTCCATTTCAACCTTCTGTCTCTGGGGACACTGTCTGAGAGTCTAAGTGGTGATAGTTGCTCCGCTGGTGTCAGAGAGCCCCTCTTAGTCCAGGGTGGCCTACACTATTGATGGCCTCAGGGGCCTTGGAGCTTTTCCCTAACCTGTAGGGTTGTGGTCAATGGATTGGGCACAATTTCCTTGGAGAGGGCAGGCACAATCTTTCGCTGTGGCTCCAGAGGCCCTAGCCTGGCGGTTGTGTGGGTCCAGGCTGAGGGCACAGAAGTCTGAAAACACAAACTCAGCTTATGAGTGGCGCCTAGGGTATGGCAGGCCGGATGTACAGCCCGAGAGGGAGCTCCTCGGCCTCTGAAACAAGGGCGAGTGGGAGGCGTTCCTTCAGGCTTTTGTCTCTGGATGTTGTGTCCGAGATAGCCGTGGATTGGAGGGGTGGCCTCAGGGACTGTGGACGAGTATCGCTCTCTGGGGATTTGTCCCAGCTCCCAAGAGTTTGGGGTCATTTTGTGGGAAGGGTGGAGTCGTGTTGTCTGGCTCATGTGTCTCTCCAAGAAAGGGATTCCAGAGCAGAGCCCCAGGTACGGGCGGGGCGACTGGAAAACTCAAACACTGGTGAGGATTGGGTGCATAGGGGCTTGGCAAGCCCCATATGCGGGCTCTTGGCCCAGGCCCTGACAGGCCTTTCTTTGACATGGGGCTCATGCTGAGGGTCAGAGTGTGAATTTGTGCCCAAGCAGCACTCAAGTTTGGGCGTGGCATCAGGGACCAGGAAGGTTTCTCCCACCCTGAAGGTGTGACTCCATGCCAAGAGCAAGCTTTACAGCCACGGGGAAGGAGGAGTTCTGTGTTGTGCTTGCGATACCCAGCTGTGTGGAGAATTGATATAATGTCTAGGTTCAGATATCTGAAAACCAAGGTTAGGAAGAGGTGACGGCATAAGACCATGGCGTGTCCGAAGTGCTGGGTGTGCGGCCAGCTGTCTCCTTGTCTGTCTGGACGTCTGGCTTCAGGCTGTGTCTGACAGAGCATGAGTGCCCAGAGCAGCCTATCCAGTTCGGGTACCGTCGAGGCCCGAGCAGGTTGATCCTCATCTGGGTTTTCTGGAGAGATCCCCACAGGGAAACGTTTTTCTTCCCTTGGGCAGACCCTGGGCTGGGTTGTGGTTCTGGAGTTCCTAGTCCGGAGGGCTTGTTTGCCAGGAGTGTGAGGAAGGAAGTCTGAAAACACAAGCTAGCGTGAGGTTTGGGACCGATGGCACGGCAGGCCCACTCTGAGAGGCTGAATCGAGAGCTCCTGCACTGAGGTCATTTCAACTCTGAGACGTGCCTCAGGCTAGAGTTTTTGTCCAGCATGGCCTCTTCCTGAATGGTGTGGGGGCCTCATGAGGCCAGGAAGGTTTGCCTACGATGGGATTTGTGAACTACTCCAAACCTCAAGGTTTCCTTCTGCACGAAAGTCGAGTGCTATTGGATGGTTCCAGGAGGCCCCATACGGAAAGACTCGAGAGCAGGTGTTTAAGCATGGATGCCTGGGAACGCCACCTCATATTCCCACTCTTTAGTCAGGACAAGGCAGGCTCAAACTGCGGGCTCCTGGGTGAGCTACCCAGAGGGGAGAGTTGAAATGGACTCTCCAGAAGATGAGTCCTACTGTGGCTTGGTGGCCTGGGAGACCTTGGAATGTGGAGGTGGCTCAGGGACTCTGCAGGATTCTCCAACCTGAGGTGTTTGACACGGCTCCAACAAGGAAGCTTCCCATGTGGAGACGAGAGAAGTTCTGTTCAGTGCCTCAGGAAAGCCCCATATCCTGTTCTTCGAACCAAAGCCTCTGAGGAGTGACACATGGAAAACAAAGCAAGAGTTGAGATTAGGGCCTAAGGGCCTGTCCGGCTCAACCTTCTATCTCTGTTGACATCTGTGTGCATGCCTTCATGGAGGTAGCAGCTCAGCTTGTGTCCGAAGGCCCCTGTGTGTGCAGGGAGGCTCCCGGTAATGGTATGTCCTCGGGGGCCTTGAGGTTTCTCATATTCTGGAGGTGTGTGGCCAAAGGAATGGACAGAGTTTCCCAGGAGAGAGCAGGCATGGTCCTGTGGTATGGCTCCAGAGGACCCAGCCTAGAGGCTGTGTTTGCCAGGGCTGTGGGGACTGATGTCTGAAAAAGCAAACTTGGCTCAGGTAGGGGCCAAGGTAATGGCAGGCCTGATCTCCAGTCCCGAGAGGGGAGATCCTCTGGATATCAAAGGAGGGCAAGTGGGAGGCAGTCGCTCAGGCTTTTGTCTCTGGGTGTTGCGTTCACAGTGGCCGTTCAGGGTAGGGGTTGCTTCAGGGGCCGAGGAAGAGCCTTCCTCTCGGAGGATTGTCCAAGCTCCCAAGTGTTTGGGTTCATTCTGTGGGAAGGGAAGAGTACTGTTTTCTGCCACAGGGGACCCCCCAGGAGAGGGACTCTAGAGCACAGCAGTGGGTTCCCTCAACTGGAATACACACCATCTAGTTAGTCCTGCGTGCCTATGGGCATGGCAAGCCACATATGCGGGCTCTTGGTCCAATCACTGAGAGGCGTTACTTGAATAAGGTACTCACGCTGAGGGTCACAATGTGTGTTTGTGCCCAAGGCGGCCCTCACACATGGGCGTGGCCTCATGGGCCATGCCGTTTTCTCCTACACTGAAGGTTTGACTCACTGCCAGCAGCAAGGTTTCTTGCCATGGGGAAGGAGGGGTTCTGACTTGTGCATCAGGTTCCCCCCTGTGCAGGGATTGGAGATAAGGTCTAGGTTCTGATGACTGAAAACCCAGGTTGGGAATGGATGGTGGCCTAAGGCAGTGGCGGGTCCAATGTGCTGGGTGTGCAGCCAGCTGTGTCGGTGTCTGTTGGAAGGTCTGGGCTCAGGCTATTTGCGACAGAGCATCAGTGTTTAAGGTAGCCTATACAATTGGGGTGTTGCCGAGGGCCAAGCAGTTTGATCCTCATTTGGGGTTTCTGGGCAGCACCATAGACAAAGTTTTTCTCCTGGGAGGCAGGCGGAGTGCTTCATTGTGGCCCCAGAATTCCCAGAAGGGAGGGTTTGTGGGCCAGGAGTGTGAGGACGGAAGTCTAGGAACACAAGCTAAAGTGAGGATTGGAGCCAAGGGCAGAGCAGGCCCACTAGGCAGAGGCTGAATCAAAATCTCCTGCATCTGAAGTCAGGCTGAGGATCAGACGTTGGCTGAGGCTGGAGTATGTGTCCATGATGGCACCTTCATGAAGCGGGGGCCTCATGAGGCCAAGGAAGTTTTCCCACGCTGAGATTGGAGGTTGCCCCAAACCACCAGGTTTCCTTCTGTGGGACATTCGAGTCCTGTTGCATGGCTCCAGGACATACCATACGGAAGGACTGGAGAGCACGGTTCGAAGGATGGATCCCTGTACAGCATGCCTCGCATTCCCATTGGCCATTAGCCACAAGATATGTTTGATCTGCTGCCTCTGGGGCACGCTAACCAGGGGGCTGAGTTGAAATGGCCTCTCCTGAGGATGCGTCATAATGTGCGTTTGGGTCCATGGAAACCTTGGAATGTGCTGGTTGTTCAGTGGCCCTGCGGAACTCTCTTACCTGAAGGGTTTGATACATCCCCAGTAAGTAAGCTCCCCATGTGGAGGCGAGAGAGGTTTGGTTTGGTGCCTCAGAAAAGCCCCGTGTGCTGGTCTACGAAAACAGACCTCTGAGGACGGACACATGGAAACCAGAGCTAAGGTTCAGATTAGGGCCTGGGGGCCTGTCCATTTCAACCTTCTGTCTCTGGGGACACTGTCTGAGAGTCTAAGTGGAGATAGTTGCTCCGCTGGTGTCAGAGAGCCCCTCTTAGTCCAGGGTGGCCTACACTATTGATGGCCTCAGGGGCTTGGAGCTTTTCCCTAACCTGTAGGGTTGTGGTCAATGGATTGGGCACAATTTCCTTGGAGAGGGCAGGCACAATCTTTCGCTGTGGCTCCAGAGGCCCTAGCCTGGCGGTTGTGTGGGTCCAGGCTGAGGGCACAGAAGTCTGAAAACACAAACTCAGCTTATGAGTGGCGCCTAGGGTATGGCAGGCCGGATGTACAGCCCGAGAGGGAGCTCCTTGGCCTCTGAAACAAGGGCGAGTGTGAGGCGTTCCTTCAGGCTTTTGTCTCTGGATGTTGTGTCCGAGATAGCCGTGGATTGGAGGGGTGGCCTCAGGGACTGTGGACGAGTATCGCTCTCTGGGGATTTGTCCCAGCTCCCAAGAGTTTGGGGTCATTTTGTGGGAAGGGTGGAGTCGTGTTGTCTGGCTCATGTGTCTCTCCAAGAAAGGGATTCCAGAGCAGAGCCCCAGGTACGGGCGGGGCGACTGGAAAACTCAAACACTGGTGAGGATTGGGTGCATAGGGGCTTGGCAAGCCCCATATGCGGGCTCTTGGCCCAGGCCCTGACAGGCATTTCTTTGACATGGGGCTCATGCTGAGGGTCAGAGTGTGAATTTGTGCCCAAGCAGCACTCAAGTTTGGGCGTGGCATCAGGGACCAGGAAGGTTTCTCCCACCCTGAAGGTGTGACTACATGCCAAGAGCAAGCTTTACAGCCACGGGGAAGGAGGAGTTCTGTGTTGTGCTTGCGATACCCAGCTGTGTGGAGAATTGATATAATGTCTAGGTTCAGATATCTGAAAACCAAGGTTAGGAAGAGGTGACGGCATAAGACCATGGCGTGTCCGAAGTGCTGGGTGTGCGGCCAGCTGTCTCCTTGTCTGTCTGGACGTCTGGCTTCAGGCTGTGTCAGACAGAGCATGAGTGCCCAGAGCAGCCTATCCAGTTCGGGTACCGTCGAGGCCCGAGCATGTTGATCCTCATCTGGGTTTTCTGGAGAGAGCCCCACAGGGAAACGTTTTTCTTCCCTTGGGCAGACCCTGGGCTGGGTTGTGGTTCTGGAGTTCCTAGTCCGGAGGGCTTGTTTGCCAGGAGTGTGAGGAAGGAAGTCTGAAAACACAAGCTAGCGTGAGGTTTGGGACCGATGGCACGGCAGGCCCACTCTGAGAGGCTGAATCGAGATCTCCTGCACTGAGGTCATTTCAACTATGAGACGTGCCTCAGGCTAGAGTTTTTGTCCAGCATGGCCTCTTCCTGAATGGTGTGGGGGCCTCATGAGGCCAGGAAGGTTTGCCTACGATGGGATTTGTGAACTACTCCAAACCTCAATGTTTCCTTCTGCACGAAAGTCGAGTGCTATTGGATGGTTCCAGGAGGCCCCATTCGGAAAGACTCGAGAGAAGGTGTCTAAGCATGGATGCCTGGGAACGCCACCTCATATTCCCACTCTTTAGTCAGGACAAGGCAGGCTCAATCTGCGGGCTCCTGGGTGAGCTACCCAGAGGGGAGAGTTGAAATGGACTCTCCTGAAGATGAGTCCTACTGTGGCTTGGTGGCCTGGGAGACCTTGGAATGTGGAGGTGGCTCAGGGACTCTGCAGGATTCTCCAACCTGAGGTGTTTGACACGGCTCCAACAAGGAAGCTTCCCATGTGGAGACGAGAGAAGTTCTGTTCAGTGCCTCAGGAAAGCCCCATATCCTGTTCTTCGAACCAAAGCCTCTGAGGAGTGACACATGGAAAACAAAGCAAGAGTTGAGATTAGGGCCTAAGGGCCTGTCCGGCTCAACCTTCTATCTCTGTTGACATCTGTGTGCATGCCTTCATGGTGGTAGCAGCTCAGCTTGTGTCCGAAGGCCCCTGTGTGTGCAGGGAGGCTCCCGGTAATGGTATGTCCTCGGGGGCCTTGAGGTTTCTCATATTCTGGAGGTGTGTGGCCAAAGGAATGGACAGAGTTTCCCAGGAGAGAGCAGGCATGGTCCTGTGGTATGGCTCCAGAGGACCCAGCCTAGAGGCTGTGTTTGCCAGGGCTGTGGGGACTGATGTCTGAAAAAGCAAACTTGGCTCAGGTAGGGGCCAAGGTAATGGCAGGCCTGATCTCCAGTCCGAGAGGGGAGATCCTCTGGATATCAAAGGAGGGCAAGTGGGAGGCAGTCGCTCAGGCTTTTGTCTCTGGGTGTTGCGTTCACAGTGGCCGTTCAGGGTAGGGGTTGCTTCAGGGGCCGAGGAAGAGCCTTCCTCTCGGGGGATTGTCCAAGCTCCCAAGTGTTTGGGTTCATTCTGTGGGAAGGGAAGAGTACTGTTTTCTGCCACAGGGGACCCCCCAGGAGAGGGACTCTAGAGCACAGCAGTGGGTTCCCTCAACTGGAATACACACCATCTAGTTAGTCCTGCGTGCCTATGGGCATGGCAAGCCACATATGCGGGCTCTTGGTCCAATCACTGAGAGGCGTTACTTGAATAAGGTACTCACGCTGAGGGTCACAATGTGTGTTTGTGCCCAAGGCGGCCCTCACACATGGGCGTGGCCTCATGGGCCATGCCGTTTTCTCCTACACTGAAGGTTTGACTCACTGCCAGCAGCAAGGTTTCTTGCCATGGGGAAGGAGGGGTTCTGACTTGTGCATCAGGTTCCCCCCTGTGCAGGGATTGGAGATAAGGTCTAGGTTCTGATGACTGAAAACCCAGGTTGGGAATGGATGGTGGCCTAAGGCAGTGGCGGGTCCAATGTGCTGGGTGTGCAGCCAGCTGTGTCGGTGTCTGTTGGAAGGTCTGGGCTCAGGCTATTTGCGACAGAGCATCAGTGTTTAAGGTAGCCTATGCAATTGGGGTGTTGCCGAGGGCCAAGCAGTTTGATCCTCATTTGGGGTTTCTGGGCAGCACCATAGACAAAGTTTTTCTCCTGGGAGGCAGGCGGAGTGCTTCATTGTGGCCCCAGAATTTCCAGAAGGGAGGGTTTGTGGGCCAGGAGTGTGAGGACGGAAGTCTAGGAACACAAGCTAAAGTGAGGATTGGAGCCAAGGGCAGAGCAGGCCCACTAGGCAGAGGCTGAATCAAAATCTCCTGCATCTGAAGTCAGGCTGAGGATCAGACGTTGGCTGAGGCTGGAGTATGTGTCCATGATGCCACCTTCATGAAGCGGGGGCCTCATGAGGCCAAGGAAGTTTTCCCACGCTGAGATTGGAGGTTGCCCCAAACCACCAGGTTTCCTTCTGTGGGACATTCGAGTCCTGTTGCATGGCTCCAGGACATACCATACGGAAGGACTGGAGAGCACGGTTCGAAGGATGGATCCCTGTACAGCATGCCTCGCATTCCCATTGGCCATTAGCCACAAGATATGTTTGATCTGCTGCCTCTGGGGCACGCTAACCAGGGGGCTGAGTTGAAATGGCCTCTCCTGAGGATGCGTCATAATGTGCGTTTGGGTCCATGGAAACCTTGGAATGTGCTGGTTGTTCAGTGGCCCTGCGGAACTCTCCTACCTGAAGGGTTTGATACATCCCCAGTAAGTAAGCTCCCCATGTGGAGGCGAGAGAGGTTTGGTTTGGTGCCTCAGAAAAGCCCCGTGTGCTGGTCTACGAAAACAGACCTCTGAGGACGGACACATGGAAACCAGAGCTAAGGTTCAGATTAGGGCCTGGGGGCCTGTCCATTTCAACCTTCTGTCTCTGGGGACACTGTCTGAGAGTCTAAGTGGAGATAGTTGCTCCGCTGGTGTCAGAGAGCCCCTCTTAGTCCAGGGTGGCCTACACTATTGATGGCCTCAGGGGCCTTGGAACTTTTCCCTAACCTGTAGGGTTGTGGTCAATGGATTGGGCACAATTTCCTTGGAGAGGGCAGGCACAATCTTTCGCTGTGGCTCCAGAGGCCCTAGCCTGGCGGTTGTGTGGGTCCAGGCTGAGGGCACAGAAGTCTGAAAACACAAACTCAGCTTATGAGTGGCGCCTAGGGTATGGCAGGCCGGATGTACAGCCCGAGAGGGAGCTCCTCGGCCTCTGAAACAAGGGCGAGTGGGAGGCGTTCCTTCAGGCTTTTGTCTCTGGATGTTGTGTCCGAGATAGTCGTGGATTGGAGGGGTGGCCTCAGGGACTGTGGACGAGTATCGCTCTCTGGGGATTTGTCCCAGCTCCCAAGAGTTTGGGGTCATTTTGTGGGAAGGGTGGAAAAGTGTTGTCTGGCTCATGTGTCTCTCCAAGAAAGGGATTCCAGAGCAGAGCCCCAGGTACGGGCGGGGCGACTGGAAAACTCAAACACTGGTGAGGATTGAGTGCATAGGGGCTTGGCAAGCCCCATATGCGGGCTCTTGGCCCAGGCCCTGACAGGCATTTCTTTGACATGGGGCTCATGCTGAGGGTCAGAGTGTGAATTTGTGCCCAAGCAGCACTCAAGTTTGGGCGTGGCATCAGGGACCAGGAAGGTTTCTCCCACCCTGAAGGTGTGACTCCATGCCAAGAGCAACCTTTACAGCCACGGGGAAGGAGGAGTTCTGTGTTGTGCTTGCGATACCCAGCTGTGTGGAGAATTGATATAATGTCTAGGTTCAGATATCTGAAAACCAAGGTTAGGAAGAGGTGACGGCATAAGACCATGGCGTGTCCGAAGTGCTGGGTGTGCGGCCAGCTGTCTCCTTGTCTGTCTGGACGTCTGGCTTCAGGCTGTGTCAGACAGAGCATGAGTGCCCAGAGCAGCCTATCCAGTTCGGGTACCGTCGAGGCCCGAGCAGGTTGATCCTCATCTGGGTTTTCTGGAGAGAGCCCCACAGGGAAACGTTTTTCTTCCCTTGGGCAGACCCTGGGCTGGGTTGTGGTTCTGGAGTTCCTAGTCCGGAGGGCTTGTTTGCCAGGAGTGTGAGGAAGGAAGTCTGAAAACACAAGCTAGCGTGAGGTTTGGGACCGATGGCACGGCAGGCCCACTCTGAGAGGCTGAATCGAGATCTCCTGCACTGAGGTCATTTCAACTCTGAGACGTGCCTCAGGCTAGAGTTTTTGTCCAGCATGGCCTCTTCCTGAATGGTGTGGGGGCCTCATGAGGCCAGGAAGGTTTGCCTACGATGGGATTTGTGAACTACTCCAAACCTCAAGGTTTCCTTCTGCACGAAAGTCGAGTGCTATTGGATGGTTCCAGGAGGCCCCATACGGAAAGACTCGAGAGCAGGTGTCTAAGCATGGATGCCTGGGAACGCCACCTCATATTCCCACTCTTTAGTCAGGACAAGGCAGGCTCAAACTGCGGGCTCCTGGGTGAGCTACCCAGAGGGGAGAGTTGAAATGGACTCTCCTGAAGATGAGTCCTACTGTGGCTTGGTGGCCTGGGAGACCTTGGAATGTGGAGGTGGCTCAGGGACTCCGCAGGATTCTCCAACCTGAGGTGTTTGACACGGCTCCAACAAAGAAGCTTCCCATGTGGAGACGAGAGAAGTTCTGTTCAGTGCCTCAGGAAAGCCCCATATCCTGTTCTTCGAACCAAAGCCTCTGAGGAGTGACACCTGGAAAACAAAGCAAGAGTTGAGATTAGGGCCTAAGGGCCTGTCCGGCTCAACCTTCTATCTCTGTTGACATCTGTGTGCATGCCTTCATGGAGGTAGCAGCTCCGCTTGTGTCCGAAGGCCCCTGTGTGTGCAGGGAGGCTCCCGGTAATGGTATGTCCTCGGGGGCCTTGAGGTTTCTCATATTCTGGAGGTGTGTGGCCAAAGGAATGGACAGAGTTTCCCAGGAGAGAGCAGGCATGGTCCTGTGGTATGGCTCCAGAGGACCCAGCCTAGTGGCTGTGTTTGCCAGGGCTGTGGGGACTGATGTCGGAAAAAGCAAACTTGGCTCAGGTAGGGGCCAAGGTAATGGCAGGCCTGATCTCCAGTCCGAGAGGGGAGATCCTCTGGATATCAAAGGAGGGCAAGTGGGAGGCAGTCGCTCAGGCTTTTGTCTCTGGGTGTTGCGTTCACAGTGGCCGTTCAGGGTAGGGGTTGCTTCAGGGGCCGAGGAAGAGCCTTCCTCTCGGGGGATTGTCCAAGCTCCCAAGTGTTTGGGTTCATTCTGTGGGAAGGGAAGAGTACTGTTTTCTGCCACAGGGGACCCCCCAGGAGAGGGACTCTAGAGCACAGCAGTGGGTTCCCTCAACTGGAATACACACCATCTTGTTAGTCCTGCGTGCCTATGGGCATGGCAAGCCACATATGCGGGCTCTTGGTCCAATCACTGAGAGGCGTTACTTGAATAAGGTACTCACGCTGAGGGTCACAATGTGTGTTTGTGCCCAAGGCGGCCCTCACACATGGGCGTGGCCTCATGGGCCATGCCGTTTTCTCCTACACTGAAGGTTTGACTCACTGCCAGCAGCAAGGTTTCTTGCCATGGGGAAGGAGGGGTTCTGACTTGTGCATCAGGTTCCCCCCTGTGCAGGGATTGGAGATAAGGTCTAGGTTCTGATGACTGAAAACCCAGGTTGGGAATGGATGGTGGCCTAAGGCAGTGGCGGGTCAATGTGCTGGGTGTGCAGCCAGCTGTGTCGGTGTCTGTTGGAAGGTCTGGGCTCAGGCTATTTGCGACAGAGCATCAGTGTTTAAGGTAGCCTATGCAATTGGGGTGTTGCCGAGGGCCAAGCAGTTTGATCCTCATTTGGGGTTTCTGGGCAGCACCATAGACAAAGTTTTTCTCCTGGGAGGCAGGCGGAGTGCTTCATTGTGGCCCCAGAATTCCCAGAAGGGAGGGTTTGTGGGCCAGGAGTGTGAGGACGGAAGTCTAGGAACACAAGCTAAAGTGAGGATTGGAGCCAAGGGCAGAGCAGGCCCACTAGGCAGAGGCTGAATCAAAATCTCCTGCATCTGAAGTCAGGCTGAGGATCAGACGTTGGCTGAGGCTGGAGTATGTGTCCATGATGGCACCTTCATGAAGCGGGGGCCTCATGAGGCCAAGGAAGTTTTCCCACGCTGAGATTGGAGGTTGCCCCAAACCACCAGGTTTCCTTCTGTGGGACATTCGAGTCCTGTTGCATGGCTCCAGGACATACCATACGGAAGGACTGGAGAGCACGGTTCGAAGGATGGATCCCTGTACAGCATGCCTCGCATTCCCATTGGCCATTAGCCACAAGATATGTTTGATCTGCTGCCTCTGGGGCACGCTAACCAGGGGGCTGAGTTGAAATGGCCTCTCCTGAGGATGCGTCATAATGTGCGTTTGGGTCCATGGAAACCTTGGAATGTGCTGGTTGTTCAGTGGCCCTGCGGAACTCTCCTACCTGAAGGGTTTGATACATCCCCAGTAAGTAAGCTCCCCATGTGGAGGCGAGAGAGGTTTGGTTTGGTGCCTCAGAAAAGCCCCGTGTGCTGGTCTACGAAAACAGACCTCTGAGGACGGACACATGGAAACCAGAGCTAAGGTTCAGATTAGGGCCTGGGGGCCTGTCCATTTCAACCTTCTGTCTCTGGGGACACTGTCTGAGAGTCTAAGTGGAGATAGTTGCTCCGCTGGTGTCAGAGAGCCCCTCTTAGTCCAGGGTGGCCTACACTATTGATGGCCTCAGGGGCTTGGAGCTTTTCCCTAACCTGTAGGGTTGTGGTCAATGGATTGGGCACAATTTCCTTGGAGAGGGCAGGCACAATCTTTCGCTGTGGCTCCAGAGGCCCTAGCCTGGCGGTTGTGTGGGTCCAGGCTGAGGGCACAGAAGTCTGAAAACACAAACTCAGCTTATGAGTGGCGCCTAGGGTATGGCAGGCCGGATGTACAGCCCGAGAGGGAGCTCCTCGGCCTCTGAAACAAGGGCGAGTGGGAGGCGTTCCTTCAGGCTTTTGTCTCTGGATGTTGTGTCCGAGATAGCCGTGGATTGGAGGGGTGGCCTCAGGGACTGTGGACGAGTATCGCTCTCTGGGGATTTGTCCCAGCTCCCAAGAGTTTGGGGTCATTTTGTGGGAAGGGTGGAGTCGTGTTGTCTGGCTCATGTGTCTCTCCAAGAAAGGGATTCCAGAGCAGAGCCCCAGGTACGGGCGGGGCGACTGGAAAACTCAAACACTGGTGAGGATTGGGTGCATAGGGGCTTGGCAAGCCCCATATGCGGGCTCTTGGCCCAGGCCCTGACAGGCATTTCTTTGACATGGGGCTCATGCTGAGGGTCAGAGTGTGAATTTGTGCCCAAGCAGCACTCAAGTTTGGGCGTGGCATCAGGGACCAGGAAGGTTTCTCCCACCCTGAAGGTGTGACTCCATGCCAAGAGCAAGCTTTACAGCCACGGGGAAGGAGGAGTTCTGTGTTGTGCTTGCGATACCCAGCTGTGTGGAGAATTGATATAATGTCTAGGTTCAGATATCTGAAAACCAAGGTTAGGAAGAGGTGACGGCATAAGACCATGGCGTGTCCGAAGTGCTGGGTGTGCGGCCAGCTGTCTCCTTGTCTGTCTGGACGTCTGGCTTCAGGCTGTGTCAGACAGAGCATGAGTGCCCAGAGCAGCCTATCCAGTTCGGGTACCGTCGAGGCCCGAGCATGTTGATCCTCATCTGGGTTTTCTGGAGAGAGCCCCACAGGGAAACGTTTTTCTTCCCTTGGGCAGACCCTGGGCTGGGTTGTGGTTCTGGAGTTCCTAGTCCGGAGGGCTTGTTTGCCAGGAGTGTGAGGAAGGAAGTCTGAAAACACAAGCTAGCGTGAGGTTTGGGACCGATGGCACGGCAGGCCCACTCTGAGAGGCTGAATCGAGATCTCCTGCACTGAGGTCATTTCAACTCTGAGACGTGCCTCAGGCTAGAGTTTTTGTCCAGCATGGCCTCTTCCTGAATGGTGTGGGGGCCTCATGAGGCTAGGAAGGTTTGCCTACGATGGGATTTGTGAACTACTCCAAACCTCAAGGTTTCCTTCTGCACGAAAGTCGAGTGCTATTGGATGGTTCCAGGAGGCCCCATACGGAAAGACTCGAGAGCAGGTGTCTAAGCATGGATGCCTGGGAACGCCACCTCATATTCCCACTCTTTAGTCAGGACAAGGCAGGCTCAAACTGCGGGCTCCTGGGTGAGCTACCCAGAGGGGAGAGTTGAAATGGACTCTCCTGAAGATGAGTCCTACTGTGGCTTGGTGGCCTGGGAGACCTTGGAATGTGGAGGTGGCTCAGGGACTCTGCAGGATTCTCCAACCTGAGGTGTTTGACACGGCTCCAACAAGGAAGCTTCCCATGTGGAGACGAGAGAAGTTCTGTTCAGTGCCTCAGGAAAGCCCCATATCCTGTTCTTCGAACCAAAGCCTCTGAGGAGTGACACATGGAAAACAAAGCAAGAGTTGAGATTAGTGCCTAAGGGCCTGTCCGGCTCAACCTTCTATCTCTGTTGACATCTGTGTGCATGCCTTCATGGTGGTAGCAGCTCAGCTTGTGTCCGAAGGCCCCTGTGTGTGCAGGGAGACTCCCGGTAATGGTATGTCCTCGGGGGCCTTGAGGTTTCTCATATTCTGGAGGTGTGTGGCCAAAGGAATGGACAGAGTTTCCCAGGAGAGAGCAGGCATGGTCCTGTGGTATGGCTCCAGAGGACCCAGCCTAGAGGCTGTGTTTGCCAGGGCTGTGGGGACTGATGTCTGAAAAAGCAAACTTGGCTCAGGTAGGGGCCAAGGTAATGGCAGGCCTGATCTCCAGTCCGAGAGGGGAGATCCTCTGGATATCAAAGGAGGGCAAGTGGGAGGCAGTCGCTCAGGCTTTTGTCTCTGGGTGTTGCGTTCACAGTGGCCGTTCAGGGTATGGGTTGCTTCAGGGGCCGAGGAAGAGCCTTCCTCTCGGGGGATTGTCCAAGCTCCCAAGTGTTTGGGTTCATTCTGTGGGAAGGGAAGAGTACTGTTTTCTGCCACAGGGGACCCCCCAGGAGAGGGACTCTAGAGCACAGCAGTGGGTTCCCTCAACTGGAATACACACCATCTAGTTAGTCCTGCGTGCCTATGGGCATGGCAAGCCACATATGCGGGCTCTTGGTCCAATCCCTGAGAGGCGTTACTTGAATAAGGTACTCACGCTGAGGGTCACAATGTGTGTTTGTGCCCAAGGCGGCCCTCACACATGGGCGTGGCCTCATGGGCCATGCCGTTTTCTCCTACACTGAAGGTTTGACTCACTGCCAGCAGCAAGGTTTCTTGCCATGGGGAAGGAGGGGTTCTGACTTGTGCATCAGGTTCCCCCCTGTGCAGGGATTGGAGATAAGGTCTAGGTTCTGATGACTGAAAACCCAGGTTGGGAATGGATGGTGGCCTAAGGCAGTGGCGGGTCCAATGTGCTGGGTGTGCAGCCAGCTGTGTCGGTGTCTGTTGGAAGGTCTGGGCTCAGGCTATTTGCGACAGAGCATCAGTGTTTAAGGTAGCCTATACAATTGGGGTGTTGCCGAGGGCCAAGCAGTTTGATCCTCATTTGGGGTTTCTGGGCAGCACCATAGACAAAGTTTTTCTCCTGGGAGGCAGGCGGAGTGCTTCATTGTGGCCCCAGAATTCCCAGAAGGGAGGGTTT
Source organism: Mustela nivalis (assembly GCF_964662115.1). NCBI lineage: Eukaryota > Metazoa > Chordata > Mammalia > Carnivora > Mustelidae > Mustela > Mustela nivalis. The sequence goes on from NW_028135801.1 coordinate 262,851, forward strand.
GTGGGCCAGGAGTGTGAGGACGGAAGTCTAGGAACACAAGCTAAAGTGAGGATTGGAGCCAAGGGCAGAGCAGGCCCACTAGGCAGAGGCTGAATCAAAATCTCCTGCATCTGAAGTCAGGCTGAGGATCAGACGTTGGCTGAGGCTGGAGTATGTGTCCATGATGGCACCTTCATGAAGCGGGGGCCTCATGAGGCCAAGGAAGTTTTCCCACGCTGAGATTGGAGGTTGCCCCAAACCACCAGGTTTCCTTCTGTGGGACATTCGAGTCCTGTTGCATGGCTCCAGGACATACCATACGGAAGGACTGGAGAGCACGGTTCGAAGGATGGATCCCTGTACAGCATGCCTCGCATTCCCATTGGCCATTAGCCACAAGATATGTTTGATCTGCTGCCTCTGGGGCACGCTAACCAGGGGGCTGAGTTGAAATGGCCTCTCCTGAGGATGCGTCATAATGTGCGTTTGGGTCCATGGAAACCTTGGAATGTGCTGGTTGTTCAGTGGCCCTGCGGAACTCTCCTACCTGAAGGGTTTGATACATCCCCAGTAAGTAAGCTCCCCATGTGGAGGCGAGAGAGGTTTGGTTTGGTGCCTCAGAAAAGCCCCGTGTGCTGGTCTACGAAAACAGACCTCTGAGGACGGACACATGGAAACCAGAGCTAAGGTTCAGATTAGGGCCTGGGGGCCTGTCCATTTCAACCTTCTGTCTCTGGGGACACTGTCTGAGAGTCTAAGTGGAGATAGTTGCTCCGCTGGTGTCAGAGAGCCCCTCTTAGTCCAGGGTGGCCTACACTATTGATGGCCTCAGGGGCCTTGGAACTTTTCCCTAACCTGTAGGGTTGTGGTCAATGGATTGGGCACAATTTCCTTGGAGAGGGCAGGCACAATCTTTCGCTGTGGCTCCAGAGGCCCTAGCCTGGCGGTTGTGTGGGTCCAGGCTGAGGGCACAGAAGTCTGAAAACACAAACTCAGCTTATGAGTGGCGCCTAGGGTATGGCAGGCCGGATGTACAGCCCGAGAGGGAGCTCCTCGGCCTCTGAAACAAGGGCGAGTGGGAGGCGTTCCTTCAGGCTTTTGTCTCTGGATGTTGTGTCCGAGATAGCCGTGGATTGGAGGGGTGGCCTCAGGGACTGTGGACGAGTATCGCTCTCTGGGGATTTGTCCCAGCTCCCAAGAGTTTGGGGTCATTTTGTGGGAAGGGTGGAAAAGTGTTGTCTGGCTCATGTGTCTCTCCAAGAAAGGGATTCCAGAGCAGAGCCCCAGGTACGGGCGGGGCGACTGGAAAACTCAAACACTGGTGAGGATTGAGTGCATAGGGGCTTGGCAAGCCCCATATGCGGGCTCTTGGCCCAGGCCCTGACAGGCTTTTCTTTGACATGGGGCTCATGCTGAGGGTCAGAGTGTGAATTTGTGCCCAAGCAGCACTCACGTTTGGGCGTGGCATCAGGGACCAGGAAGGTTTCTCCCACCCTGAAGGTGTGACTCCATGCCAAGAGCAACCTTTACAGCCACGGGGAAGGAGGAGTTCTGTGTTGTGCTTGCGATACCCAGCTGTGTGGAGAATTGATATAATGTCTAGGTTCAGATATCTGAAAACCAAGGTTAGGAAGAGGTGACGGCATAAGACCATGGCGTGTCCGAAGTGCTGGGTGTGCGGCCAGCTGTCTCCTTGTCTGTCTGGACGTCTGGCTTCAGGCTGTGTCAGACAGAGCATGAGTGCCCAGAGCAGCCTATCCAGTTCGGGTACCGTCGAGGCCCGAGCATGTTGATCCTCATCTGGGTTTTCTGGAGAGAGCCCCACAGGGAAACGTTTTTCTTCCCTTGGGCAGACCCTGGGCTGGGTTGTGGTTCTGGAGTTCCTAGTCCGGAGGGCTTGTTTGCCAGGAGTGTGAGGAAGGAAGTCTGAAAACACAAGCTAGCGTGAGGTTTGGGACCGATGGCACGGCAGGCCCATTCTGAGAGGCTGAATCGAGATCTCCTGCACTGAGGTCATTTCAACTCTGAGACGTGCCTCAGGCTAGAGTTTTTGTCCAGCATGGCCTCTTCCTGAATGGTGTGGGGGCCTCATGAGGCCAGGAAGGTTTGCCTACGATGGGATTTGTGAACTACTCCAAACCTCAAGGTTTCCTTCTGCACGAAAGTCGAGTGCTATTGGATGGTTCCAGGAGGCCCCATACGGAAAGACTCGAGAGCAGGTGTCTAAGCATGGATGCCTGGGAACGCCACCTCATATTCCCACTCTTTAGTCAGGACAAGGCAGGCTCAAACTGCGGGCTCCTGGGTGAGCTACCCAGAGGGGAGAGTTGAAATGGACTCTCCTGAAGATGAGTCCTACTGTGGCTTGGTGGCCTGGGAGACCTTGGAATGTGGAGGTGGCTCAGGGACTCCGCAGGATTCTCCAACCTGAGGTGTTTGACACGGCTCCAACAAGGAAGCTTCCCATGTGGAGACGAGAGAAGTTCTGTACAGTGCCTCAGGAAAGCCCCATATCCTGTTCTTCGAACCAAAGCCTCTGAGGAGTGACACCTGGAAAACAAAGCAAGAGTTGAGATTAGGGCCTAAGGGCCTGTCCGGCTCAACCTTCTATCTCTGTTGACATCTGTGTGCATGCCTTCATGGAGGTAGCAGCTCCGCTTGTGTCCGAAGGCCCCTGTGTGTGCAGGGAGGCTCCCGGTAATGGTATGTCCTCGGGGGCCTTGAGGTTTCTCATATTCTGGAGGTGTGTGGCCAAAGGAATGGACAGAGTTTCCCAGGAGAGAGCAGGCATGGTCCTGTGGTATGGCTCCAGAGGACCCAGCCTAGTGGCTGTGTTTGCCAGGGCTGTGGGGACTGATGTCGGAAAAAGCAAACTTGGCTCAGGTAGGGGCCAAGGTAATGGCAGGCCTGATCTCCAGTCCGAGAGGGGAGATCCTCTGGATATCAAAGGAGGGCAAGTGGGAGGCAGTCGCTCAGGCTTTTGTCTCTGGGTGTTGCGTTCACAGTGGCCGTTCAGGGTAGGGGTTGCTTCAGGGGCCGAGGAAGAGCCTTCCTCGCGGGGGATTGTCCAAGCTCCCAAGTGTTTGGGTTCATTCTGTGGGAAGGGAAGAGTACTGTTTTCTGCCACAGGGGACCCCCCAGGAGAGGGACTCTAGAGCACAGCAGTGGGTTCCCTCAACTGGAATACACACCATCTAGTTAGTCCTGCGTGCCTATGGGCATGGCAAGCCACATATGCGGGCTCTTGGTCCAATCCCTGAGAGGCGTTACTTGAATAAGGTACTCACGCTGAGGGTCACAATGTGTGTTTGTGCCCAAGGCGGCCCTCACACATGGGCGTGGCCTCATGGGCCATGCCGTTTTCTCCTACACTGAAGGTTTGACTCACTGCCAGCAGCAAGGTTTCTTGCCATGGGGAAGGAGGGGTTCTGACTTGTGCATCAGGTTCCCCCCTGTGCAGGGATTGGAGATAAGGTCTAGGTTCTGATGACTGAAAACCCAGGTTGGGAATGGATGGTGGCCTAAGGCAGTGGCGGGTCCAATGTGCTGGGTGTGCAGCCAGCTGTGTCGGTGTCTGTTGGAAGGTCTGGGCTCAGGCTATTTGCGACAGAGCATCAGTGTTTAAGGTAGCCTATGCAATTGGGGTGTTGCCGAGGGCCAAGCAGTTTGATCCTCATTTGGGGTTTCTGGGCAGCACCATAGACAAAGTTTTTCTCCTGGGAGGCAGGCGGAGTGCTTCATTGTGGCCCCAGAATTCCCAGAAGGGAGGGTTTGTGGGCCAGGAGTGTGAGGACGGAAGTCTAGGAACACAAGCTAAAGTGAGGATTGGAGCCAAGGGCAGAGCAGGCCCACTAGGCAGAGGCTGAATCAAAATCTCCTGCATCTGAAGTCAGGCTGAGGATCAGACGTTGGCTGAGGCTGGAGTATGTGTCCATGATGGCACCTTCATGAAGCGGGGGCCTCATGAGGCCAAGGAAGTTTTCCCACGCTGAGATTGGAGGTTGCCCCAAACCACCAGGTTTCCTTCTGTGGGACATTCGAGTCCTGTTGCATGGCTCCAGGACATACCATACGGAAGGACTGGAGAGCACGGTTCGAAGGATGGATCCCTGTACAGCATGCCTCGCATTCCCATTGGCCATTAGCCACAAGATATGTTTGATCTGCTGCCTCTGGGGCACGCTAACCAGGGGGCTGAGTTGAAATGGCCTCTCCTGAGGATGCGTCATAATGTGCGTTTGGGTCCATGGAAACCTTGGAATGTGCTGGTTGTTCAGTGGCCCTGCGGAACTCTCCTACCTGAAGGGTTTGATACATCCCCAGTAAGTAAGCTCCCCATGTGGAGGCGAGAGAGGTTTGGTTTGGTGCCTCAGAAAAGCCCCGTGTGCTGGTGTACGAAAACAGACCTCTGAGGACGGACACATGGAAACCAGAGCTAAGGTTCAGATTAGGGCCTGGGGGCCTGTCCATTTCAACCTTCTGTCTCTGGGGACACTGTCTGAGAGTCTAAGTGGAGATAGTTGCTCCGCTGGTGTCAGAGAGCCCCTCTTAGTCCAGGGTGGCCTACACTATTGATGGCCTCAGGGGCTTGGAGCTTTTCCCTAACCTGTAGGGTTGTGGTCAATGGATTGGGCACAATTTCCTTGGAGAGGGCAGGCACAATCTTTCGCTGTGGCTCCAGAGGCCCTAGCCTGGCGGTTGTGTGGGTCCAGGCTGAGGGCACAGAAGTCTGAAAACACAAACTCAGCTTATGAGTGGCGCCTAGGGTATGGCAGGCCGGATGTACAGCCCGAGAGGGAGCTCCTCGGCCTCTGAAACAAGGGCGAGTGGGAGGCGTTCCTTCAGGCTTTTGTCTCTGGATGTTGTGTCCGAGATAGCCGTGGATTGGAGGGGTGGCCTCAGGGACTGTGGACGAGTATCGCTCTCTGGGGATTTGTCCCAGCTCCCAAGAGTTTGGGGTCATTTTGTGGGAAGGGTGGAGTCGTGTTGTCTGGCTCATGTGTCTCTCCAAGAAAGGGATTCCAGAGCAGAGCCCCAGGTACGGGCGGGGCGACTGGAAAACTGAAACACTGGTGAGGATTGGGTGCATAGGGGCTTGGCAAGCCCCATATGCGGGCTCTTGGCCCAGGCCCTGACAGGCCTTTCTTTGACATGGGGCTCATGCTGAGGGTCAGAGTGTGAATTTGTGCCCAAGCATCACTCAAGTTTGGGCGTGGCATCAGGGAACAGGAAGGTTTCTCCCACCCTGAAGGTGTGACTCCATGCCAAGAGCAAGCTTTACAGCCACGGGGAAGGAGGAGTTCTGTGTTGTGCTTGCGATACCCAGCTGTGTGGAGAATTGATATAATGTCTAGGTTCAGATATCTGAAAACCAAGGTTAGGAAGAGGTGACGGCATACGACCATGGCGTGTCCGAAGTGCTGGGTGTGCGGCCAGCTGTCTCCTTGTCTGTCTGGACGTCTGGCTTCAGGCTGTGTCAGACAGAGCATGAGTGCCCAGAGCAGCCTATCCAGTTCGGGTACCGTCGAGGCCCGAGCATGTTGATCCTCATCTGGGTTTTCTGGAGAGAGCCCCACAGGGAAACGTTTTTCTTCCCTTGGGCAGACCCTGGGCTGGGTTGTGGTTCTGGAGTTCCTAGTCCGGAGGGCTTGTTTGCCAGGAGTGTGAGGAAGGAAGTCTGAAAACACAAGCTAGCGTGAGGTTTGGGACCGATGGCACGGCAGGCCCACTCTGAGAGGCTGAATCGAGATCTCCTGCACTGAGGTCATTTCAACTCTGAGACGTGCCTCAGGCTAGAGTTTTTGTCCAGCATGGCCTCTTCCTGAATGGTGTGGGGGCCTCATGAGGCTAGGAAGGTTTGCCTACGATGGGATTTGTGAACAACTCCAAACCTCAAGGTTTCCTTCTGCACGAAAGTCGAGTGCTATTGGATGGTTCCAGGAGGCCCCATACGGAAAGACTCGAGAGCAGGTGTCTAAGCATGGATGCCTGGGAACGCCACCTCATATTCCCACTCTTTAGTCAGGACAAGGCAGGCTCAAACTGCGGGCTCCTGGGTGAGCTACCCAGAGGGGAGAGTTGAAATGGACTCTCCTGAAGATGAGTCCTACTGTGGCTTGGTGGCCTGGGAGACCTTGGAATGTGGAGGTGGCTCAGGGACTCTGCAGGATTCTCCAACCTGAGGTGTTTGACACGGCTCCAACAAGGAAGCTTCCCATGTGGAGACGAGAGAAGTTCTGTTCAGTGCCTCAGGAAAGCCCCATATCCTGTTCTTCGAACCAAAGCCTCTGAGGAGTGACACATGGAAAACAAAGCAAGAGTTGAGATTAGGGCCTAAGGGCCTGTCCGGCTCAACCTTCTATCTCTGTTGACATCTGTGTGCATGCCTTCATGGTGGTAGCAGCTCAGCTTGTGTCCGAAGGCCCCTGTGTGTGCAGGGAGGCTCCCGGTAATGGTATGTCCTCGGGGGCCTTGAGGTTTCTCATATTCTGGAGGTGTGTGGCCAAAGGAATGGACAGAGTTTCCCAGGAGAGAGCAGGCATGGTCCTGTGGTATGGCTCCAGAGGACCCAGCCTAGAGGCTGTGTTTGCCAGGGCTGTGGGGACTGATGTCTGAAAAAGCAAACTTGGCTCAGGTAGGGGCCAAGGTAATGGCAGGCCTGATCTCCAGTCCGAGAGGGGAGATCCTCTGGATATCAAAGGAGGGCAAGTGGGAGGCAGTCGCTCAGGCTTTTGTCTCTGGGTGTTGCGTTCACAGTGGCCGTTCAGGGTAGGGGTTGCTTCAGGGGCCGAGGAAGAGCCTTCCTCTCGGAGGATTGTCCAAGCTCCCAAGTGTTTGGGTTCATTCTGTGGGAAGGGAAGAGTACTGTTTTCTGCCACAGGGGACCCCCCAGGAGAGGGACTCTAGAGCACAGCAGTGGGTTCCCTCAACTGGAATACACACCATCTTGTTAGTCCTGCGTGCCTATGGGCATGGCAAGCCACATATGCGGGCTCTTGGTCCAATCACTGAGAGGCGTTACTTGAATAAGGTACTCACGCTGAGGGTCACAATGTGTGTTTGTGCCCAAGGCGGCCCTCACACATGGGCGTGGCCTCATGGGCCATGCCGTTTTCTCCTACACTGAAGGTTTGACTCACTGCCAGCAGCAAGGTTTCTTGCCATGGGGAAGGAGGGGTTCTGACTTGTGCATCAGGTTCCCCCCTGTGCAGGGATTGGAGATAAGGTCTAGGTTCTGATGACTGAAAACCCAGGTTGGGAATGGATGGTGGCCTAAGGCAGTGGCGGGTCCAATGTGCTGGGTGTGCAGCCAGCTGTGTCGGTGTCTGTTGGAAGGTCTGGGCTCAGGCTATTTGCGACAGAGCATCAGTGTTTAAGGTAGCCTATGCAATTGGGGTGTTGCCGAGGGCCAAGCAGTTTGATCCTCATTTGGGGTTTCTGGGCAGCACCATAGACAAAGTTTTTCTCCTGGGAGGCAGGCGGAGTGCTTCATTGTGGCCCCAGAATTCCCAGAAGGGAGGGTTTGTGGGCCAGGAGTGTGAGGACGGAAGTCTAGGAACACAAGCTAAAGTGAGGATTGGAGCCAAGGGCAGAGCAGGCCCACTAGGCAGAGGCTGAATCAAAATCTCCTGCATCTGAAGTCAGGCTGAGGATCAGACGTTGGCTGAGGCTGGAGTATGTGTCCATGATGGCACCTTCATGAAGCGGGGGCCTCATGAGGCCAAGGAAGTTTTCCCACGCTGAGATTGGAGGTTGCCCCAAACCACCAGGTTTCCTTCTGTGGGACATTCGAGTCCTGTTGCATGGCTCCAGGACATACCATACGGAAGGACTGGAGAGCACGGTTCGAAGGATGGATCCCTGTACAGCATGCCTCGCATTCCCATTGGCCATTAGCCACAAGATATGTTTGATCTGCTGCCTCTGGGGCACGCTAACCAGGGGGCTGAGTTGAAATGGCCTCTCCTGAGGATGCGTCATAATGTGCGTTTGGGTCCATGGAAACCTTGGAATGTGCTGGTTGTTCAGTGGCCCTGCGGAACTCTCCTACCTGAAGGGTTTGATACATCCCCAGTAAGTAAGCTCCCCATGTGGAGGCGAGAGAGGTTTGGTTTGGTGCCTCAGAAAAGCCCCGTGTGCTGGTCTACGAAAACAGACCTCTGAGGACGGACACATGGAAACCAGAGCTAAGGTTCAGATTAGGGCCTGGGGGCCTGTCCATTTCAACCTTCTGTCTCTGGGGACACTGTCTGAGAGTCTAAGTGGAGATAGTTGCTCCGCTGGTGTCAGAGAGCCCCTCTTAGTCCAGGGTGGCCTACACTATTGATGGCCTCAGGGGCCTTGGAGCTTTTCCCTAACCTGTAGGGTTGTGGTCAATGGATTGGGCACAATTTCCTTGGAGAGGGCAGGCACAATCTTTCGCTGTGGCTCCAGAGGCCCTAGCCTGGCGGTTGTGTGGGTCCAGGCTGAGGGCACAGAAGTCTGAAAACACAAACTCAGCTTATGAGTGGCGCCTAGGGTATGGCAGGCCGGATGTACAGCCCGAGAGGGAGCTCCTGGGCCTCTGAAACAAGGGCGAGTGGGAGGCGTTCCTTCAGGCTTTTGTCTCTGGATGTTGTGTCTGAGATAGCCGTGGATTGGAGGGGTGGCCTCAGGGACTGTGGACGAGTATCCCTCTCTGGGGATTTGTCCCAGCTCCCAAGAGTTTGGGGTCATTTTGTGGGAAGGGTGGAAAAGTGTTGTCTGGCTCATGTTTCTCTCCAAGAAAGGGATTCCAGAGCAGAGCCCCAGGTACGGGCGGGGCGACTGGAAAACTCAAACACTGGTGAGGATTGGGTGCATAGGGGCTTGGCAAGCCCCATATGCGGGCTCTTGGCCCAGGCCCTGACAGGCCTTTCTTTGACATGGGGCTCATGCTGAGGGTCAGAGTGTGAATTTGTGCCCAAGCAGCACTCAAGTTTGGGCGTGGCATCAGGGAGCAGGAAGGTTTCTCCCACCCTGAAGGTGTGACTCCATGCCAAGAGCAAGCTTTACAGCCACGGGGAAGGAGGAGTTCTGTGTTGTGCTTGCGATACCCAGCTGTGTGGAGAATTGATATAATGTCTAGGTTCAGATATCTGAAAACCAAGGTTAGGAAGAGGTGACGGCATAAGACCATGGCGTGTCCGAAGTGCTGGGTGTGCGGCCAGCTGTCTCCTTGACTGTCTGGACGTCTGGCTTCAGGCTGTGTCAGACAGAGCATGAGTGCCCAGAGCAGCCTATCCAGTTCGGGTACCGTCGAGGCCCGAGCAGGTTGATCCTCATCTGGGTTTTCTGGAGAGAGCCCCACAGGGAAACGTTTTTCTTCCCTTGGGCAGACCCTGGGCTGGGTTGTGGTTCTGGAGTTCCTAGTCCGGAGGGCTTGTTTGCCAGGAGTGTGAGGAAGGAAGTCTGAAAACACAAGCTAGCGTGAGGTTTGGGACCGATGGCACGGCAGGCCCACTCTGAGAGGCTGAATCGAGATCTCCTGCACTGAGGTCATTTCAACTCTGAGACGTGCCTCAGGCTAGAGTTTTTGTCCAGCATGGCCTCTTCCTGAATGGTGTGGGGGCCTCATGAGGCCAGGAAGGTTTGCCTATGATGGGATTTGTGAACTACTCCAAACCTCAAGGTTTCCTTCTGCACGAAAGTCGAGTGCTATTGGATGGTTCCAGGAGGCCCCATACGGAAAGACTCGAGAGCAGGTGTCTAAGCATGGATGCCTGGGAACGCCACCTCATATTCCCACTCTTTAGTCAGGACAAGGCAGGCTCAATCTGCGGGCTCCTGGGTGAGCTACCCAGAGGGGAGAGTTGAAATGGACTCTCCTGAAGATGAGTCCTACTGTGGCTTGGTGGCCTGGGAGACCTTGGAATGTGGAGGTGGCTCAGGGACTCTGCAGGATTCTCCAACCTGAGGTGTTTGACACGGCTCCAACAAGGAAGCTTCCCATGTGGAGACGAGAGAAGTTCTGTTCAGTGCCTCAGGAAAGCCCCATATCCTGTTCTTCGAACCAAAGCCTCTGAGGAGTGACACCTGGAAAACAAAGCAAGAGTTGAGATTAGGGCCTAAGGGCCTGTCCGGCTCAACCTTCTATCTCTGTTGACATCTGTGTGCATGCCTTCATGGAGGTAGCAGCTCAGCTTGTGTCCGAAGGCCCCTGTGTGTGCAGGGAGGCTCCCGGTAATGGTATGTCCTCGGGGGCCTTGAGGTTTCTCATATTCTGGAGGTGTGTGGCCAAAGGAATGGACAGAGTTTCCCAGGAGAGAGCAGGCATGGTCCTGTGGTATGGCTCCAGAGGACCCAGCCTAGAGGCTGTGTTTGCCAGGGCTGTGGGGACAGATGTCTGAAAAAGCAAACTTGGCTCAGGTAGGGGCCAAGGTAATGGCAGGCCTGATCTCCAGTCCGAGAGGGGAGATCCTCTGGATATCAAAGGAGGGCAAGTGGGAGGCAGTCGCTCAGGCTTTTGTCTCTGGGTGTTGCGTTCACAGTGGCCGTTCAGGGTAGGGGTTGCTTCAGGGGCCGAGGAAGAGCCTTCCTCTCGGGGGATTGTCCAAGCTCCCAAGTGTTTGGGTTCATTCTGTGGGAAGGGAAGAGTACTGTTTTCTGCCACAGGGGACCCCCCAGGAGAGGGACTCTAGAGCACAGCAGTGGGTTCCCTCAACTGGAATACACACCATCTAGTTAGTCCTGCGTGCCTATGGGCATGGCAAGCCACATATGCGGGCTCTTGGTCCAATCACTGAGAGGCGTTACTTGAATAAGGTACTCACGCTGAGGGTCACAATGTGTGTTTGTGCCCAAGGCGGCCCTCACACATGGGCGTGGCCTCATGGGCCATGCCGTTTTCTCCTACACTGAAGGTTTGACTCACTGCCAGCAGCAAGGTTTCTTGCCATGGGGAAGGAGGGGTTCTGACTTGTGCATCAGGTTCCCCCCTGTGCAGGGATTGGAGATAAGGTCTAGGTTCTGATGACTGAAAACCCAGGTTGGGAATGGATGGTGGCCTAAGGCAGTGGCGGGTCCAATGTGCTGGGTGTGCAGCCAGCTGTGTCGGTGTCTGTTGGAAGGTCTGGGCTCAGGCTATTTGCGACAGAGCATCAGTGTTTAAGGTAGCCTATGCAATTGGGGTGTTGCCGAGGGCCAAGCAGTTTGATCCTCATTTGGGGTTTCTGGGCAGCACCATAGACAAAGTTTTTCTCCTGGGAGGCAGGCGGAGTGCTTCATTGTGGCCCCAGAATTCCCAGAAGGGAGGGTTTGTGGGCCAGGAGTGTGAGGACGGAAGTCTAGGAACACAAGCTAAAGTGAGGATTGGAGCCAAGGGCAGAGCAGGCCCACTAGGCAGAGGCTGAATCAAAATCTCCTGCATCTGAAGTCAGGCTGAGGATCAGACGTTGGCTGAGGCTGGAGTATGTGTCCATGATGGCACCTTCATGAAGCGGGGGCCTCATGAGGCCAAGGAAGTTTTCCCACGCTGAGATTGGAGGTTGCCCCAAACCACCAGGTTTCCTTCTGTGGGACATTCGAGTCCTGTTGCATGGCTCCAGGACATACCATACGGAAGGACTGGAGAGCACGGTTCGAAGGATGGATCCCTGTACAGCATGCCTCGCATTCCCATTGGCCATTAGCCACAAGATATGTTTGATCTGCTGCCTCTGGGGCACGCTAACCAGGGGGCTGAGTTGAAATGGCCTCTCCTGAGGATGCGTCATAATGTGCGTTTGGGTCCATGGAAACCTTGGAATGTGCTGGTTGTTCAGTGGCCCTGCGGAACTCTCCTACCTGAAGGGTTTGATACATCCCCAGTAAGTAAGCTCCCCATGTGGAGGCGAGAGAGGTTTGGTTTGGTGCCTCAGAAAAGCCCCGTGTGCTGGTCTACGAAAACAGACCTCTGAGGACGGACACATGGAAACCAGAGCTAAGGTTCAGATTAGGGCCTGGGGGCCTGTCCATTTCAACCTTCTGTCTCTGGGGACACTGTCTGAGAGTCTAAGTGGAGATAGTTGCTCCGCTGGTGTCAGAGAGCCCCTCTTAGTCCAGGGTGGCCTACACTATTGATGGCCTCAGGGGCCTTGGAGCTTTTCCCTAACCTGTAGGGTTGTGGTCAATGGATTGGGCACAATTTCCTTGGAGAGGGCAGGCACAATCTTTCGCTGTGGCTCCAGAGGCCCTAGCCTGGCGGTTGTGTGGGTCCAGGCTGAGGGCACAGAAGTCTGAAAACACAAACTCAGCTTATGAGTGGCGCCTAGGGTATGGCAGGCCGGATGTACAGCCCGAGAGGGAGCTCCTCGGCCTCTGAAACAAGGGCGAGTGGGAGGCGTTCCTTCAGGCTTTTGTCTCTGGATGTTGTGTCCGAGATAGCCGTGGATTGGAGGGGTGGCCTCAGGGACTGTGGACGAGTATCCCTCTCTGGGGATTTGTCCCAGCTCCCAAGAGTTTGGCGTCATTTTGTGGGAAGGGTGGAAAAGTGTTGTCTGGCTCACGTGTCTCTCCAAGAAAGGGATTCCAGAGCAGAGCCCCAGGTACGGGCGGGGCGACTGGAAAACTCAAACACTGGTGAGGATTGGGTGCATAGGGGCTTGGCAAGCCCCAGATGCGGGCTCTTGGCCCAGGCCCTGACAGGCCTTTCTTTGACATGGGGCTCATGCTGAGGGTCAGAGTGTGAATTTGTGCCCAAGCAGCACTCAAGTTTGGGCGTGGCATCAGGGAGCAGGAAGGTTTCTCCCACCCTGAAGGTGTGACTCCATGCCAAGAGCAAGCTTTACAGCCACGGGGAAGGAGGAGTTCTGTGTTGTGCTTGCGATACCCAGCTGTGTGGAGAATTGATATAATGTCTAGGTTCAGATATCTGAAAACCAAGGTTAGGAAGAGGTGACGGCATAAGACCATGGCGTGTCCGAAGTGCTGGGTGTGCGGCCAGCTGTCTCCTTGACTGTCTGGACGTCTGGCTTCAGGCTGTGTCAGACAGAGCATGAGTGCCCAGAGCAGCCTATCCAGTTCGGGTACCGTCGAGGCCCGAGCAGGTTGATCCTCATCTGGGTTTTCTGGAGAGAGCCCCACAGGGAAACGTTTTTCTTCCCTTGGGCAGACCCTGGGCTGGGTTGTGGTTCTGGAGTTCCTAGTCCGGAGGGCTTGTTTGCCAGGAGTGTGAGGAAGGAAGTCTGAAAACACAAGCTAGCGTGAGGTTTGGGACCGATGGCACGGCAGGCCCACTCTGAGAGGCTGAATCGAGATCTCCTGCACTGAGGTCATTTCAACTCTGAGACGTGCCTCAGGCTAGAGTTTTTGTCCAGCATGGCCTCTTCCTGAATGGTGTGGGGGCCTCATGAGGCCAGGAAGGTTTGCCCACAATGGGATTTGTGAACTACTCCAAACCTCAAGGTTTCCTTCTGCACGAAAGTCGAGTGCTATTGGATGGTTCCAGGAGGCCCCATACGGAAAGACTCGAGAGCAGGTGTCTAAGCATGGATGCCTGGGAACGCCACCTCATATTCCCACTCTTTAGTCAGGACAAGGCAGGCTCAATCTGCGGGCTCCTGGGTGAGCTACCCAGAGGGGAGAGTTGAAATGGACTCTCCTGAAGATGAGTCCTACTGTGGCTTGGTGGCCTGGGAGACCTTGGAATGTGGAGGTGGCTCAGGGACTCTGCAGGATTCTCCAACCTGAGGTGTTTGACACGGCTCCAACAAGGACGCTTCCCATGTGGAGACGAGAGAAGTTCTGTTCAGTGCCTGAGGAAAGCCCCATATCCTGTTCTTCGAACCAAAGCCTCTGAGGAGTGACACCTGGAAAACAAAGCAAGAGTTGAGATTAGGGCCTAAGGGCCTGTCCGGCTCAACCTTCTATCTCTGTTGACATCTGTGTGCATGCCTTCATGGAGGTAGCAGCTCAGCTTGTGTCCGAAGGCCCCTGTGTGTGCAGGGAGGCTCCCGGTAATGGTATGTCCTCGGGGGCCTTGAGGTTTCTCATATTCTGGAGGTGTGTGGCCAAAGGAATGGACAGAGTTTCCCAGGAGAGAGCAGGCATGGTCCTGTGGTATGGCTCCAGAGGACCCAGCCTAGAGGCTGTGTTTGCCAGGGCTGTGGGGACAGATGTCTGAAAAAGCAAACTTGGCTCAGGTAGGGGCCAAGGTAATGGCAGGCCTGATCTCCAGTCCGAGAGGGGAGATCCTCTGGATATCAAAGGAGGGCAAGTGGGAGGCAGTCGCTCAGGCTTTTGTCTCTGGGTGTTGCGTTCACAGTGGCCGTTCAGGGTAGGGGTTGCTTCAGGGGCCGAGGAAGAGCCTTCCTCTCGGGGGATTGTCCAAGCTCCCAAGTGTTTGGGTTCATTCTGTGGGAAGGGAAGAGTACTGTTTTCTGCCACAGGGGACCCCCCAGGAGAGGGACTCTAGAGCACAGCAGTGGGTTCCCTCAACTGGAATACACACCATCTAGTTAGTCCTGCGTGCCTATGGGCATGGCAAGCCACATATGCGGGCTCTTGGTCCAATCACTGAGAGGCGTTACTTGAATAAGGTACTCACGCTGAGGGTCACAATGTGTGTTTGTGCCCAAGGCGGCCCTCACACATGGGCGTGGCCTCATGGGCCATGCCGTTTTCTCCTACACTGAAGGTTTGACTCACTGCCAGCAGCAAGGTTTCTTGCCATGGGGAAGGAGGGGTTCTGACTTGTGCATCAGGTTCCGCCCTGTGCAGGGATTGGAGATAAGGTCTAGGTTCTGATGACTGAAAACCCAGGTTGGGAATGGATGGTGGCCTAAGGCAGTGGCGGGTCCAATGTGCTGGGTGTGCAGCCAGCTGTGTCGGTGTCTGTTGGAAGGTCTGGGCTCAGGCTATTTGCGACAGAGCATCAGTGTTTAAGGTAGCCTATGCAATTGGGGTGTTGCCGAGGGCCAAGCAGTTTGATCCTCATTTGGGGTTTCTGGGCAGCACCATAGACAAAGTTTTTCTCCTGGGAGGCAGGCGGAGTGCTTCATTGTGGCCCCAGAATTCCCAGAAGGGAGGGTTTGTGGGCCAGGAGTGTGAGGACGGAAGTCTAGGAACACAAGCTAAAGTGAGGATTGGAGCCAAGGGCAGAGCAGGCCCACTAGGCAGAGGCTGAATCAAAATCTCCTGCATCTGAAGTCAGGCTGAGGATCAGACGTTGGCTGAGGCTGGAGTATGTGTCCATGATGGCACCTTCATGAAGCGGGGGCCTCATGAGGCCAAGGAAGTTTTCCCACGCTGAGATTGGAGGTTGCCCCAAACCACCAGGTTTCCTTCTGTGGGACATTCGAGTCCTGTTGCATGGCTCCAGGACATACCATACGGAAGGACTGGAGAGCACGGTTCGAAGGATGGATCCCTGTACAGCATGCCTCGCATTCCCATTGGCCATTAGCCACAAGATATGTTTGATCTGCTGCCTCTGGGGCACGCTAACCAGGGGGCTGAGTTGAAATGGCCTCTCCTGAGGATGCGTCATAATGTGCGTTTGGGTCCATGGAAACCTTGGAATGTGCTGGTTGTTCAGTGGCCCTGCGGAACTCTCCTACCTGAAGGGTTTGATACATCCCCAGTAAGTAAGCTCCCCATGTGGAGGCGAGAGAGGTTTGGTTTGGTGCCTCAGAAAAGCCCCGTGTGCTGGTCTACGAAAACAGACCTCTGAGGACGGACACATGGAAACCAGAGCTAAGGTTCAGATTAGGGCCTGGGGGCCTGTCCATTTCAACCTTCTGTCTCTGGGGACACTGTCTGAGAGTCTAAGTGGAGATAGTTGCTCCGCTGGTGTCAGAGAGCCCCTCTTAGTCCAGGGTGGCCTACACTATTGATGGCCTCAGGGGCCTTGGAGCTTTTCCCTAACCTGTAGGGTTGTGGTCAATGGATTGGGCACAATTTCCTTGGAGAGGGCAGGCACAATCTTTCGCTGTGGCTCCAGAGGCCCTAGCCTGGCGGTTGTGTGGGTCCAGGCTGAGGGCACAGAAGTCTGAAAACACAAACTCAGCTTATGAGTGGCGCCTAGGGTATGGCAGGCCGGATGTACAGCCCGAGAGGGAGCTCCTCGGCCTCTGAAACAAGGGCGAGTGGGAGGCGTTCCTTCAGGCTTTTGTCTCTGGATGTTGTGTCCGAGATAGCCGTGGATTGGAGGGGTGGCCTCAGGGACTGTGGACGAGTATCCCTCTCTGGGGATTTGTCCCAGCTCCCAAGAGTTTGGCGTCATTTTGTGGGAAGGGTGGAAAAGTGTTGTCTGGCTCACGTGTCTCTCCAAGAAAGGGATTCCAGAGCAGAGCCCCAGGTACGGGCGGGGCGACTGGAAAACTCAAACACTGGTGAGGATTGGGTGCATAGGGGCTTGGCAAGCCCCAGATGCGGGCTCTTGGCCCAGGCCCTGACAGGCCTTTCTTTGACATGGGGCTCATGCTGAGGGTCAGAGTGTGAATTTGTGCCCAAGCAGCACTCAAGTTTGGGCGTGGCATCAGGGAGCAGGAAGGTTTCTCCCACCCTGAAGGTGTGACTCCATGCCAAGAGCAAGCTTTACAGCCACGGGGAAGGAGGAGTTCTGTGTTGTGCTTGCGATACCCAGCTGTGTGGAGAATTGATATAATGTCTAGGTTCAGATATCTGAAAACCAAGGTTAGGAAGAGGTGACGGCATAAGACCATGGCGTGTCCGAAGTGCTGGGTGTGCGGCCAGCTGTCTCCTTGACTGTCTGGACGTCTGGCTTCAGGCTGTGTCAGACAGAGCATGAGTGCCCAGAGCAGCCTATCCAGTTCGGGTACCGTCGAGGCCCGAGCAGGTTGATCCTCATCTGGGTTTTCTGGAGAGAGCCCCACAGGGAAACGTTTTTCTTCCCTTGGGCAGACCCTGGGCTGGGTTGTGGTTCTGGAGTTCCTAGTCCGGAGGGCTTGTTTGCCAGGAGTGTGAGGAAGGAAGTCTGAAAACACAAGCTAGCGTGAGGTTTGGGACCGATGGCACGGCAGGCCCACTCTGAGAGGCTGAATCGAGATCTCCTGCACTGAGGTCATTTCAACTCTGAGACGTGCCTCAGGCTAGAGTTTTTGTCCAGCATGGCCTCTTCCTGAATGGTGTGGGGGCCTCATGAGGCCAGGAAGGTTTGCCTACAATGGGATTTGTGAACTACTCCAAACCTCAAGGTTTCCTTCTGCACGAAAGTCGAGTGCTATTGGATGGTTCCAGGAGGCCCCATACGGAAAGACTCGAGAGCAGGTGTCTAAGCATGGATGCCTGGGAACGCCACCTCATATTCCCACTCTTTAGTCAGGACAAGGCAGGCTCAATCTGCGGGCTCCTGGGTGAGCTACCCAGAGGGGAGAGTTGAAATGGACTCTCCTGAAGATGAGTCCTACTGTGGCTTGGTGGCCTGGGAGACCTTGGAATGTGGAGGTGGCTCAGGGACTCTGCAGGATTCTCCAACCTGAGGTGTTTGACACGGCTCCAACAAGGACGCTTCCCATGTGGAGACGAGAGAAGTTCTGTTCAGTGCCTGAGGAAAGCCCCATATCCTGTTCTTCGAACCAAAGCCTCTGAGGAGTGACACCTGGAAAACAAAGCAAGAGTTGAGATTAGGGCCTAAGGGCCTGTCCGGCTCAACCTTCTATCTCTGTTGACATCTGTGTGCATGCCTTCATGGAGGTAGCAGCTCAGCTTGTGTCCGAAGGCCCCTGTGTGTGCAGGGAGGCTCCCGGTAATGGTATGTCCTCGGGGGCCTTGAGGTTTCTCATATTCTGGAGGTGTGTGGCCAAAGGAATGGACAGAGTTTCCCAGGAGAGAGCAGGCATGGTCCTGTGGTATGGCTCCAGAGGACCCAGCCTAGAGGCTGTGTTTGCCAGGGCTGTGGGGACAGATGTCTGAAAAAGCAAACTTGGCTCAGGTAGGGGCCAAGGTAATGGCAGGCCTGATCTCCAGTCCGAGAGGGGAGATCCTCTGGATATCAAAGGAGGGCAAGTGGGAGGCAGTCGCTCAGGCTTTTGTCTCTGGGTGTTGCGTTCACAGTGGCCGTTCAGGGTAGGGGTTGCTTCAGGGGCCGAGGAAGAGCCTTCCTCTCGGGGGATTGTCCAAGCTCCCAAGTGTTTGGGTTCATTCTGTGGGAAGGGAAGAGTACTGTTTTCTGCCACAGGGGACCCCCCAGGAGAGGGACTCTAGAGCACAGCAGTGGGTTCCCTCAACTGGAATACACACCATCTAGTTAGTCCTGCGTGCCTATGGGCATGGCAAGCCACATATGCGGGCTCTTGGTCCAATCACTGAGAGGCGTTACTTGAATAAGGTACTCACGCTGAGGGTCACAATGTGTGTTTGTGCCCAAGGCGGCCCTCACACATGGGCGTGGCCTCATGGGCCATGCCGTTTTCTCCTACACTGAAGGTTTGACTCACTGCCAGCAGCAAGGTTTCTTGCCATGGGGAAGGAGGGGTTCTGACTTGTGCATCAGGTTCCGCCCTGTGCAGGGATTGGAGATAAGGTCTAGGTTCTGATGACTGAAAACCCAGGTTGGGAATGGATGGTGGCCTAAGGCAGTGGCGGGTCCAATGTGCTGGGTGTGCAGCCAGCTGTGTCGGTGTCTGTTGGAAGGTCTGGGCTCAGGCTATTTGCGACAGAGCATCAGTGTTTAAGGTAGCCTATGCAATTGGGGTGTTGCCGAGGGCCAAGCAGTTTGATCCTCATTTGGGGTTTCTGGGCAGCACCATAGACAAAGTTTTTCTCCTGGGAGGCAGGCGGAGTGCTTCATTGTGGCCCCAGAATTCCCAGAAGGGAGGGTTTGTGGGCCAGGAGTGTGAGGACGGAAGTCTAGGAACACAAGCTAAAGTGAGGATTGGAGCCAAGGGCAGAGCAGGCCCACTAGGCAGAGGCTGAATCAAAATCTCCTGCATCTGAAGTCAGGCTGAGGATCAGACGTTGGCTGAGGCTGGAGTATGTGTCCATGATGGCACCTTCATGAAGCGGGGGCCTCATGAGGCCAAGGAAGTTTTCCCACGCTGAGATTGGAGGTTGCCCCAAACCACCAGGTTTCCTTCTGTGGGACATTCGAGTCCTGTTGCATGGCTCCAGGACATACCATACGGAAGGACTGGAGAGCACGGTTCGAAGGATGGATCCCTGTACAGCATGCCTCGCATTCCCATTGGCCATTAGCCACAAGATATGTTTGATCTGCTGCCTCTGGGGCACGCTAACCAGGGGGCTGAGTTGAAATGGCCTCTCCTGAGGATGCGTCATAATGTGCGTTTGGGTCCATGGAAACCTTGGAATGTGCTGGTTGTTCAGTGGCCCTGCGGAACTCTCCTACCTGAAGGGTTTGATACATCCCCAGTAAGTAAGCTCCCCATGTGGAGGCGAGAGAGGTTTGGTTTGGTGCCTCAGAAAAGACCCGTGTGCTGGTCTACGAAAACAGACCTCTGAGGACGGACACATGGAAACCAGAGCTAAGGTTCAGATTAGGGCCTGGGGGCCTGTCCATTTCAACCTTCTGTCTCTGGGGACACTGTCTGAGAGTCTAAGTGGAGATAGTTGCTCCGCTGGTGTCAGAGAGCCCCTCTTAGTCCAGGGTGGCCTACACTATTGATGGCCTCAGGGGCCTTGGAGCTTTTCCCTAACCTGTAGGGTTGTGGTCAATGGATTGGGCACAATTTCCTTGGAGAGGGCAGGCACAATCTTTCGCTGTGGCTCCAGAGGCCCTAGCCTGGCGGTTGTGTGGGTCCAGGCTGAGGGCACAGAAGTCTGAAAACACAAACTCAGCTTATGAGTGGCGCCTAGGGTATGGCAGGCCGGATGTACAGCCCGAGAGGGAGCTCCTGGGCCTCTGAAACAAGGTCGAGTGGGAGGCGTTCCTTCAGGCTTTTGTCTCTGGATGTTGTGTCCGAGATAGCCGTGGATTGGAGGGGTGGCCTCAGGGACTGTGGACGAGTATCCCTCTCTGGGGATTTGTCCCAGCTCCCAAGAGTTTGGGGTCATTTTGTGGGAAGGGTGGAAAAGTGTTGTCTGGCTCACGTGTCTCTCCAAGAAAGGGATTCCAGAGCAGAGCCCCAGGTACGGGCGGGGCGACTGGAAAACTCAAACACTGGTGAGGATTGGGTGCATAGGGGCTTGGCAAGCCCCAGATGCGGGCTCTTGGCCCAGGCCCTGACAGGCCTTTCTTTGACATGGGGCTCATGCTGAGGGTCAGAGTGTGAATTTGTGCCCAAGCAGCACTCAAGTTTGGGCGTGGCATCAGGGACCAGGAAGGTTTCTCCCACCCTGAAGGTGTGACTCCATGCCAAGCAAGCTTTACAGCCACGGGGAAGGAGGAGTTCTGTGTTGTGCTTGCGATACCCAGCTGTGTGGAGAATTGATATAATGTCTAGGTTCAGATATCTGAAAACCAAGTTTAGGAAGAGGTGATGGCATAAGACAATGGCGTGTCCGAAGTGCTGGGTGTGCGGCCAGCTGTCTCCTTGTCTGTCTGGACGTCTGGCTTCAGGCTGTGTCAGACAGAGCATGAGTGCCCAGAGCAGCCTATCCTGTTCGGGTACCGTCGAGGCCCGAGCAGGTTGATCCTCATCTGGGTTTTCTGGAGAGAGCCCCACAGGGAAACGTTTTTCTTCCCTTGGGCAGACCCTGGGCTGGGTTGTGGTTCTGGAGTTCCTAGTCCGGAGGGCTTGTTTGCCAGGAGTGTGAGGAAGGAAGTCTGAAAACACAAGCTAGCGTGAGGTTTGGGACCGATGGCACGGCAGGCCCACTCTGAGAGGCTGAATCGAGATCTCCTGCACTGAGGTCATTTCAACTCTGAGACGTGCCTCAGGCTAGAGTTTTTGTCCAGCATGGCCTCTTCCTGAATGGTGTGGGGGCCTCATGAGGCCAGGAAGGTTTGCCTACGATGGGATTTGTGAACTACTCCAAACCTCAAGGTTTCCTTCTGCACGAAAGTCGAGTGCTATTGGATGGTTCCAGGAGGCCCCATACGGAAAGACTCGAGAGCAGGTGTCTAAGCATGGATGCCTGGGAACGCCACCTCATATTCCCACTCTTTAGTCAGGACAAGGCAGGCTCAATCTGCGGGCTCCTGGGTGAGCTACCCAGAGGGGAGAGTTGAAATGGACTCTCCTGAAGATGAGTCCTACTGTGGCTTGGTGGCCTGGGAGACCTTGGAATGTGGAGGTGGCTCAGGGACTCTGCAGGATTCTCCAACCTGAGGTGTTTGACACGGCTCCAACAAGGAAGCTTCCCATGTGGAGACGAGAGAAGTTCTGTTCAGTGCCTCAGGAAAGCCCCATATCCTGTTCTTCGAACCAAAGCCTCTAAGGAGTGACACCTGGAAAACAAAGCAAGAGTTGAGATTAGGGCCTAAGGGCCTGTCCGGCTCAACCTTCTATCTCTGTTGACATCTGTGTGCATGCCTTCATGGAGGTAGCAGCTCAGCTTGTGTCCGAAGGCCCCTGTGTGTGCAGGGAGGCTCCCGGTAATGGTTTGTCCTCGGGGGCCTTGAGTTTTCTCATATTCTGGAGGTGTGTGGCCAAAGGAATGGACAGAGTTTCCCAGGAGAGAGCAGGCATGGTCCTGTGGTATGGCTCCTGAGGACCCAACCTAGAGGCTGTGTTTGCCAGGGCTGTGGGGACTGATGTCTGAAAAAGCAAACTTGGCTCAGGTAGGGGCCAAGGTAATGGCAGGCCTGATCTCCAGTCCGAGAGGGGAGATCCTCTGGATATCAAAGGAGGGCAAGTGGGAGGCAGTCGCTCAGGCTTTTGTCTCTGGGTGTTGCGTTCACAGTGGCCGTTCAGGGTAGGGGTTGCTTCAGGGGCCGAGGAAGAGCCTTCCTCTCGGGGGATTGTCCAAGCTCCCAAGTGTTTGGGTTCATTCTGTGGGAAGGGAAGAGTACTGTTTTCTGCCACAGGGGACCCCCCAGGAGAGGGACTCTAGAGCACAGCAGTGGGTTCCCTCAACTGGAATACACACCATCTAGTTAGTCCTGCGTGCCTATGGGCATGGCAAGCCACATATGCGGGCTCTTGGTCCAATCACTGAGAGGCGTTACTTGAATAAGGTACTCACGCTGAGGGTCACAATGTGTGTTTGTGCCCAAGGCGGCCCTCACACATGGGCGTGGCCTCATGGGCCATGCCGTTTTCTCCTACACTGAAGGTTTGACTCACTGCCAGCAGCAAGGTTTCTTGCCATGGGGAAGGAGGGGTTCTGACTTGTGCATCAGGTTCCGCCCTGTGCAGGGATTGGAGATAAGGTCTAGGTTCTGATGACTGAAAACCCAGGTTGGGAATGGATGGTGGCCTAAGGCAGTGGCGGGTCCAATGTGCTGGGTGTGCAGCCAGCTGTGTCGGTGTCTGTTGGAAGGTCTGGGCTCAGGCTATTTGCGACAGAGCATCAGTGTTTAAGGTAGCCTATGCAATTGGGGTGTTGCCGAGGGCCAAGCAGTTTGATCCTCATTTGGGGTTTCTGGGCAGCACCATAGACAAAGTTTTTCTCCTGGGAGGCAGGCGGAGTGCTTCATTGTGGCCCCAGAATTCCCAGAAGGGAGGGTTTGTGGGCCAGGAGTGTGAGGACGGAAGTCTAGGAACACAAGCTAAAGTGAGGATTGGAGCCAAGGGCAGAGCAGGCCCACTAGGCAGAGGCTGAATCAAAATCTCCTGCATCTGAAGTCAGGCTGAGGATCAGACGTTGGCTGAGGCTGGAGTATGTGTCCATGATGGCACCTTCATGAAGCGGGGGCCTCATGAGGCCAAGGAAGTTTTCCCACGCTGAGATTGGAGGTTGCCCCAAACCACCAGGTTTCCTTCTGTGGGACATTCGAGTCCTGTTGCATGGCTCCAGGACATACCATACGGAAGGACTGGAGAGCACGGTTCGAAGGATGGATCCCTGTACAGCATGCCTCGCATTCCCATTGGCCATTAGCCACAAGATATGTTTGATCTGCTGCCTCTGGGGCACGCTAACCAGGGGGCTGAGTTGAAATGGCCTCTCCTGAGGATGCGTCATAATGTGCGTTTGGGTCCATGGAAACCTTGGAATGTGCTGGTTGTTCAGTGGCCCTGCGGAACTCTCCTACCTGAAGGGTTTGATACATCCCCAGTAAGTAAGATCCCCATGTGGAGGCGAGAGAGGTTTGGTTTGGTGCCTCAGAAAAGCCCCGTGTGCTGGTCTACGAAAACAGACCTCTGAGGACGGACACATGGAAACCAGAGCTAAGGTTCAGATTAGGGCCTGGGGGCCTGTCCATTTCAACCTTCTGTCTCTGGGGACACTGTCTGAGAGTCTAAGTGGAGATAGTTGCTCCGCTGGTGTCAGAGAGCCCCTCTTAGTCCAGGGTGGCCTACACTATTGATGGCCTCAGGGGCCTTGGAGCTTTTCCCTAACCTGTAGGGTTGTGGTCAATGGATTGGGCACAATTTCCTTGGAGAGGGCAGGCACAATCTTTCGCTGTGGCTCCAGAGGCCCTAGCCTGGCGGTTGTGTGGGTCCAGGCTGAGGGCACAGAAGTCTGAAAACACAAACTCAGCTTATGAGTGGCGCCTAGGGTATGGCAGGCCGGATGTACAGCCCGAGAGGGAGCTCCTGGGCCTCTGAAACAAGGTCGAGTGGGAGGCGTTCCTTCAGGCTTTTGTCTCTGGATGTTGTGTCCGAGATAGCCGTGGATTGGAGGGGTGGCCTCAGGGACTGTGGACGAGTATCCCTCTCTGGGGATTTGTCCCAGCTCCCAAGAGTTTGGGGTCATTTTGTGGGAAGGGTGGAAAAGTGTTGTCTGGCTCACGTGTCTCTCCAAGAAAGGGATTCCAGAGCAGAGCCCCAGGTACGGGCGGGGCGACTGGAAAACTCAAACACTGGTGAGGATTGGGTGCATAGGGGCTTGGCAAGCCCCAGATGCGGGCTCTTGGCCCAGGCCCTGACAGGCCTTTCTTTGACATGGGGCTCATGCTGAGGGTCAGAGTGTGAATTTGTGCCCAAGCAGCACTCAAGTTTGGGCGTGGCATCAGGGACCAGGAAGGTTTCTCCCACCCTGAAGGTGTGACTCCATGCCAAGCAAGCTTTACAGCCACGGGGAAGGAGGAGTTCTGTGTTGTGCTTGCGATACCCAGCTGTGTGGAGAATTGATATAATGTCTAGGTTCAGATATCTGAAAACCAAGTTTAGGAAGAGGTGATGGCATAAGACAATGGCGTGTCCGAAGTGCTGGGTGTGCGGCCAGCTGTCTCCTTGTCTGTCTGGACGTCTGGCTTCAGGCTGTGTCAGACAGAGCATGAGTGCCCAGAGCAGCCTATCCAGTTCGGGTACCGTCGAGGCCCGAGCAGGTTGATCCTCATCTGGGTTTTCTGGAGAGAGCCCCACAGGGAAACGTTTTTCTTCCCTTGGGCAGACCCTGGGCTGGGTTGTGGTTCTGGAGTTCCTAGTCCGGAGGGCTTGTTTGCCAGGAGTGTGAGGAAGGAAGTCTGAAAACACAAGCTAGCGTGAGGTTTGGGACCGATGGCACGGCAGGCCCACTCTGAGAGGCTGAATCGAGATCTCCTGCACTGAGGTCATTTCAACTCTGAGACGTGCCTCAGGCTAGAGTTTTTGTCCAGCATGGCCTCTTCCTGAATGGTGTGGGGGCCTCATGAGGCCAGGAAGGTTTGCCTACGATGGGATTTGTGAACTACTCCAAACCTCAAGGTTTCCTTCTGCACGAAAGTCGAGTGCTATTGGATGGTTCCAGGAGGCCCCATACGGAAAGACTCGAGAGCAGGTGTCTAAGCATGGATGCCTGGGAACGCCACCTCATATTCCCACTCTTTAGTCAGGACAAGGCAGGCTCAATCTGCGGGCTCCTGGGTGAGCTACCCAGAGGGGAGAGTTGAAATGGACTCTCCTGAAGATGAGTCCTACTGTGGCTTGGTGGCCTGGGAGACCTTGGAATGTGGAGGTGGCTCAGGGACTCTGCAGGATTCTCCAACCTGAGGTGTTTGACACGGCTCCAACAAGGAAGCTTCCCATGTGGAGACGAGAGAAGTTCTCTTCAGTGCCTCAGGAAAGCCCCATATCCTGTTCTTCGAACCAAAGCCTCTGAGGAGTGACACCTGGAAAACAAAGCAAGAGTTGAGATTAGGGCCTAAGGGCCTGTCCGGCTCAACCTTCTATCTCTGTTGACATCTGTGTGCATGCCTTCATGGTGGTAGCAGCTCAGCTTGTGTCCGAAGGCCCCTGTGTGTGCAGGGAGGCTCCCGGTAATGGTATGTCCTCGGGGGCCTTGAGGTTTCTCATATTCTGGAGGTGTGTGGCCAAAGGAATGGACAGAGTTTCCCAGGAGAGAGCAGGCATGGTCCTGTGGTATGGCTCCAGAGGACCCAGCCTAGAGGCTGTGTTTGCCAGGGCTGTGGGGACTGATGTCTGAAAAAGCAAACTTGGCTCAGGTAGGGGCCAAGGTAATGGCAGGCCTGATCTCCAGTCCGAGAGGGGAGATCCTCTGGATATCAAAGGAGGGCAAGTGGGAGGCAGTCGCTCAGGCTTTTGTCTCTGGGTGTTGCGTTCACAGTGGCCGTTCAGGGTAGGGGTTGCTTCAGGGGCCGAGGAAGAGCCTTCCTCTCGGGGGATTGTCCAAGCTCCCAAGTGTTTGGGTTCATTCTGTGGGAAGGGAAGAGTACTGTTTTCTGCCACAGGGGACCCCCCAGGAGAGGGACTCTAGAGCACAGCAGTGGGTTCCCTCAACTGGAATACACACCATCTAGTTAGTCCTGCGTGCCTATGGGCATGGCAAGCCACATATGCGGGCTCTTGGTCCAATCCCTGAGAGGCGTTACTTGAATAAGGTACTCACGCTGAGGGTCACAATGTGTGTTTGTGCCCAAGGCGGCCCTCACACATGGGCGTGGCCTCATGGGCCATGCCGTTTTCTCCTACACTGAAGGTTTGACTCACTGCCAGCAGCAAGGTTTCTTGCCATGGGGAAGGAGGGGTTCTGACTTGTGCATCAGGTTCCCCCCTGTGCAGGGATTGGAGATAAGGTCTAGGTTCTGATGACTGAAAACCCAGGTTGGGAATGGATGGTGGCCTAAGGCAGTGGCGGGTCCAATGTGCTGGGTGTGCAGCCAGCTGTGTCGGTGTCTGTTGGAAGGTCTGGGCTCAGGCTATTTGCGACAGAGCATCAGTGTTTAAGGTAGCCTATGCAATTGGGGTGTTGCCGAGGGCCAAGCAGTTTGATCCTCATTTGGGGTTTCTGGGCAGCACCATAGACAAAGTTTTTCTCCTGGGAGGCAGGCGGAGTGCTTCATTGTGGCCCCAGAATTCCCAGAAGGGAGGGTTTGTGGGCCAGGAGTGTGAGGACGGAAGTCTAGGAACACAAGCTAAAGTGAGGATTGGAGCCAAGGGCAGAGCAGGCCCACTAGGCAGAGGCTGAATCAAAATCTCCTGCATCTGAAGTCAGGCTGAGGATCAGACGTTGGCTGAGGCTGGAGTATGTGTCCATGATGGCACCTTCATGAAGCGGGGGCCTCATGAGGCCAAGGAAGTTTTCCCACGCTGAGATTGGAGGTTGCCCCAAACCACCAGGTTTCCTTCTGTGGGACATTCGAGTCCTGTTGCATGGCTCCAGGACATACCATACGGAAGGACTGGAGAGCACGGTTCGAAGGATGGATCCCTGTACAGCATGCCTCGCATTCCCATTGGCCATTAGCCACAAGATATGTTTGATCTGCTGCCTCTGGGGCACGCTAACCAGGGGGCTGAGTTGAAATGGCCTCTCCTGAGGATGCGTCATAATGTGCGTTTGGGTCCATGGAAACCTTGGAATGTGCTGGTTGTTCAGTGGCCCTGCGGAACTCTCCTACCTGAAGGGTTTGATACATCCCCAGTAAGTAAGCTCCCCATGTGGAGGCGAGAGAGGTTTGGTTTGGTGCCTCAGAAAAGCCCCGTGTGCTGGTCTACGAAAACAGACCTCTGAGGACGGACACATGGAAACCAGAGCTAAGGTTCAGATTAGGGCCTGGGGGCCTGTCCATTTCAACCTTCTGTCTCTGGGGACACTGTCTGAGAGTCTAAGTGGAGATAGTTGCTCCGCTGGTGTCAGAGAGCCCCTCTTAGTCCAGGGTGGCCTACACTATTGATGGCCTCAGGGGCCTTGGAGCTTTTCCCTAACCTGTAGGGTTGTGGTCAATGGATTGGGCACAATTTCCTTGGAGAGGGCAGGCACAATCTTTCGCTGTGGCTCCAGAGGCCCTAGCCTGGCGGTTGTGTGGGTCCAGGCTGAGGGCACAGAAGTCTGAAAACACAAACTCAGCTTATGAGTGGCGCCTAGGGTATGGCAGGCCGGATGTACAGCACGAGAGGGAGCTCCTGGGCCTCTGAAACAAGGGCGAGTGGGAGGCGTTCCTTCAGGCTTTTGTCTCTGGATGTTGTGTCCGAGATAGCCGTGGATTGGAGGGGTGGCCTCAGGGACTGTGGACGAGTATCCCTCTCTGGGGATTTGTCCCAGCTCCCAAGAGTTTGGGGTCATTTTGTGGGAAGGGTGGAAAAGTGTTGTCTGGCTCACGTGTCTCTCCAAGAAAGGGATTCCAGAGCAGAGCCCCAGGTACGGGCGGGGCGACTGGAAAACTCAAACACTGGTGAGGATTGGGTGCATAGGGGCTTGGCAAGCCCCAGATGCGGGCTCTTGGCCCAGGCCCTGACAGGCCTTTCTTTGACATGGGGCTCATGCTGAGGGTCAGAGTGTGAATTTGTGCCCAAGCAGCACTCAAGTTTGGGCGTGGCATCAGGGACCAGGAAGGTTTCTCCCACCCTGAAGGTGTGACTCCATGCCAAGCAAGCTTTACAGCCACGGGGAAGGAGGAGTTCTGTGTTGTGCTTGCGATACCCAGCTGTGTGGAGAATTGATATAATGTCTAGGTTCAGATATCTGAAAACCAAGTTTAGGAAGAGGTGATGGCATAAGACAATGGCGTGTCCGAAGTGCTGGGTGTGCGGCCAGCTGTCTCCTTGTCTGTCTGGACGTCTGGCTTCAGGCTGTGTCAGACAGAGCATGAGTGCCCAGAGCAGCCTATCCAGTTCGGGTACCGTCGAGGCCCGAGCAGGTTGATCCTCATCTGGGTTTTCTGGAGAGAGCCCCACAGGGAAACGTTTTTCTTCCCTTGGGCAGACCCTGGGCTGGGTTGTGGTTCTGGAGTTCCTAGTCCGGAGGGCTTGTTTGCCAGGAGTGTGAGGAAGGAAGTCTGAAAACAAGCTAGCGTGAGGTTTGGGACCGATGGCACGGCAGGCCCACTCTGAGAGGCTGAATCGAGATCTCCTGCACTGAGGTCATTTCAACTCTGCGACGTGCCTCAGGCTAGAGTTTTTGTCCAGCATGGCCTCTTCCTGAATGGTGTGGGGGCCTCATGAGGCCAGGAAGGTTTGCCTACGATGGGATTTGTGAACTACTCCAAACCTCAAGGTTTCTTTCTGCACGAAAGTCGAGTGCTATTGGATGGTTCCAGGAGGCCCCATACGGAAAGACTCGAGAGCAGGTGTCTAAGCATGGATGCCTGGGAACGCCACCTCATATTCCCACTCTTTAGTGAGGACAAGGCAGGATCAATCTGCGGGCTCCTGGGTGAGCTACCCAGAGGGGAGAGTTGAAATGGACTCTCCTGAAGATGAGTCCTACTGTGGCTTGGTGGCCTGGGAGACCTTGGAATGTGGAGGTGGCTCAGGGACTCTGCAGGATTCTCCAACCTGAGGTGTTTGACACGGCTCCAACAAGGAAGCTTCCCATGGGGAGACGAGAGAAGTTCTGTTCCGTGCCTCAGGAAAGCCCCATATCCTGTTCTTCGAACCAAAGCCTCTGAGGAGTGACACCTGGAAAACAAAGCAAGAGTTGAGATTAGGGCCTAAGGGCCTGTCCGGCTCAACCTTCTATCTCTGTTGACATCTGTGTGCATGCCTTCATGGAGGTAGCAGCTCAGCTTGTGTCCGAAGGCCCCTGTGTGTGCAGGGAGGCTCCCGGTAATGGTATGTCCTCGGGGGCCTTGAGGTTTCTCATATTCTGGAGGTGTGTGGCCAAAGGAATGGACAGAGTTTCCCAGGAGAGAGCAGGCATGGATCTGTGGTATGGCTCCAGAGGACCCAGCCTAGAGGCTGTGTTTGCCAGGGCTGTGGGGACAGATGTCTGAAAAAGCAAACTTGGCTCAGGTAGGGGCCAAGGTAATGGCAGGCCTGATCTCCAGTCCGAGAGGGGAGATCCTCTGGATATCAAAGGAGGGCAAGTGGGAGGCAGTCGCTCAGGCTTTTGTCTCTGGGTGTTGCGTTCACAGTGGCCGTTCAGGGTATGGGTTGCTTCAGGGGCCGAGGAAGAGCCTTCCTCTCGGGGGATTGTCCAAGCTCCCAAGTGTTTGGGTTCATTCTGTGGGAAGGGAAGAGTACTGTTTTCTGCCACAGGGGACCCCCCAGGAGAGGGACTCTAGAGCACAGCAGTGGGTTCCCTCAACTGGAATACACACCATCTAGTTAGTCCTGCGTGCCTATGGGCATGGCAAGCCACATATGCGGGCTCTTGGTCCAATCCCTGAGAGGCGTTACTTGAATAAGGTACTCACGCTGAGGGTCACAATGTGTGTTTGTGCCCAAGGCGGCCCTCACACATGGGCGTGGCCTCATGGGCCATGCCGTTTTCTCCTACACTGAAGGTTTGACTCACTGCCAGCAGCAAGGTTTCTTGCCATGGGGAAGGAGGGGTTCTGACTTGTGCATCAGGTTCCCCCCTGTGCAGGGATTGGAGATAAGGTCTAGGTTCTGATGACTGAAAACCCAGGTTGGGAATGGATGGTGGCCTAAGGCAGTGGCGGGTCCAATGTGCTGGGTGTGCAGCCAGCTGTGTCGGTGTCTGTTGGAAGGTCTGGGCTCAGGCTATTTGCGACAGAGCATCAGTGTTTAAGGTAGCCTATGCAATTGGGGTGTTGCCGAGGGCCAAGCAGTTTGATCCTCATTTGGGGTTTCTGGGCAGCACCATAGACAAAGTTTTTCTCCTGGGAGGCAGGCGGAGTGCTTCATTGTGGCCCCAGAATTCCCAGAAGGGAGGGTTTGTGGGCCAGGAGTGTGAGGACGGAAGTCTAGGAACACAAGCTAAAGTGAGGATTGGAGCCAAGGGCAGAGCAGGCCCACTAGGCAGAGGCTGAATCAAAATCTCCTGCATCTGAAGTCAGGCTGAGGATCAGACGTTGGCTGAGGCTGGAGTATGTGTCCATGATGGCACCTTCATGAAGCGGGGGCCTCATGAGGCCAAGGAAGTTTTCCCACGCTGAGATTGGAGGTTGCCCCAAACCACCAGGTTTCCTTCTGTGGGACATTCGAGTCCTGTTGCATGGCTCCAGGACATACCATACGGAAGGACTGGAGAGCACGGTTCGAAGGATGGATCCCTGTACAGCATGCCTCGCATTCCCATTGGCCATTAGCCACAAGATATGTTTGATCTGCTGCCTCTGGGGCACGCTAACCAGGGGGCTGAGTTGAAATGGCCTCTCCTGAGGATGCGTCATAATGTGCGTTTGGGTCCATGGAAACCTTGGAATGTGCTGGTTGTTCAGTGGCCCTGCGGAACTCTCCTACCTGAAGGGTTTGATACATCCCCAGTAAGTAAGCTCCCCATGTGGAGGCGAGAGAGGTTTGGTTTGGTGCCTCAGAAAAGCCCCGTGTGCTGGTCTACGAAAACAGACCTCTGAGGACGGACACATGGAAACCAGAGCTAAGGTTCAGATTAGGGCCTGGGGGCCTGTCCATTTCAACCTTCTGTCTCTGGGGACACTGTCTGAGAGTCTAAGTGGAGATAGTTGCTCCGCTGGTGTCAGAGAGCCCCTCTTAGTCCAGGGTGGCCTACACTATTGATGGCCTCAGGGGCCTTGGAGCTTTTCCCTAACCTGTAGGGTTGTGGTCAATGGATTGGGCACAATTTCCTTGGAGAGGGCAGGCACAATCTTTCGCTGTGGCTCCAGAGGCCCTAGCCTGGCGGTTGTGTGGGTCCAGGCTGAGGGCACAGAAGTCTGAAAACACAAACTCAGCTTATGAGTGGCGCCTAGGGTATGGCAGGCCGGATGTACAGCCCGAGAGGGAGCTCCTGGGCCTCTGAAACAAGGGCGAGTGGGAGGCGTTCCTTCAGGCTTTTGTCTCTGGATGTTGTGTCCGAGATAGCCGTGGATTGGAGGGGTGGCCTCAGGGACTGTGGACGAGTATCCCTCTCTGGGGATTTGTCCCAGCTCCCAAGAGTTTGGGGTCATTTTGTGGGAAGGGTGGAAAAGTGTTGTCTGGCTCACGTGTCTCTCCAAGAAAGGGATTCCAGAGCAGAGCCCCAGGTACGGGCGGGGCGACTGGAAAACTCAAACACTGGTGAGGATTGGGTGCATAGGGGCTTGGCAAGCCCCAGATGCGGGCTCTTGGCCCAGGCCCTGACAGGCCTTTCTTTGACATGGGGCTCATGCTGAGGGTCAGAGTGTGAATTTGTGCCCAAGCAGCACTCAAGTTTGGGCGTGGCATCAGGGACCAGGAAGGTTTCTCCCACCCTGAAGGTGTGACTCCATGCCAAGCAAGCTTTACAGCCACGGGGAAGGAGGAGTTCTGTGTTGTGCTTGCGATACCCTGCTGTGTGGAGAATTGATATAATGTCTAGGTTCAGATATCTGAAAACCAAGTTTAGGAAGAGGTGATGGCATAAGACAATGGCGTGTCCGAAGTGCTGGGTGTGCGGCCAGCTGTCTCCTTGTCTGTCTGGACGTCTGGCTTCAGGCTGTGTCAGACAGAGCATGAGTGCCCAGAGCAGCCTATCCAGTTCGGGTACCGTCGAGGCCCGAGCAGGTTGATCCTCATCTGGGTTTTCTGGAGAGAGCCCCACAGGGAAACGTTTTTCTTCCCTTGGGCAGACCCTGGGCTGGGTTGTGGTTCTGGAGTTCCTAGTCCGGAGGGCTTGTTTGCCAGGAGTGTGAGGAAGGAAGTCTGAAAACACAAGCTAGCGTGAGGTTTGGGACCGATGGCACGGCAGGCCCACTCTGAGAGGCTGAATCGAGATCTCCTGCACTGAGGTCATTTCAACTCTGCGACGTGCCTCAGGCTAGAGTTTTTGTCCAGCATGGCCTCTTCCTGAATGGTGTGGGGGCCTCATGAGGCCAGGAAGGTTTGCCTACGATGGGATTTGTGAACTACTCCAAACCTCAAGGTTTCCTTCTGCACGAAAGTCGAGTGCTATTGGATGGTTCCAGGAGGCCCCATACGGAAAGACTCGAGAGCAGGTGTCTAAGCATGGATGCCTGGGAACGCCACCTCATATTCCCACTCTTTAGTGAGGACAAGGCAGGATCAATCTGCGGGCTCCTGGGTGAGCTACCCAGAGGGGAGAGTTGAAATGGACTCTCCTGAAGATGAGTCCTACTGTGGCTTGGTGGCCTGGGAGACCTTGGAATGTGGAGGTGGCTCAGGGACTCTGCAGGATTCTCCAACCTGAGGTGTTTGACACGGCTCCAACAAGGAAGCTTCCCATGTGGAGACGAGAGAAGTTCTGTTCAGTGCCTGAGGAAAGCCCCATATCCTGTTCTTCGAACCAAAGCCTCTGAGGAGTGACACCTGTAAAACAAAGCAAGAGTTGAGATTAGGGCCTAAGGGCCTGTCCGGCTCAACCTTCTATCTCTGTTGACATCTGTGTGCATGCCTTCATGGAGGTAGCAGCTCAGCTTGTGTCCGAAGGCCCCTGTGTGTGCAGGGAGGCTCCCGGTAATGGTATGTCCTCGGGGGCCTTGAGGTTTCTCATATTCTGGAGGTGTGTGGCCAAAGGAATGGACAGAGTTTCCCAGGAGAGAGCAGGCATGGATCTGTGGTATGGCTCCAGAGGACCCAGCCTAGAGGCTGTGTTTGCCAGGGCTGTGGGGACAGATGTCTGAAAAAGCAAACTTGGCTCAGGTAGGGGCCAAGGTAATGGCAGGCCTGATCTCCAGTCCGAGAGGGGAGATCCTCTGGATATCAAAGGAGGGCAAGTGGGAGGCAGTCGCTCAGGCTTTTGTCTCTGGGTGTTGCGTTCACAGTGGCCGTTCAGGGTATGGGTTGCTTCAGGGGCCGAGGAAGAGCCTTCCTCTCGGGGGATTGTCCAAGCTCCCAAGTGTTTGGGTTCATTCTGTGGGAAGGGAAGAGTACTGTTTTCTGCCACAGGGGACCCCCCAGGAGAGGGACTCTAGAGCACAGCAGTGGGTTCCCTCAACTGGAATACACACCATCTAGTTAGTCCTGCGTGCCTATGGGCATGGCAAGCCACATATGCGGGCTCTTGGTCCAATCACTGAGAGGCGTTACTTGAATAAGGTACTCACGCTGAGGGTCACAATGTGTGTTTGTGCCCAAGGCGGCCCTCACACATGGGCGTGGCCTCATGGGCCATGCCGTTTTCTCCTACACTGAAGGTTTGACTCACTGCCAGCAGCAAGGTTTCTTGCCATGGGGAAGGAGGGGTTCTGACTTGTGCATCAGGTTCCCCCCTGTGCAGGGATTGGAGATAAGGTCTAGGTTCTGATGACTGAAAACCCAGGTTGGGAATGGATGGTGGCCTAAGGCAGTGGCGGGTCCAATGTGCTGGGTGTGCAGCCAGCTGTGTCGGTGTCTGTTGGAAGGTCTGGGCTCAGGCTATTTGCGACAGAGCATCAGTGTTTAAGGTAGCCTATGCAATTGGGGTGTTGCCGAGGGCCAAGCAGTTTGATCCTCATTTGGGGTTTCTGGGCAGCACCATAGACAAAGTTTTTCTCCTGGGAGGCAGGCGGAGTGCTTCATTGTGGCCCCAGAATTCCCAGAAGGGAGGGTTTGTGGGCCAGGAGTGTGAGGACGGAAGTCTAGGAACACAAGCTAAAGTGAGGATTGGAGCCAAGGGCAGAGCAGGCCCACTAGGCAGAGGCTGAATCAAAATCTCCTGCATCTGAAGTCAGGCTGAGGATCAGACGTTGGCTGAGGCTGGAGTATGTGTCCATGATGGCACCTTCATGAAGCGGGGGCCTCATGAGGCCAAGGAAGTTTTCCCACGCTGAGATTGGAGGTTGCCCCAAACCACCAGGTTTCCTTCTGTGGGACATTCGAGTCCTGTTGCATGGCTCCAGGACATACCATACGGAAGGACTGGAGAGCACGGTTCGAAGGATGGATCCCTGTACAGCATGCCTCGCATTCCCATTGGCCATTAGCCACAAGATATGTTTGATCTGCTGCCTCTGGGGCACGCTAACCAGGGGGCTGAGTTGAAATGGCCTCTCCTGAGGATGCGTCATAATGTGCGTTTGGGTCCATGGAAACCTTGGAATGTGCTGGTTGTTCAGTGGCCCTGCGGAACTCTCCTACCTGAAGGGTTTGATACATCCCCAGTAAGTAAGCTCCCCATGTGGAGGCGAGAGAGGTTTGGTTTGGTGCCTCAGAAAAGCCCCGTGTGCTGGTGTACGAAAACAGACCTCTGAGGACGGACACATGGAAACCAGAGCTAAGGTTCAGATTAGGGCCTGGGTGCCTGTCCATTTCAACCTTCTGTCTCTGGGGACACTGTCTGAGAGTCTAAGTGGAGATAGTTGCTCCGCTGGTGTCAGAGAGCCCCTCTTAGTCCAGGGTGGCCTACACTATTGATGGCCTCAGGGGCCTTGGAGCTTTTCCCTAACCTGTAGGGTTGTGGTCAATGGATTGGGCACAATTTCCTTGGAGAGGGCAGGCACAATCTTACGCTGTGGCTCCAGAGGCCCTAGCCTGGCGGTTGTGTGGGTCCAGGCTGAGGGCACAGAAGTCTGAAAACACAAACTCAGCTTATGAGTGGCGCCTAGGGTATGGCAGGCCGGATGTACAGCCCGAGAGGGAGCTCCTGGGCCTCTGAAACAAGGGCGAGTGGGAGGCGTTCCTTCAGGCTTTTGTCTCTGGATGTTGTGTCCGAGATAGCCGTGGATTGGAGGGGTGGCCTCAGGGACTGTGGACGAGTATCGCTCTCTGGGGATTTGTCCCAGCTCCCAAGAGTTTGGGGTCATTTTGTGGGAAGGGTGGAGTCGTGTTGTCTGGCTCACGTGTCTCTCCAAGAAAGGGATTCCAGAGCAGAGCCCCAGGTACGGGCGGGGCGACTGGAAAACTCAAACACTGGTGAGGATTGGGTGCATAGGGGCTTGGCAAGCCCCAGATGCGGGCTCTTGGCCCAGGCCCTGACAGGCCTTTCTTTGACATGGGGCTCATGCTGAGGGTCAGAGTGTGAATTTGTGCCCAAGCAGCACTCAAGTTTGGGCGTGGCATCAGGGACCAGGAAGGTTTCTCCCACCCTGAAGGTGTGACTCCATGCCAAGAGCAAGCTTTACAGCCACGGGGAAGGAGGAGTTCTGTGTTGTGCTTGCGATACCCAGCTGTGTGGAGAATTGATATAATGTCTAGGTTCAGATATCTGAAAACCAAGGTTAGGAAGAGGTGACGGCATAGACCATGGCGTGTCCGAAGTGCTGGGTGTGCGGCCAGCTGTCTCCTTGTCTGTCTGGACGTCTGGCTTCAGGCTGTGTCAGACAGAGCATGAGTGCCCAGAGCAGCCTATCCAGTTCGGGTACCGTCGAGGCCCGAGCAGGTTGATCCTCATCTGGGTTTTCTGGAGAGAGCCCCACAGGGAAACGTTTTTCTTCCCTTGGGCAGACCCTGGGCTGGGTTGTGGTTCTGAAGTTCCTAGTCCGGAGGGCTTGTTTGCCAGGAGTGTGAGGAAGGAAGTCTGAAAACACAAGCTAGCGTGAGGTTTGGGACCGATGGCACGGCAGGCCCACTCTGAGTGGCTGAATCGAGATCTCCTGCACTGAGGTCATTTCAAATCTGAGACGTGCCTCAGGCTAGAGTTTTTGTCCAGCAAGGCCTCTTCCTGAATGGTGTGGGGGCCTCATGAGGCCAGGAAGGTTTGCCTACGATGGGATTTGTGAACTACTCCAAACCTCAAGGTTTCCTTCTGCACGAAAGTCGAGTGCTATTGGATGGTTCCAGGAGGCCCCATACGGAAAGACTCGAGAGCAGGTGTCTAAGCATGGATGCCTGGGAACGCCACCTCATATTCCCACTCTTTAGTCAGGACAAGGCAGGCTCAATCTGCGGGCTCCTGGGTGAGCTACCCAGAGGGGAGTGTTGAAATGGACTCTCCTGAAGATGAGTCCTACTGTTGCTTGGTGGCCTGGGAGACCTTGGAATGTGGAGGTGGCTCAGGGACTCTGCAGGATTCTCCAACCTGAGGTGTTTGACACGGCTCCAACAAGGAAGCTTCCCATGTGGAGACGAGAGAAGTTCTCTTCAGTGCCTCAGGAAAGCCCCATATCCTGTCCTTGGAACCAAAGCCTCTGAGGAGTGACACCTGGAAAACAAAGCAAGAGTTGAGATTAGGGCCTAAGGGCCTGTCCGGCTCAACCTTCTATCTCTGTTGACATCTGTGTGCATGCCTTCATGGAGGTAGCAGCTCAGCTTGTGTCCGAAGGCCCCTGTGTGTGCAGGGAGGCTCCCGGTAATGGTATGTCCTCGGGTGCCTTGAAGTTTCTCATATTCTGGAGGTGTGTGGCCAAAGGAATGGACAGAGTTTCCCAGGAGAGAGCAGTCATGGTCCTGTGGTATGGCTCCAGAGGACCCAGCCTAGAGGCTGTGTTTGCCAGGGCTGTGGGGACAGATGTCTGAAAAAGCAAACTTGGCTCAGGTAGGGGCCAAGGTAATGGCAGGCCTGATCTCCAGTCCGAGAGGGGAGATCCTCTGGATATCAAAGGAGGGCAAGTGGGAGGCAGTCGCTCAGGCTTTTGTCTCTGGGTGTTGCGTTCACAGTGGCCGTTCAGGGTAGGGGTTGCTTCAGGGGCCGAGGAAGAGCCTTCCTCTCGGGGGATTGTCCAAGCTCCCAAGTGTTTGGGTTCATTCTGTGGGAAGGGAAGAGTACTGTTTTCTGCCACAGGGGACCCCCCAGGAGAGGGACTCTAGAGCACAGCAGTGGGTTCCCTCAACTGGAATACACACCATCTAGTTAGTCCTGCGTGCCTATGGGCATGGCAAGCCACATATGCGGGCTCTTGGTCCAATCACTGAGAGGCGTTACTTGAATAAGGTACTCACGCTGAGGGTCACAATGTGTGTTTGTGCCCAAGGCGGCCCTCACACATGGGCGTGGCCTCATGGGCCATGCCGTTTTCTCCTACACTGAAGGTTTGACTCACTGCCAGCAGCAAGGTTTCTTGCCATGGGGAAGGAGGGGTTCTGACTTGTGCATCAGGTTCCGCCCTGTGCAGGGATTGGAGATAAGGTCTAGGTTCTGATGACTGAAAACCCAGGTTGGGAATGGATGGTGGCCTAAGGCAGTGGCGGGTCCAATGTGCTGGGTGTGCAGCCAGCTGTGTCGGTGTCTGTTGGAAGGTCTGGGCTCAGGCTATTTGCGACAGAGCATCAGTGTTTAAGGTAGCCTATGCAATTGGGGTGTTGCCGAGGGCCAAGCAGTTTGATCCTCATTTGGGGTTTCTGGGCCGCACCATAGACAAAGTTTTTCTCCTGGGAGGCAGGCGGAGTGCTTCATTGTGGCCCCAGAATTCCCAGAAGGGAGGGTTTGTGGGCCAGGAGTGTGAGGACGGAAGTCTAGGAACACAAGCTAAAGTGAGGATTGGAGCCAAGGGCAGAGCAGGCCCACTAGGCAGAGGCTGAATCAAAATCTCCTGCATCTGAAGTCAGGCTGAGGATCAGACGTTGGCTGAGGCTGGAGTATGTGTCCATGATGGCACCTTCATGAAGCGGGGGCCTCATGAGGCCAAGGAAGTTTTCCCACGCTGAGATTGGAGGTTGCCCCAAACCACCAGGTTTCCTTCTGTGGGACATTCGAGTCCTGTTGCATGGCTCCAGGACATACCATACGGAAGGACTGGAGAGCACGGTTCGAAGGATGGATCCCTGTACAGCATGCCTCGCATTCCCTTTGGCCATTAGCCACAAGATATGTTTGATCTGCTGCCTCTGGGGCACGCTAACCAGGGGGCTGAGTTGAAATGGCCTCTCCTGAGGATGCGTCATAATGTGCGTTTGGGTCCATGGAAACCTTGGAATGTGCTGGTTGTTCAGTGGCCCTGCGGAACTCTCCTACCTGAAGGGTTTGATACATCCCCAGTAAGTAAGCTCCCCATGTGGAGGCGAGAGAGGTTTGGTTTGGTGCCTCAGAAAAGCCCCGTGTGCTGGTCTACGAAAACAGACCTCTGAGGACGGACACATGGAAACCAGAGCTAAGGTTCAGATTAGGGCCTGGGGGCCTGTCCATTTCAACCTTCTGTCTCTGGGGACACTGTCTGAGAGTCTAAGTGGAGATAGTTGCTCCGCTGGTGTCAGAGAGCCCCTCTTAGTCCAGGGTGGCCTACACTATTGATGGCCTCAGGGGCCTTGGAGCTTTTCCCTAACCTGTAGGGTTGTGGTCAATGGATTGGGCACAATTTCCTTGGAGAGGGCAGGCACAATCTTTCGCTGTGGCTCCAGAGGCCCTAGCCTGGCGGTTGTGTGGGTCCAGGCTGAGGGCACAGAAGTCTGAAAACACAAACTCAGCTTATGAGTGGCGCCTAGGGTATGGCAGGCCGGATGTACAGCCCGAGAGGGAGCTCCTCGGCCTCTGAAACAAGGGCGAGTGGGAGGCGTTCCTTCAGGCTTTTGTCTCTGGATGTTGTGTCCGAGATAGCCGTGGATTGGAGGGGTGGCCTCAGGGACTGTGGACGAGTATCCCTCTCTGGGGATTTGTCCCAGCTCCCAAGAGTTTGGGGTCATTTTGTGGGAAGGGTGGAAAAGTGTTGTCTGGCTCACGTGTCTCTCCAAGAAAGGGATTCCAGAGCAGAGCCCCAGGTACGGGCGGGGCGACTGGAAAACTCAAACACTGGTGAGGATTGGGTGCATAGGGGCTTGGCAAGCCCCATATGCGGGCTCTTGGCCCAGGCCCTGACAAGCCTTTCTTTGACATGGGGCTCATGCTGAGGGTCAGAGTGTGAATTTGTGCCCAAGCAGCACTCAAGTTTGGGCGTGGCATCAGGGAGCAGGAAGGTTTCTCCCACCCTGAAGGTGTGACTCCATGCCAATAGCAAGCTTTACAGCCACGGGGAAGGAGGAGTTCTGTGTTGTGCTTGCGATACCCAGCTGTGTGGAGAATTGATATAATGTCTAGGTTCAGATATCTGAAAACCAAGGTTAGGAAGAGGTGACGGCATAAGACCATGGCGTGTCCGAAGTGCTGGGTGTGCGGCCAGCTGTCTCCTTGTCTGTCTGGACGTCTGGCTTCAGGCTGTGTCAGACAGAGCATGAGTGCCCAGAGCAGCCTATCCAGTTCGGGTACCGTCGAGGCCCGAGCAGGTTGATCCTCATCTGGGTTTTCTGGAGAGAGCCCCACAGGGAATCGTTTTTCTTCCCTTGGGCAGACCCTGGGCTGGGTTGTGGTTCTGGAGTTCCTAGTCCGGAGGGCTTGTTTGCCAGGAGTGTGAGGAAGGAAGTCTGAAAACACAAGCTAGCGTGAGGTTTGGGACCGATGGCACGGCAGGCCCACTCTGAGAGGCTGAATCGAGATCTCCTGCACTGAGGTCATTTCAACTCTGAGACGTGCCTCAGGCTAGAGTTTTTGTCCAGCATGGCCTCTTCCTGAATGGTGTGGGGGCCTCATGAGGCCAGGAAGGTTTGCCTACGATGGGATTTGTGAACTACTCTAAACCTCAAGGTTTCCTTCTGCACGAAAGTCGAGTGCTATTGGATGGTTCCAGGAGGCCCCATACGGAAAGACTCGAGAGCAGGTGTCTAAGCATGGATGCCTGGGAACGCCACCTCATATTCCCACTCTTTAGTGAGGACAAGGCAGGATCAATCTGCGGGCTCCTGGGTGAGCTACCCAGAGGGGAGAGTTGAAATGGACTCTCCTGAAGATGAGTCCTACTGTGGCTTGGTGGCCTGGGAGACCTTGGAATGTGGAGGTGGCTCAGGGACTCTGCAGGATTCTCCAACCTGAGGTGTTTGACACGGCTCCAACAAGGAAGCTTCCCATGTGGAGACGAGAGAAGTTCTGTTCAGTGCCTGAGGAAAGCCCCATATCCTGTTCTTCGAACCAAAGCCTCTGAGGAGTGACACCTGGAAAACAAAGCAAGAGTTGAGATTAGGGCCTAAGGGCCTGTTGGGCTCAACCTTCTATCTCTGTTGACATCTGTGTGCATGCCTTCATGGAGGTAGCAGCTCCGCTTGTGTCCGAAGGCCCCTGTGTGTGCAGGGAGGCTCCCGGTAATGGTATGTCCTCGGGGGCCTTGAGGTTTCTCATATTCTGGAGGTGTGTGGCCAAAGGAATGGACAGAGTTTCCCAGGAGAGAGCAGGCATGGTCCTGTGGTATGGCTCCAGAGGACCCAGCCTAGAGGCTGTGTTTGCCAGGGCTGTGGGGACAGATGTCTGAAAAAGCAAACTTGGCTCAGGTAGGGGCCAAGGTAATGGCAGGCCTGATCTCCAGTCCGAGAGGGGAGATCCTCTGGATATCAAAGGAGGGCAAGTGGGAGGCAGTCACTCAGGCTTTTGTCTCTGGGTGTTGCGTTCACAGTGGCCGTTCAGGGTAGGGGTTGCTTCAGGGGCCGAGGAAGAGCCTTCCTCTCCGGGGATTGTCCAAGCTCCCAAGTGTTTGGGTTCATTCTGTGGGAAGGGAAGAGTACTGTTTTCTGCCACAGGGGACCCCCCAGGAGAGGGACTCTAGAGCACAGCAGTGGGTTCCCTCAACTGGAATACACACCATCTAGTTAGTCCTGCGTGCCTATGGGCATGGCAAGCCACATATGCGGGCTCTTGGTCCAATCACTGAGAGGCGTTACTTGAATAAGGTACTCACGCTGAGGGTCACAATGTGTGTTTGTGCCCAAGGCGGCCCTCACACATGGGCGTGGCCTCATGGGCCATGCCGTTTTCTCCTACACTGAAGGTTTGACTCACTGCCAGCAGCAAGGTTTCTTGCCATGGGGAAGGAGGGGTTCTGACTTGTGCATCAGGTTCCCCCCTGTGCAGGGATTGGAGATAAGGTCTAGGTTCTGATGACTGAAAACCCAGGTTGGGAATGGATGGTGGCCTAAGGCAGTGGCGGGTCCAATGTGCTGGGTGTGCAGCCAGCTGTGTCGGTGTCTGTTGGAAGGTCTGGGCTCAGGCTATTTGCGACAGAGCATCAGTGTTTAAGGTAGCCTATGCAATTGGGGTGTTGCCGAGGGCCAAGCAGTTTGATCCTCATTTGGGGTTTCTGGGCAGCACCATAGACAAAGTTTTCTCCTGGGAGGCAGGCGGAGTGCTTCATTGTGGCCCCAGAATTCCCAGAAGGGAGGGTTTGTGGGCCAGGAGTGTGAGGACGGAAGTCTAGGAACACAAGCTAAAGTGAGGATTGGAGCCAAGGGCAGAGCAGGCCCACTAGGCAGAGGCTGAATCAAAATCTCCTGAATCTGAAGTCAGGCTGAGGATCAGACGTTGGCTGAGGCTGGAGTATGTGTCCATGATGGCACCTTCATGAAGCGGGGGCCTCATGAGGCCAAGGAAGTTTTCCCACGCTGAGATTGGAGGTTGCCCCAAACCACCAGGTTTCCTTCTGTGGGACATTCGAGTCCTGTTGCATGGCTCCAGGACATACCATACGGAAGGACTGGAGAGCACGGTTCGAAGGATGGATCCCTGTACAGCATGCCTCGCATTCCCTTTGGCCATTAGCCACAAGATATGTTTGATCTGCTGCCTGTGGGGCACGCTAACCAGGGGGCTGAGATGAAATGGCCTCTCCTGAGGATGCGTCATAATGTGCGTTTGGGTCCATGGAAACCTTGGAATGTGCTGGTTGTTCAGTGGCCCTGCGGAACTCTCCTACCTGAAGGGTTTGATACATCCCCAGTAAGTAAGCTCCCCATGTGGAGGCGAGAGAGGTTTGGTTTGGTGCCTCAGAAAAGCCCCGTGTGCTGGTCTACGAAAACAGACCTCTGAGGACGGACACATGGAAACCAGAGCTAAGGTTCAGATTAGGGCCTGGGGGCCTGTCCATTTCAACCTTCTGTCTCTGGGGACACTGTCTGAGAGTCTAAGTGGAGATAGTTGCTCCGCTGGTGTCAGAGAGCCCCTCTTAGTCCAGGGTGGCCTACACTATTGATGGCCTCAGGGGCCTTGGAGCTTTTCCCTAACCTGTAGGGTTGTGGTCAATGGATTGGGCACAATTTCCTTGGAGAGGGCAGGCACAATCTTTCGCTGTGGCTCCAGAGGCCCTAGCCTGGCGGTTGTGTGGGTCCAGGCTGAGGGCACAGAAGTCTGAAAACACAAACTCAGCTTATGAGTGGCGCCTAGGGTATGGCAGGCCGGATGTACAGCCCGAGAGGGAGCTCCTGGGCCTCTGAAACAAGGGCGAGTGGGAGGCGTTCCTTCAGGCTTTTGTCTCTGGATGTTGTGTCCGAGATAGCCGTGGATTGGAGGGGTGGCCTCAGGGACTGTGGACGAGTATCCCTCTCTGGGGATTTGTCCCAGCTCCCAAGAGTTTGGGGTCATTTTGTGGGAAGGGTGGAGTCGTGTTGTCTGGCTCACGTGTCTCTCCAAGAAAGGGATTCCAGAGCAGAGCCCCAGGTACGGGCGGGGCGACTGGAAAACTCAAACACTGGTGAGGATTGTGTGCATAGGGGCTTGGCAAGCCCCAGATGCGGGCTCTTGGCCCAGGCCCTGACAGGCCTTTCTTTGACATGGGGCTCATGCTGAGGGTCAGAGTGTGAATTTGTGCCCAAGCAACACTCAAGTTTGGGCGTGGCATAGGGACCAGGAAGGTTTCACCCACCCTGAAGGTGTGACTCCATGCCAAGAGCAAGCTTTACAGCCACGGGGAAGGAGGAGTTCTGTGTTGTGCTTGCGATACCCAGCTGTGTGGAGAATTGATATAATGTCTAGGTTCAGATATCTGAATACCAAGTTT
This sequence comes from Mustela nivalis, assembly GCF_964662115.1. Taxonomy (NCBI): domain Eukaryota; kingdom Metazoa; phylum Chordata; class Mammalia; order Carnivora; family Mustelidae; genus Mustela; species Mustela nivalis. The sequence continues at coordinate 305,716 of NW_028135801.1, forward strand.
AGGAAGAGTTGACGGCATAAGACCATGGCGTGTCCGAAGTGCTGGGTGTGCGGCCAGCTGTCTCCTTGTCTGTCTGGACGTCTGGCTTCAGGCTGTGTCAGACAGAGCATGAGTGCCCAGAGCAGCCTATCCAGTTCGGGTACCGTCGAGGCCCGAGCAGGTTGATCCTCATCTGGGTTTTCTGGAGAGAGCCCCACAGGGAAACGTTTTTCTTCCCTTGGGCAGACCCTGGGCTGGGTTGTGGTTCTGGAGTTCCTAGTCCGGAGGGCTTGTTTGCCAGGAGTGTGAGGAAGGAAGTCTGAAAACACAAGCTAGCGTGAGGTTTGGGACCGATGGCACGGCAGGCCCACTCTGAGAGGCTGAATCGAGATATCCTGCACTGAGGTCATGTCAACTATGAGACGTGCCTCAGGCTAGAGTTTTTGTCCAGCATGGCCTCTTCCTGAAGGGTGTGGGGGCTTCATGAGGCCAGGGAGGTTTGCCTACGATGGGATTTGTGAACTACTCCAAACCTCAAGGTTTCCTTCTGCACGACAGTCGAGTGCTATTGGATGGTTCCAGGAGGCCCCATACGGAAAGACTCGAGAGTAGGTGTCTAAGCATGGATGCCTGGGAACGCCACCTCATATTCCCACTCTTTAGTCAGGACAAGGCAGGCTCAATCTGCGGGCTCCTGGGTGAGCTACCCAGAGGGGAGAGTTGAAATGGACTCTCCTGAAGATGAGTCCTACTGTGGCTTGGTGGCCTGGGAGACCTTGGAATGTGGAGGTGGCTCAGGGACTCTGCAGGATTCTCCAACCTGAGGTGTTTGACACGGCTCCAACAAGGAAGCTTCCCATGTGGAGACGAGAGAAGTTCTGTTCAGTG